>NC_058121.1:10446195-10755326 GCF_914725855.1 Thunnus albacares | reverse complement strand
CTTGCGTTGCAACTCTATGATAGGGAGATGTCTCACTCCAGGGGTGCAGTATAGCATTGTCAGAGGTGTGTGACAGATATTAATGTCACGGAGGAACATGATGGATGGAATTCCTTTATGATGTAGCTTTCTATCTCCGGCTCTGTCTCCCAGAGCCTGGCATGCCGCAGACAGCCCTTTAATGAGCTCTGGAAGCATCCATATCCGCTGACAGCCCTTCCTTAGCGGCCTCTTTGCCTAAAAACAGTCTGACGGGCACTGACTCCCCGGGAGATGAGGGAAGTCTACGACAGAACACAAAGACGCCTTGTACCCGACAACAGGAAACATGGAGTGAATTAGGTCATTTTTTTATTTTTCTTTGATTATGAATGAAAATGCGATTGTGGCAGTTTAAAAAAACTCCATGTTGTACTCAAAAGAATAAAGTATTAGACTTAGAAGTTCAATTCTCACTCACTTTGTGCACTGTCATCCTACATAATCTAAATCATATGTCATCTTACATTACATTATCGCGGTCATGCTTAGAGTCTTTATGATGACAGGAACATATGAGTGATAAAAAATTATTACACCACCTGTTAATTTATTAGACACAAAGTCCCACCTTGATGAATATCATCCTGTTTATAATAATCTATGTCTCTCTCCGTCTTGCTGCCATCAAACCTAATAATATCGATTGTGCAATATTTTTACAACAATGTTGACCCTGTTATTCATGTGAGAGTGATGATTGTGAAACTGCTGGTTGGTAGATTGTGTTCATCAGATGTCTGCTATCTGTAGCGATTATCTGTCAACTAAATGAAAATGGTAACTGATTACAAGAAACAAGTTGTCCAGCTTCTGATTGTTACCTGCAATACTTTAAGTTACTGACTGAGTTTGATATGTAAATATAAACATGTTTATTCATACAAATGTCCCTGTCTTTCGGAGAAAATCATAGTGTACATGATTTTTGCCTTATTAGGCTGATTTAATGTCACATCAGTGTCAGTAATCTAACATTTAGAAGCTCTGTGCAGATTCTCAAGAAATAAACTTACTTAGGTATGTCATACTAATACTTTACAGATGATTCAACATGTAATATGAGACACACAAAGAGAAAGAAATGATTAGTTTATCAGCACTCAAGTAGAGCTACAGTATGTCTTCTGTACTCGTTCTAGTATCTCTGTAGTTTTACAGTAACACTGAGCTGACACCTAGTGGTGGAAATAGTGACCAGCTACTGTGCAGTATTTAGTCACTTCTATTGATCCCAGTGGGAAGGTTCTCCTATTGTTTGCCACCCTCCTGGGTGATCAGAGGTCAGAAATAATTACAGAACAGCCTCCCTGCAGTGAAAGGGATTCAGCATGTTGTTGAAGGACACATCAGCAGGACAGGTGCTTGATGACGCAAAGATTTGAACCCCGATTCTGTGGTTGAAGGACAAACCCACTACACACAACACCCCCCTCGTGGCATCCAGCACGGTTTCTTTCAGGTCATTCGATGTAGGGTAGTTATTGTTTGCTCTGTAACATGTATCAATGCTTGACATAGAGTTTTTTTTTTGTCTCATTATTATACAATTGTTTCTATGGCAGGTCTTCTTCTTCATTACATAGCTGATATAATGTAACACAGCACCCAGTTTTACAAACCTTAGAATAAGGAGGTATGTCCATGGATCTATTTGTATTACTCAAGAATAAGTTGCAAGGAAAAAGTCATGCGTCAAGTCTGCCTGGTTTTTAAGGATTATAGGAAATGTGGGGACAGAGTGAGGGGAATGACTGGCAACAAAGGTCCCCATCCGAAATCCAAACCATAAATTTGTGATTACAAGTTATGCCTCAAACTACCACAAGGGCAACCATGCCTATGATCTTTTCTGTGTGGAGTTGCATATACTCCCCATGTTTTCTGTCACAGTCCAAAGACATGCAGGTTAGGTGAACTGGAAACAGTTTATTGCCCCTAGGTTTAGATGTAAGATTGGTCTGTCTGTGGTGCACAGCATGCTGGGATAGACTTTAGCCACCTTTGAACCTCAAAAAAGGAGGAAAAGCATGTAGAAGATGGACAAACAGATGAATATACTCAGTGGTAGCAGGTGGACTCTGACATGTAAATTACCATCATAGTTTCTTGTATTCAGATTCAGATTCAGAATTTGATTGACACTTGATTGTGTAACAACAACAAAAACACAGACACCAAGAGCTGCAGAGTCTACAAAGAAGTGTCTGCTGATTAATGTGAGATAAAGTGAAAGACTTGTTAATGAGAATCATGAAAGAATGATGAAACCCAAAGAAAAACCTAAAAAAAAAAAGTAAAATTTAATCTGTCTGTCTCCTACAGTGTGCTCAGGCTGCTCACAAATTGTTGCTGAAAACACAGATTCATATGTAACACAAGAGGGCGATATAGGTCTACTGGTGATCTTGTTATATTTCTGCAGCTCATGTGCTCCATGTTGTTGAACAAAAACAAAGGACTGTTTCGCCAGCTTTTCTGTTGGCATTCTTTAAATGTAGCCAGCTTTAAATATACTATTTTAGTTCCACAAAAAAATGTGTTATCTCTGCTCCAGCATTTTGTTCGGTCTTACTATGTAGTGTGAGTAAAGTAGAACCAGGCATTAAGAATTCTGTGGCCAACCTGAGGACAGCCCCGTGCTCAGTGGAGGTCAGTAAAGCGTGCAACTATTTCCTTTCTGCAGGATATTAACACCTGCATATCTATCCATCACAGGCCTCACACCTCAGCAAGTGAAATCATCCACTTCCTGTGAGCGCCCCCTCTCTCACCTTTCTGCTTTATTGTTCATCTCTGATGTGTGACAGTGTGCATCAGAGAATGTCTCTGTGCTGACGCATGATTGGTAGAGCGACCCCCCCCCCCCCCCCACACACACACCATCCCCCCATCCCACCCCCCTGCTGTGCTGTCTCCTCCAGGAAGTAGGCATTTCTGCCCAGTTCCTGTCTTCCTCGCTGACCCCACAGTCAAACATGTGCATATTTACAGGCAGGGGAGCGATGGGAGAGACACTTTAAATTCAGATAGAGGCTGAGCTTAATGGCTGCATTGGAGGGACAGTGATATCTGTTGATTTGTGTTTGATCGCATCAGGAAGGCATAGAGAGACAAGAGATTATAAGTAGGGGAATAAGAGCATGGCAGGACTGGAAAGGTTGTTGAGTCACTGGGTGAGAGGGGTTACAGACAGTGATAAAAGGTAATGCAGCTTTGTTGTTCTGTCTTTCAGGACCTGAAGTTGGACCTCAGATTCATGTGGAATCACAAGACTGGCTATGGGATTATTACATGTTGAGTTCAGCACTGACTGTGTCAATTTATAACCTTGATGACATGACAATTACAGCCATCATTACACCCATAAGTTGAAAGTCAAGCCTCTCTTCATCTCTGGACCACATCACTCCTTCTCTTCAGAACCAAAAGTGGGTCCATCCTCTTGTTCCACATCCACAGAAGAGAGGAAAGGGCCCAGGCGCTGGAGGCAGGAGTGTAAATATTTGTTTTGTGGTCTCTCTGTTGAGCTCCAGACCTCTGTGTGCCTCTTAAGAAAACTTTCTCCCGCACGGGAGCAACCAAAGCAAACAATCCAACATCACGCCGTCTGGCTCGCCATGGACCCTCGTGTGTTTGTTTGTTCAGACAGCCGCCATGACAGACGGAGGAACATTGGGAAAACTGTGGAACAAGTGAGAGGGAACAAGAGTTGGAGAGGAGAAGGAGGAGGAGGAGGAGGAGGAGGTGGGGCTGAATCATGAGATAGAGGACTGATGAAGGACTACATCACAGATGGTGTGCTTGTCCTATTCCCAGAAGCTTTGCTCTCTGCAGACGTGGGTCAAACATTATTTAAAAATAATTCTTAGCATATGTTGTAACCTGCTCAGTGTCTTAAAAAGACAGAATGCACCACACAGGACAACAAGAGCGAGTGGAAATTTTGCAGGGAAGTGTAGGGATGCTTCACTGTCACTTATAACTTTATAACACTATTGTAAGGATTCTTATCTCAGTACTTTCATCTCCATGATGCTCAAAGAAGTCTTGAAAAGAAACATTTTTTTTAATAGTCTACAAATTGCCTGCACCAAATTGAAAAGGGTTTAAGAGGCCCCCTTTAGTTAACATATTTCATTCTCTAAAGTGAATATAAAGTGGATAAAAACTAATATCTTAAAGCAACTATCCTTTGGTTTGTCTGTGTGTCTTTGCATCTATACACATTTGTGCGTGTGTGTGTGTGTGTGTGTGTGTGTGTGTGTGTGTGTGTGTGTGTGATCCCCCCCCCCCCCTCCCATCCCCTCAGCTCAGGCCTATTTTGTTGTGTGTGTGTGGGGAGCAGAGGGGTTTGAAGGAGCAGATCAGAGGACGCTGTAGAGGCTCACTGAGCACTGGGGTGAGATTAGCTCCCTCACAGAGAAATCAAACTGACCTGGGAGGCATGCCATCAGAAGGACAGATGGATAAGAACTATTGACCTGCTGACCTGCATCAGATTCTCACTAACTCATGCTAATTCGCATGCAAATAGGTACAAATGCCCACTCTGACTTTTTCTCCCTTTTCTCTGTGGTGGTTTCTTTCTCTTTTTCTTCTTTTTTTACTCTGCTTTGACTCATCTTGCGCATCAAATACTCTGCATACGCACAGAGACATACATACACAGAAAGACATATAATCACACACACATACAAACATGCAAACACATTCTCCCTTGCGGCATGCCCTCATGGTGGTCGGTTGCACTTCTAAAGGCTTAATCTGTTGGTCCCACCTCCCTGGTTAAGAGAACAAAGGCCCCTCTCCCCTGACACAAAGGAAGCTCACACACCCCTACACACACGTCCGATTTCAGCCCCAGACGGACCACCCATCCTTGAAGACCATTGCCTCACACAGAGAAGGGAGACAGCAACAGTGGCTGTGTATTAATGACAAGAGTGTCGTGCAATTCTACTTACGTCGTTCCAGACATTAAAATCTCTTTTCCATTTTCCCAGAGTGGGCAGTTCACACACTCTTTGTGGGCATTTTGTTTTTGTAGTAGAAAAGGTATTTATGAGACACCATGTTGAGGAGTCCCTGACAGGCTTTGATCTCAAGGTTTGCTGGGATATGTGGTCTCAGTTGTGGAGAGATTAGATTATCTCACCACTGACCAGAATTATCACCATTCTTGAAGAAGAAAAGCATCAGAGAAGCAATTCTTCTTTAAAGAGCAACAGCTCACAGCATCCACTTTAAAGGTCAATGGATGCTATATTGGAAGATGTCAGTCCTCCTTAAAACGACTAAGTTTGCATTTTGCAAACCATCACAGACTTTTGCTTTCTGTGGTGATTCAAATTTCCCTGTTGCATATTTTTTTTTACAGGATGATGTCATAGGGAAACTACCATCCCTGCTCTGGTCTCTGCTGACTAGCCAGCTGTGATCTGATCATAATGAATTAGGCTACAAACAGCACTGCCTGAACTTTTACAATAGCAAAGTGGTTGAAACAAAATTGACATTTTATTTAAGAAACATTATCTTCCAATTCATCTTTCCAATGGAGGCTTCAGGATGTACAAACAGTTAATTTATTGTAATTGATCACAGAAAACAATTCCTCCATAGCTTTCACTGCATTTTGTGACTAAAATAGGAAAAGTAAAGGTGGTTTGGTGGTTAAAAATGCATACATTGTAAACCCCCCCGCCCTTGTTTTTGTTGTCTCTCTATACTGTCATACTACCAAATACAGGCAGATTGCCAGAAATATTAAAAATTACTTCATTTATATTAAATTGGAGATTTTGACCACTAGTGGTGCTATGGGGCATTGTATTTAGGGGTGGGTCCCCGTTTTGTTTTTATCATGCAAGTACCTGATAGCTAGGCTAATTAACATTAATCTAAAAATGCTGGATTTAGAATATTTTTAAATCAACTTTGCAAATATTTTATGATCCAGGAAAGCAAGACATTTATTAAACCTAAAGGAGTTTCTTTGATTAACACTGAATATAAACATAAATGTTCCTCCTCTATACTGTGTGTGTTAAACTTAATTGCAGTATGGCACTTGAGGTGAGGTTTCAATTTCCACAAAATTTGTACCATATGTTGTTTACTATTTTTTTCCTACATGAAGGCAACTGAAATTTTTTACAAAAAAGCTACTTTTTTTTTTACCATACCGACTCCAACAGCAATTTTAGTCCTCCTTTGATTAATCCTGTCAGTATCTGAGGTAAAACCGCCTGACATGGATTGATTCTGCCTTTTAACGGTCTGTGCAGAATCCATTTTTATAGATGTTCATGTGTGTCTTAATGATTGGACCAACCTGTTCTGCAAAGACCCTCCTGGGCCCCCAGGCTGGATATTCCCCCGAGGATCACGCCAGTGTGTGTGCCATCAGTCTTACTGCTCCATTGGCTGAGTAACTGCATTTGTTTGAGCTGAGCTTTCTTCCCGTTTACTCACAGCCTCTGCCGAGTTGCCAGCCAGATCTCCATAATCCGCAAACAATTATCATATTTGCCTCAGCGGACGACTCAGGTTTTTGTTTACTGATTCAAAATTAACAATTTACACAGCTGGGTTTGTAGCGAACACCTTTCTTGGCTGGCAGCACTCCATCTGGAACTAGAATAGGGGGGTTGATGTTTGTGGTGATAAAAATGAAGTAGACATACGCAAATGAGTCTTTGACAAATTGAGAAAATATTGTGATTTTTTTTATGTGAGGAGGCACTGAAATTTTATAAATAAGACAGGAAACAAACTTCAAAAACTGGGTTCAATAGTTTAGCTTTTCCTTTCGTGACTAGAAGGGAAGCAAAATCCAGCAACATCAAAAATGTATGAGCATTTAGAAAAGGGGATGGGGTTAATTCTCCATAAACATAGAACATTAGAGTCTTTGAGAAAAGCCAAATGCTCACTCATCTCACAATGCTACAATGACTCATAAACAGAGAAAAAAACTTTTTTCAGAAAACATAATGAAAATAAGTTTATAATGGTTGGAAAAGTTGAGCCAGTGGGTTGAATTTTAGTGTATTTATATTCATGAGCTTGCCTTCCCTGTTTCAGCTATTGAGCAATAATCACTTCCTTGTGTAAAACTGCCAAAGCACAGAGAGAAAATACAAGATGACTTCTCAAGCTCACACAAAAAAGAACCTTTTATTTATTTACAACATAAAAATGGTTGCAGGAAGTCAAGAAAATGTAGATTTAAGTTGTCAGTTGTTTGATCTTTCGATATGACTTTGCATTCATCACCCAGAGCATGAATGTTTGGGTTTACAAAGTGTTCTAATTTACACGAGTGGATCCAAACTGTTATTCCTGGAGGGATGGCTATAATTTTATATTTTTTGATACCAGTGCTAATACTGAGTTTCAGTGGCAATATCAAACAACACTTTTTCAATACTTTACTTTAAGTAACAATCACTACAAAGTTCTTATGCACCAGAAAGTCTCACAGACAGATGCATCAATATAAAAACTCAAACTCAATGTGAGTACAAGTGTGTGTTAGATACTTTACTTTGAGAAATATAAAAACAAACCCTTTTTTTGTATTCAACAAAATACGTAAAACAAATGCACCAGTGTTACATTTTGTAAATGAAAACAGTCCAAAATAAGCTAAATTATAATTAAATTCACAAAATATCTAATTAGCCATAAAGTAAGTAAGACTAAAAATCTGAACAAGCATTGCAAAATGTCAAGTAACAAATATTTTGTTACTTGACATTTTCAAGGCATTCACATTTTGTTTGGTACCAAAAAGGTACTCAGCTTCTATATCCAGCCTTAATTCCAGCATCACTGTTCTCAAATATATTATATGTATAATGATAAGTGCTTAATATCTGGTCTGCCCTGCAAACTTCCAAATGTCCAGTATTAGCAGAAAATTATTCTCAACAGTTTGACCAATTCTTCTCTCTTGCATTGACTCAAACTCCTGAATCCGAACTGCAAACTCAAGATTTATTTTGTTGCTGCCATGACCCTCAGAGCGTCTGGATCCTCTGATCTAAGTTTACTTTGCCACCACACTGATTAGTAGTTTAATTTGGAATGGAGTGTGAGTTACCAAATCAGTACAATCCAAATCTTCTTCTACATACTTCCATATAGATTATTTAAATTCATTGGAGCTCACAGTATGTTGATTATCCGCCACCTACAGGCCAAAACAAACTGTAAATGTGTTTGCAAATGCTGTTTGGCCTGATGTAGTACTGTGAAAGGAAGGATTGGGACGCTGGATGCATTGGGCAACAGGTATTAGATTGCCAGCTCTGCTCATAGCGCCAAGTCATAAATCTAGGTGGAACTGTTTGGCATGCAGCTACTCGTATCAAGCGGGAGATCTTTTGCTTAGGCTTTGAGATAATTTAAAAACATGCACAGTCTCTGCACTCACTCTGCTCTGCTGAGCTGCCAATCGCTAAAGTTAGAGAGAGGAGGAAGCTAGCATGGAGAGAGAGTAAAAAAAAAGACATCAAGAAGGAGGGGTGACAACAGAGACACAGAAAATGAAGCTTAAAAGAAAATTAGAGAACATAAAGACCACAGAGTGACACTGTTCCACTTTCTCAGCCATCTATGTCTTATGCAAATGGAAAACGCTCACTTTTTACACATGAACACTCATGGTTCCCTCATGTTGCCAAGCTCCAGTGAGTCACACTGAGATCTACTTGGTAACTGCACCAGAGAACCCATTCACCCTAAAGTGTTCATGACTGTTCATTTTAAATGACCGCTTCTCATACATTCCCTCCATCCTTTAATCTGTCTTTCTCTCTCTCAGGTCTTCACTTGGTGATCAGTTTGTTATTGTGTTGTTGCCATTTTCCACCTCTCTTAACTTCACTGTCTCAGACAGATGCCCATGTTCAGAGTAAAATATGCGCTGTGGTATTGGAAGGTCTATCTTGGAAAATATTGAAAATTGCATTCTAGTTAGCTGGTATCTGACAGTGTGTCATCACAGCGACGTGTGAATTCCAGTTATTTTTCAAATGGTTGTGATATTTATAGAGATGTCTACATTAGCCTTTCAGAGAAATGGAGATGAGTGATGAGGGAGGCTGTTGTTTTTTTTTTACCCCAGTTATATCTCTCAATATACACTCGGGTTATTTCAAGATGTGAATCTGTAGGCACATCCTCAGCAGCAAGCTAATATTTTTACACAGACAATTTAAAAGGGCTTAATGAAATGATAGAATATGTCATTTGTCTTGTTCAAGTTTGTAACAGGAAGAAAAGCTTTATATCTTGCTGTAGGTATTCAACCTTTGTCTCTTTTACGTGAGTCACAAAACCTAAATGCCATTATTCCTGTATGAGTTTGTATGAGTTTTGCCACAGCAAGCTTTTTGCTTTTTGCCATCAAGTCTGAACATTTGGAACAGGTATAATTTGCCTTTACAGCAGATGTGGTCAAATCAAGTGGCAACTACCATGGCTTGAGGCTGAAGCAAATGTGGAAGTACCTTAAAGTGCAATGCCACTGATGGCCACTAGATGCTGGCTCCAAAAAGTCCCTGGCTCCAATTGACTCCCATTCAAAAAGTGTCAACTTCTCTCTAGAAATACTAAGTCATTCATTTTTTTCAACAAGTCTTTGTGGTCTCAATTGCTAAATTCAGGCCCTCTCATAGATTTGAAGACTTATAGTAGCTTCAATGTCTGCCATGTGGGCATTGATTGACAGCTATGATTGACAGTTCAATCACCTGCTGCTCTCCCTGGCTCTGGGACGCACACTCAGTTGGACTATTTTGACGGAATATTTCGGTAAGTTTAATGTTACTTGATTGTTGACATGTTGACATGCCCTGTTAGCACAGTTTAGCTGAAGTAGCTAACATTATCCCAAGTGTGCACCGCTTGGTGTTTCCAGTAAGCTAACGTTAGCTTCAGTCCGAGGTAGTAGGATGTGTTTCCGGACCGTGAAAAGCAACACCCCACCCTCCTTATTCAGAAGGTCTCTAGGCTTCAAACCGTCTCCAGTGCAAACCAATTGGTGGGTCACACATCGCTACATCCATCTTTATAGAAAGTCTATGGCTTGGATAACATGTCTTGCAAACCAGTTCATTTCCACCCTTAAGCCTTGCTCCATCCACAGTGAAACGTGTAAAAATGGAAAATGTGGTTTTAAGAGCAATTCGTCTTTGCACTGCAGCTATTCCCTCACCAACAACAGTTGAAGTCTTCCTCACATGTCCTGGGCGGAAACCCTTTTGGATGTATTGGTGACCATAATGCTAACTAACGATACATGTAAATCAGTTGTCAGTTTTTTAAAACTTTTGTCTGTTTCTTTCTGCTTCTGACTTAGCTATGGGCGAAGCACATTTTTGTGGACACAGAGATGACATGGACATCTTGTTATCTGACTGTGGGAAATATGGTAAACATATCTCCCAAAATGCCGACATATGCATGACTGTCGTGTTGAGTCTGACATTGCAGGAAAGGATTCTCAGTTAAATCTGTCCGTGGATAAATAAAGGTTTTAAACAGACTCATGGCAAAGATTCATGCTGTTTACCACGACATCCCACACACTGATTCTTGGCTCAGTCTGCACCCTGAGAGATTGGAAGATTGATTATGGAGGCCTGTGTGGGTGTCTTGTGTAAATATAAGCTTGTCTTCTTCCTCATCACAGCCATTTCTCAACCCAAACCAATGAGCCACTCTTACCAGGAACAGAGCCTATTATTTTCCAGCCCAATTGCGGGGTTTCCATGCATTTCCTTGATGCATACCAGGATAAAAAGAGGTGACACTGACATCCTAATGCCCTTTAAGTATGTCTAATGAATAGGGCATGTGAATTTGAGACCACACATCTCTGGTTTCCTTCAAAAAACTATTTTGTACATGTATCTATTATCTAAATTGGATGTTGAGTTTGTATAGCTTAGTTTTATAGTTAATAACCCATTGCGATATGGTTGTTAATACAGACTATAAACCTACTGAACATAAAGAAAAGCTCGAGAGCAATAATTTGTCTTGCAATGCGTGTAATGTATGAATTATAAATGCTAAAATACTTGATTAGAGTGTAAATTAAGTGATTCATTTTCTCTAAAATTGAAAAGTGGTTTGCCTAAAGTCTTTTTTTGTTCATCACAACTCTGTTTGCATATTATTATTGTCACTGCTTATCACTATTTAATGTTTGGAGTGAGCATTTATTAGGATGTGCAGTACAACGGTGGCAAGTAGGTGTATACAGGTATGTCCACTGATACATCTTCTCATTCAGTAAGGATCAGCTAAAGCAAGCCTCAGACTACAGGAGTTTTAAAATCCTAACCCATCATGAAATTGGGTTGCATCATGCATATAAGGAGAAACGTCACAGATGTTCTTCTCTCTAATCTCAAACATGCACGCACTATGAGATTTGAAAATAATGACACATCACACACTACAGTATATTATTAACATGTAATGCACCACCTCACATGACCTCACATGATCTCATGGGGAAGCAGATGTAAACAAAATGGGGATGTCTATTATATGTCTTGGAAGACAGTTATGTTCTTGCTACATAGCAACAAACCTTTCCTCCATCTCCGCTGTCTAACACACCCGAACAACAGCTTGTTGTTGTTTCTTCAGTCACCCTTTCAAAAGTCCTCTCATTCACTTCCGTCTCCTTGTAGACTCACTCTCATTGGCTATTGTGGTCCCACTGAGAAAATAGTGACGTAATCATCCAGATTTTAAATCCTTAATATCAAACATTTTTAAAATTATCAAGGTGGCCCTGATGAGTCTGCGAGCAGTTCTGGAGGTTTAAGATCGGATCTATTAACCCCTCACATTACCAGATAATCTAGGCTGAACATCAGTACTGACCAAGTTCCAAGACCAGATTTCTCCTCCGATTGTCGGGAGGGTGAAGCGGGGATATATTGGCCCAAAACTCTCGTAGTCTGAGCCCGGCTTAAAATGTTGTTGTCAGCCTGTCTTTGTGTGTTTTTTTTCTTTGCTGCATCTTGAAGGTTATTTAAAGGAAAGGTTAATTGAAAAGGGTCGGAGTTGGGATTCAGGGGCCCTCACATGGCACTTCCCCTTGGCCTCCAAATCACTATGCCCTCTATGCTGTTCATCATGCCTGGGTGAAACCTGAACATACAACACTATTTGTTGTATAAATCTCTTGCTGAATGCACATGTGTTTGAATATTCTTTTGTTTATTTTTTCATGGGAAAACTGTGGCAATCTACACTAGTTCTATTACCTAAATTGATTAGCCTTTACGTTTTATATGGTAGTTGTTTCTGGTTGTCAAAACTTTCTGTTTCTCCCCTCTGTGTAAAATCAATTACATAAACAGTGTTACTTTAGCTGTCAGAATAATGCAGTTTCTATAGCTGTACAAAGTAAAGGTGTGAACAGAGGACGCTCTTGGCTTTGTCAGGCGAATTGTAAACTGGACTGTGTGTGTTCCAGTGATTTATTCAGCTCCCCTGCTGAATGCCATGTAGTGGCTGGACACCCTGCCGGTCGCAATGACAGGCTCCATAGCAATCTGCCAGACACACAGCAGGACAAGACAAGCTCCCAGCTTCTGTTCTGTGTCTGGAACTGCATATCCATCCTACTGCTTTTCTCTCCAACATCATCTCTCTCACTCTCTCTTGCTTACTCGCTCTCCTTGATTCAGCATTTGCATCTGTTTTAGCTCCAGGCTACAAAGTTGCAATGTTTCACTTTATGAACAGAGATAAATCACCTTAAACAAGTTGATCCATTGGGTCTAAAGGTACTACTTATATATCATTTTTAGTAAATTACAGTAAATTTACTAAATTAATAGTAAATCTGTAAATGTAATCACACAGGAAGACTGACAGCCTCTATTCTGTGTTTTACATTATACACTGATTGTCGCATTGAACCTTGTGTGCATAATGATACAAACAAACAAAGGCACCTAATCATAAAAAAATTTGCTCCATAGCGCTAACAGTGGTCAAGAACTCCACAAAATTTGATTTATTTTTGCTTTTAAAAATAAAGTTATGCAGAAGGACATTAGGGTTGGGATGACATTTTTTCTCAAAGAACTTAAAAATACAAACACAAATGCATGTAAATTCTTTAAAGCCTTTCTAGTGAGTAGAATATAAACAAGTATGAAGGCTAAACTGAAATATGCAAAAAAGAAGTGGGACATCCATACAGTGTAGATCTCTTTCTTTCTCCACACGAAAAAACACACAAACACACACACACACACACACACACACACACACACACACACACAGAGGCAATCAATTTAAAAATGGTCTGGCCATTGACACATTCATCCCTTTGACTGTATGAGTTTTGCCATGGAAAACATTACCCGTACTTTGCCTCTGCTCTGCACATATCCCTTCCCCATTCTCTCCACTCAGCCAGCCATCACTCTCTAACGACAGATCAATCACTGCGACCATATGTGGTGATGTCATGTTCCTTGAGAGTGAAAGGGAGGGGCTTGTCGTGTCCATCTGCTGCAGTTTTTGGAACATTCCAGTGCTTTAACATTTGCATGGCTGTCAGACGGACAATAAAACCTAATCTCTATCCACTGAATAGAAAAAAAAATGAAGCTGGTGCTAAATAACAAATCCCTAAAATGTATACCGTATCTCTATCCTATTAAATCGGGGAAACAGAATATATGTCTTGATCTCCTGCTTATAATAGGTTACTTTTGCAAATTTGCACACTTTAATAACCTTGAATTTGTAGAAATGTAGTTACTTGTCCATGAGCCAGGAGATTAGAAGGCCATTACAGTATAAAAATATAAGGATCTTTCTAAAGGTTGTACATGCTTTTTCCAAACTGTCTAAAGCACCTAAATGATCATGTTTCAAAAGTGGTTTGCAGGGATCTTTTTTCTTTCCAAAACAATAAATGAAAACAGTATTTATCAGCATGAACACTAAATTGCATTCAAAATGTAATGTAAATGTAGAGTGGTGGTGAAGTTAACCATCATCATCAGTGACTGTTGACACTGAAACGCATTATGTCACAGTGCACAATGCTGTTTTTTACAACTTAAAATATGGTGCACACACACATCCACATATGCACGTATATCCCCTGGGATGCACCATCACAGGGGTGGGACAGCCCCAAGCAACACACCTCCTCTCCTGCTACACGTGCCATGGAGCAATTACCACCATTAAACTACTCACCACCTGTTAACTGCCATGTAAATATTCATCTGCAGCAGGGAGAGCGTTGCAGCCGCTGGCCTGCATGGAAATGACTGGTCCACTAAATCAGCCCAGTGACAAGTCAGTGCTAAGGGACGAAAAAGGGTTAGCGAGCTCATGAAATGTAAATGCCATGTTACCATAGAAAAACAAAGTGCAAAGGGGGTGTTCTGCTCCACAGATTTGCATGAGCTATGGAAACAGTGTTTTGTTGTTGTTAGTTGGTTACTGCCTATAAATAAAGTCTGAAAAACAATGTATTTACATTTGTCTGTACTGTATAAGCCCCTAAATAGATCAATTGTTGACGATGAGGAGCATAACTTCCCACCAAGAGTAAAGGCTCATGTGGAAACATTTACCAGTAGGTGAATTAAAATGTAAATGGAAGCCATTTGCTGTAGCATCTTGCATGCTTGAATACACGCTGCATGTTTAGTGAGTCTGGTGAGCGTTATGAAATACTGTGAAGGGTCTCATATTTTCAGGGTATTCATTTTTCAAATGATTCAAGGTAATAATAATAATAATAATAATAATAATAATAATAATAATAATCCATTGACGTAAAGTAAATTGAAAAAATTATTTTGACTTATTTCATGTTAACTGTTACATTTTGTACACATTTTATTTCCTAACAAGAAAGCTGACATGCTATTTTAAAGCATTCCAAACTGGGAGTAATACACTGCTAGTGGAAAAATACAGAAACCTTTATTTATTTTAAAGATTTATGTAGTCTAAAACCACTGGAATCATCCAATTATATACCTGCCGAACGTGGCCTTTTAGATGTACAATGTAAATCCCAAATTCCCAGAAAAAGGAGCAAGGTCATGACCTCAGTGTCCTCAATACTGACTTTTACAACTGCTACTTATATAAATAATAATAATAATAATAATAATAATAATAATAATAATAATAATAATAATAATAATAATAATATTATAATAATGAAGAAAAAAGGTTTTGATTAAATTAGACTACTTAAAACAATTTTTCAAAATTTCTGCATTTAAAATACTTGATTCAAAATGTATGTAAATATAAGAAAACATATTTGTCATATCCGAATCTGAAACTCGGACTGGAACTAAGATACTGGTTCTACTACAAACGCAGTACTTTCATCTCTAAGAAACTATCACATTGCAGGATTCACCTAAACATTGTTTGAACTGCTGCAGTTGAATTACATCTTTAGAGGACCAAAGAGCACATTGTCCTAATAAAACAATTATGCCATTTCTCACAACATTTTGCTTTTCTTTTGCCACTAACACCACCAAAACATTAACTGAATGAAACAAATTAATTAGTGTAATTTTCCCCTGTTGTCCCTGTTGTCACAACATTATGTTGTGAGGTCAAACCATAGAAAGCAATTTTACCTAATTGGTGTGATTGTACTAATCTATATGGGCATGTAAAAATGCTCGGATGGCATCAGTGAAAGTGCAGATCAACAAGATCTTGACAGCTAATCCAATAATCTTCCCACAGCCTGTTATCTATCTAAAAATGTCATGTCAAAACAAAATGAAATATAATTTTAAATACACGACTGCATGATTATATTTGTACCTACAGGTATTATAGGTAGTTTGAGTACACTTATCAATATATTCTTGCTTTACTTCACTGCTGTGTAAAGTCTTTCTTTAGTTCAAGCTCATGCTCTCGGCGTGCTACTGTCTAGACATAAGGATACCCAAAACCTGTGCATGTGGATCTAAAAACTTTCACTGCCTCATGTGCACTGGCTCCAATTCAGCACCCAGCGTAATTCGTTAGGGGCTGAAAGTAATGACCCGTGACCAGGAGGTGTTTTAACATGCGGTTTGTAAATCAATATTACATTAAAAGGAACTGCTTTTATGTCTCTCACAACTCTCCAGCTCATGTTTTATAGTCTGTGTGGTGTTAAGAGCTACAGCTAACCTCTTAGGTGAAGCTGTGAAATGCACAGATGAAAAAGATTGTGTGAACTTTTCACAGATTTGATTTCACTTTGTGCAACTGGATATTATCAGTCAGTGATGTCATCAAAAAGAGAAAGAAAGCTATGTGTATTTGATTATATGCCACATTCACATGTTTTGACTTTTCACTTATAACATGCTGTAAGTATGTTATCTTGAGAAATGTCTGCCTTGTTCTGAGGTCTTGTCCCAATAATTTTTTATCCTTAGTCTTTCAGGGATGAGACCACATCTGTCTCCGGTCACTATTTACACGCTCTTTCACCATAAAGCACTCTGAGTCACACAAGCACACAAGGAAACGCACACACATCCTCCTCCTATCTCATGCCTACTTCAAACCTGCCTTATGAGTCCCCTGACAGATCCACACAGAGTCAGCTCAACACATGCACACAGACATTCAATCACTGGAAAGCAGCACAGGCCACATATAAATCCATCTAGTAAAGCATCTACCAGACCGTTCCCAATGCGAATGAGATGTCCCAAAGCCTTATGGTGTTATCTGGCCTTTGCGAAGGCAAGAATGTGATCTATGCCACCCTAATTGTTGCATGGGGGATGTTTTATAAGCACATTGAGGATAGGCTAAAAGAACACATAAATCCTTAGTCTTGTAATTTGCCGGTAAATTCTCACATTCCATCTTGTTTACTGGATTTTAATTACAGTGTCTTCTGGCTGCAGAATGAGTCTTTTTGTTTTACTAGCCATGAGAACCATGAGTGGGGTTTACCGCCACAGAATATACAATGACCAGCATATTGTAAATTTTACCAAACGCAATACAAACTTTTAAGTGCTATTTTACCTGGCTGTCAATCATTGGCTTTCATTCTCTTGGTATCTCTTTCGTTCGTTCTTAATGTCAATATTAGAATATGTAGTTCACTATCAAATCTGACCAGTCTTGGCAGGTCTGATGTCCGTGCCTGCTCTCTACAATAGCTGGTTAGCTATGTCTGACATCTGTGGCTCCGCACAGTCAGGGTGAATGCCAGGCTGAATAATACACCAGGGCAGCACTGTTGGGGGAGGCACACGCCACTCTGCTCTGCCTCTTCTGGTTGCTGGACCTGTGACATGCTGCAAACAGTTCATTTCAACAACTTATAATTTACTCTGTGCTGAATGATGTACACTTCTGGGTTTGGTTATCGCATGCAGCTATAATAAATAATGGTCTATTAACAAAGGATCATGTGACTACTTGTATGTCAAAAGTGTCGCCTGTACTGATGAAGCAACAGAGAATTATCACCTGACTCTGCAGTTCCCCTCAGCTTTAGGGAGCATTTTATCATCTTTCAGCTCATTGTTTTGATTCTCTGGCCCACAGCTGCACTATTATGGTTCACTCTTACGGCTCTCATTAGTGCAGTTACTGTCTCAAATTTACCTCACGAGGAGATCAAAACAGAGCTAAAAGGAGAGCATATTTGGAGCAAAACATGACTCCAAATTAATGCTGAAGTTGTTCTATGTCTGGTGAATGTGAATGAAAGCATTTTACAGCTAGTTTCTTCTGTCCTGACCTAGCCAAAAAAATCATGAAAAAAAAAATTGCAGGATTAAGGAATTTAAGTGTTTTTTTTACTAAAATATACTGATTGAATTTGATATGAAGTGTGAAGCTGTGAACAGTCCTTCAGAAATTGTAGAAATAATAATTATGAATTTTTAATAACAAAATAACATAATAAGAGCAAAAAGATAACATAATAAGAATATTTTTTCCTCAGATAAATAAGGTCTGTAAATCTTCCACTCAGAGTAAACAAGAGGCCAAAAACACCATTTTGACCCTAAAGAGTCTAGGTAGTCCATTAATCCTTGAGACAGAATTTACATGACATCAGGGGTGTGAGCGCCTTACACACCCGTTGTAAAGCGCCCGATGCTGTGTTAGCGCGGCTGTCAGTGTGGAAGAGTGATCTCCATCCTTCCCTCCACCACAGCCGGCTGCTGACCCCTTGCTGACCCCCGGGCCAGCGGCTGGGGTGTTAATGTTCACCCTCACCAGGGTTGCACCCAGCATGTTTATTTTATGACACGGGAGAACGGACCTCAGAAGGGAGTGTGGCCTCTGCACACTGACCCCCCCAATCCCATTAGAGAGGAGTCTCCTAAACTGTAGAGGCCCTTTCTTATACTGGTCTGTGTTGATACTGCAGCGGGGCTATCATCCACAACAGTAACTCTGAAAACCAATGCGCTTATAAATGAACTCAGTTTCATAATGCAAAGTGAATAAAAGTGGCCCAGTTTCAATGCATTTGAAGAATATTTCACAAATCCTACATATGAATTGTTTTCATAGATTTTCTCCCAAATTTCCTGTAGATTTTGGTGTGTCATTAACTCAAAAGTTTAGTTAATTTTAATACAATTCAAATCTTCATTGTTCCATATGGGAAATTTGGTTTGTGAGCAGGTTTTGAAAAAACACAACAAACCACCACATTTTATATTATGCAAACAGGCATCAAAGGCAGTAGAGGCTGCTGAGGTATGCACCAGTGCTGTTTTGCATTTGTCATCAAGCTGTGAGAAGAAAAGAAAGATGAGAATTTCATAGTTGATCAAGTTGAAGTTCGCTTCAAATCCGCCTGCAACAGCAGTCTGTATACTTTTCTTTTACACAAACATCAACATCATCAGAGTTCCTGTTGTGGCAAAATGTTTGCTTAAATGTGCATTGGCATCTGTTTGAACATGACTGTAAGTGTGTGTGTGTGTGCGTCTGAGTGTGTGTGTGTGGCAGCGTTGAGCACACATCAGGAGAGAATCCTTCGGCCACATTTCCAATTCCGCTCAATTTCAGCAAGAATCTCAGTAATCCCGCTGAAGAGCTGCAGTTCTCCCACAGTGACATCCCATAATGGCACTAACACCAGAGTGGTGGGCACCCAGTTATGACTCCCAGGCTCCATTCGGTGCACGTTCCCAATCCCCCAACCTGTCTGTATGCAAACAGAGCCCCCCCAGAGGAGAACACTGATCTGGCAGCCTTTCACTGAGCCCTGTGTAGACATATTTAATGCCTCAATAACCACTGCTTAAGACAGAGTGATGAACGCCAGGGGCTTTCATTACCGCAAGATGTGTGTGTGAGTGTGTGTGTGTGTGTGTGTGTGAGTTTGTGTGTATGACTACAGTACGTACCTAAATAAGCATTCCACTGTCATTTACCCATTGGGAATGTCAAGCTGTTGTTGTTTTAACAAAAATACATATGGCACCGCCTCTGTTGCACCAGGAGCATATGGCTTGGTGATTTGCTCTCATGAATTAGCACGGCTACCCTGCAAGACAAGCTACTAATCTGTCTTTCAGCATTACAAATTTATTTTGTGCTTACAGCCTGTTGACAGAACAGACGTGTGAATGTGTAAAAGTCAAGGTGATTAAGGTCACAAGTAGAGAAACCAAAATAGAAGCAGTCACAAAATTAAAGGAGAAAATACAATTTTGCATCTTTTTTTTTTTCTTTTAACCTCACAGGGTCTTAGTTTCTGGGAGGTGCAGAGGCAGCTGGAGAGCAGGGTAAATACAGTCAGAACTGTGTCACAGCATCAGCGCTACAGCTTATTGGCTCCTCACATATGTACACACTGTGAGACAATGCAAAAAAGCACACCCACAGGTACAGTACAGTACACCGCACAAACAAGTATGGATTGATATGCTGTAAAATATTGAAAGGCGAGGAAAAAGATTATGGAAATGCATATTTGTGCAATAAGAAAAAACGGAATACTGTGACAAATATTTATGTTAGAAAGAAAACTGCCAACATTTAGACACAAACCTTACTCACACACCATTTGCTTCATGGCCTGTTTCTGTTTTTCTTCCACTTTGGCGATGATGACAAGAACACCCCAAGAGGAAAGTCTGTCTCTCCCCAGACACTCATCACCCAGTGAAAGAGAGAGCTCGTGTAAGGATCAATTTGTCTGCACAGGAAACTGTGTAATGTTAATCACAACTTTAATTTGGGCTGAATTAGCATTTTGATGAACTTGCGGGGCTGACTCGTGTACTCTAAGCACCTTCAAACGCAGCGCGCACAGAGGAAATGGCAGTGTGGTTAATTAACGCTCGCACACAGCAGATGGGCTCAGTGAAGGGCCTGGCAGAAAGAGACAGAGAGCGAGAGTAGATGGAAAGGAGTCACTGTTAATGGGAGAAAAAGAACACAATATAAGATTTCCAATCAAAACCAACTGCTAAAGAAGGTGGGGAGCACTAAATAATATTTCAGTCTTTTTTTTTAAGGGAAAACAGAACACAAAGAGTCAGTAATAGCTTACAGAAAACACAACTGGCAAATCTTGGTCAAACATGCAGCCTGTTTACATATGCCCAACCGTTTCAATCTCGGAGCACAGGGTGTAACTCAACATGGTGCCTCATGGTGTCTCATTGCCTTCTCACTCATTCTGTGAAATCTTTTGCTAACACAATGTTTTTTTTTCATGTTTCCTTCTTCTCTTAAACATCTTGGTACCATACTTCCTCATCCTCGCTGGATTCATGTATTAGCCATAAGGCTTTATATGTCTCTCCTCCTACACATATAGACACTATATATTTTTCCACCATTCTCGTTCATGATATATTTGATGTCACATCTGATCAGGTTATTTGAATCTGTGCTGGCTGTGCATAAGTCCATGATGAAGTTATCTGTGAGTGTATAAAAGAGGGAATATGAGAAAAAGGTGAATCTCCAGTCAGGTGTCCAAATGAACACTGACGCGTGTTTTTCTTGCTGTAATTATTCCTCCTGTTTATATTGACCATTAACAGATCCCCTCATAATGCACTGTGTAACTCTGGAAGATGTCCACTTTATTTGTCTCAGACAGCTGAAGCTTCACATTATCTTTAGATAAACATTTTGCTCAAAACAAGGACTATGGATTTTGCCCCCCATCACTTACATTGTGAGTGTGTTCGGAGGGGATCTTTTATTAGTCAGTATAAACGGGAGGAATAATTACAGTGAGCAAAACCTGCTTTAGTGTTCATTTGGGAACCTGACTGTTGTTTTAAGAAAGACTTGAAAAATTTTGAACCTATCCTTTAAACTACTGTGTGTGGACAGAACAATGCACTGATGTAAAATGTGAAAACTGGCAGTTTTGGCCCTTTTGTATAATTAGATAATTGTGCAGATAATTTTCCAAATATGTGTGATATGCAATTCAACTTTGCAAGAATGTATTATATTTTCATCAGTACAATATATCAGCCAGTTAATCAAATATTCATATAACTGTCACAGTAACATTTCTGTTGTTGTCATTTAAATGTTTGTGGGAAATATTTTAAGCTTAACAGCTGACTGCAAAACAAAAACATTTTCATGCAAAAAATGTTTGCTTACTGTTTGCCTGTGTTCTTCCTGTGTAGTTCCTGCATACAGCAATGTTTCAAAATATCAGATCTTGAAAGAAACCTCAGCTAAAGGTGCTTAAACACACCAAAAAGGAAACATTTTCAGTCCCTACTCAGCGGTGTATTACCACTTAATGAGTTTCCTGAGGAACCGGTACAATGTTTCTGAGAAGGCACACTGCTGTTGACTTTTTCAAGTGTCTGTTCTTAATGTTTTGAGCACCACAAACAAAATCCCATTCACTTCCATCACACTGAAGTGGTGGCAAAAATCTCTGAAATAAAACCCAAACTATCTGCATTGCTAGATATCACTGTAGAGGAAGGTAGGTGACATTTGTTTGGTGAATTTACCCTTTAAGTGCTTTGTTTGGGGGCACCTTAAGATATAGTTGAGTGATAATCATGCTCACAGACCCAAGTCATAAAACAGAAACTCTTCCATCATTATGAGAGCTCATTAGAGGAAATGATGCGCCATGTTCTTCACTGTGCACTGTCTACCTTTGTCTTACCACCTCCTTCCCACCTTTTCCTCGAATCCTTTCCCGAAATAACCTTCACTCACTTGCCCCCCTACTGTCATTTTTTTTCATGCTGGGCAGAATCTCAGACCCGGCTTCCCACAGAGAAGTGTGATTTGTAAAAACACAATAAAAATGGAAAGATGGGTGAGACTTGGGTGGTGCGGAGTGGAAGGACAGCAAAGCAAGCTCCCCTGTTGTGATAGCCTGTGGTGGGGCATTAACAGGATGTCCGGGCAGGGTAAATCTTCTACCAGCAGCTCGGAGCTCGTACCCTCAGAGAATTTCTCAATCACTGACAGGCTGTCAGTTGCTGCAGCAGGGTCACTGGCAGATAGGAAGCAACTGTAGGTCTGATCTACTGAATCTCTATGAAATACATTTGTTTTGTTAAAAAAAAAAGGCGTTTAAAGCACCAAATCTTTTACATGGAATAGGGTTTAGGAAGTGAACAAACCATAGTGACCTCTGACCTGTGGGTGATTCATGTAAAAAAAAAAAAAAAAAAAGGAAAGAAATGAGAGACAGCGAAGAAGGATTTGACACAAAGAGTGATGTCAGATAAATCAGAGAGCTTGTGTTCAACTCCAAAGACTTGATAGGAATACCTGGAAACATCAGATGTGAAGGTGCAGGAACATGTTGTTGGTTTAGAGGGAGAACCTGAGACTGTTCAGCATCTGGGGCTGTCCTCTAATTGCCAATTTGTTGTTTTTATCTGTCAGAAATGAGACAATAATAGAAAGGTGTAGCCTTGTGTGGCTAATTTTGAGTCCAGCAGAAGTCATTTAGAGAGATATGTTATCTCTCTCTCTCTCTTTCTCTCTCTCTTTCTCTCTCTCTCTCTCTCACACACACACACACACACACACACACACAGAGAAAGAGAGAGATGGATAAATGGAGAAAGAGAGAGCGGGAGAGAGGAAATGGGAGAACAGAAAGATAGCTGTTCCCAGGCAGCAGGAGAGTCTCCAATTATGGCAGGATGCAGCATCAATTTAAGGGCTAATTATGTGCGTAATGAGCTCACCGTCATGCGTCCGCGCCCCCGTCACCGCGCCCGCTGATCTAAACCCCAACCCCCCTCATACGCGTCCCACCTCCACCCCCCTTCTCCATCTGAGCGCCCGGTATCTAATTAAAAAACTACATGCGCCGCGGCGCTCTCATCTGATTCACACCATGGAAATTAATCCTCAGATAAACATGTTTGACGGATACCAAACTATTGCATGAGCTCAGGACGCGGCGCACTGCTCTTTCAGCCGGGTGTGAACTGTTTTGCATTTGGCTTAAATAATGATAATAAATAAATAAAAAAAATCCCAGTTCCGAAATAGCTCAAGACAAAAAAAAAACGGGTCATAAGAGGGTAAATTAGGAGAGAGGGTAAATGATAAATATCCCAAACTTCACCTGTTTCTATGCGCCGAAAATTGTGCAAATTCAACCTCGAGATTTCTGTTTCAAATTTTGATAAATATCTTACACTTCAGAGCTAAGAGCTGTTGCTATAGAAGTCTGGACGATTTTTTTAAATAGCTAAATGCTTCAGCAACAAACTACTGAGAAAAAAAGGGGGAAATCAACAAGAAAACAAGTTAAAAACTCAGCGTAACCTTTAAACAGGTGAGCAGACTAGCAGCGCAGATATCAATATTTTGTGTGCAGTTCACTTTAAGAATTACAAGCAGTGATAAGAGGTTAAAATGCGAGGAGGAGTGAGGTGTTTGAGGCCTGGTTATTAGACAATTAACAGGACCTGCATGCGTTTAGCACATTTACTGACTTTCCCAAACAAAGACACCCGTGTTTTAGGCCACTTTTAGCGTTGTGTTTGTGTTTTTTTAATCACTTAAACATAATTAAAGCAGTCCATCTTATCCATATTTTACCAAAGTACATATTGCATTTTTGAGGAACTGCATTTTTGACCAGTGACTAATGAAAAATACTGGATTTATTTAGTATTGCACCAACGAGAGTATAAGAGTAGTAAATCATTCAAAGACTGAACCGGATAGAGAACTCAGACGTTTATATATGAATATTATACAAACTTGGCTCGTTATAATGTGGAAATAAAACATTTTTCTGGAATAAAATCTGTTTTTTCCCCTTTATATTTTCTTATAATAATCACCAACTGGAGGTCTTTAAAGCTTTCATGCAGAACATCCCTACTGTGCTATTTCATGCAGATTTATTTCTTTATTTCTGTTTGATCCGTGATCTTCTCCGCGCTAATGACAAAAACACAACAAGATCACATCTAAGCTCACTTCGTTCACTGCCAAGTGCCTTGCATACCTTGCCGTGCCAAATTGACGCCCACGGTAAGTATCCAATCAGTCGATGGATTTCAACGCTTCCAGCCAATCAGAACGATGCGGACACACGGTGGGCGGGTCCCGAGCTGCTCCAGAGAGGGACATTGAGATAGTTGGGGAGAGGAGGCTTGTTGGGCACGAAAGCCACTCGTTGCGCGTCACTATAATTTGGAGAGGTGTATGCAGCGCACGACCCGTTCGCCTTTCCAGGTGGAAATCCAGGAGGAGCTGAAACCAAACTTAACTGGGACGACTGGTGAACCCGGTTCAGGACAGGTGAAATTCCCAGCAGGCTGCCTGCAAGGCCATAGGATCGATTCACATGTAGGACAATACAGTGTCTCTGAGCGCGGGTAGGAATACTGCGGATATATCTGTCTTAACAAGTCTGTCAGCTAGTACTGGATGTCATTTTTTGCTTTGATTTTATTTTTAAAAGTATCTTTTCAAAAACCGACCGGCGAGGTGAAAAAAAATGTTGTAGTTGTTCTACCAGCGCAGTTCCTCACGTTTCAGGAATTGTGTCGGGTCAAATGTCATTTCCTCGATGCCACTGAGTGATTGTGATAGTACGGAATGACACAGAATGCATTATTCAGAATTATTTATTCTCATTGGCAGATTTTTTAAATTTGTTTTAGGATGAAAAATAAAAGACGGACTTGCTCGTTAAAATGACAGAAGACAAACATGTGTGCAGTGCTCCCTTGAGGAAAATTCTGAGAAATTTATTGCACCAAAGGTTGAGTTTGTCTTTTAAAAGTAAAGAAAAGTCAGTGTGAATGGGTCTGAGGCCATGCATGCATTTGTGAGCAGGTCAGCTGTGAAATAACATAATCAATAAAATAACATATCTTCATGAAACGATATTACTCCTATTGTATGCAGGCAGTTTTCTTTTCTGTGATATTTCTTGTTGCACAGGATTATTTATATTATTATTTTTGTCTGTTGTAGTGATGGTTGAGATGTCATTATTGTATATTTTGATGTTGTAGTTATTGTTGCTGCTTTTGTTATTGCACAGACTGACTGCATGCCTTTAAAAATATCTATATCATTTCCAGAGTCAGCTCCATCTGACATGCAGGCCTGCAACAGGCACACATCAAAATAACACAATGGACAGTTACATCATGTCCGGTCCAACAGATCAAAACGCAGTGATGCCAATTGGATATGACATTTCTCTTTTATTTGTATTTTGCAGGTCATGGATGAAAGCCGGCGGCTGCATTGTGGATCTTTAACCAGCTGAAGCGTCACCGTCAGGAGTACCAGGGATATTTAAACATTTGGGATTCAACTGTGTGTTTGTGTTAGTACTCCAGCTTTTAGTCGATAATTATTCTACAATGAAAAGGAGGCAAAGTGGAGAGAAATCAGTGAAATTGATGCTGATTTGATTGAGCACCGCTACAGAGGAGGAAAAAGGATACAAGTGAAACGGCGTCGAGATGAAGGAGAAATCCAAAACGGCCGCAAGGACTAGACGGGAAAAGGAGAACAGTGAATTTTACGAACTGGCCAAAATGTTGCCCTTACCATCGGCCATCACATCACAGCTGGACAAAGCATCCATCATCAGACTGACCACAAGTTACCTGAAGATGAGGATTGTTTTCCCTCAGGGTGAGCGACGAGCCCACTTTACACACAACTGACTGACTTTTTTTTTCCTGTCAGGTGTGGAGCTCAGTTTAGTGAGAATACACAGAATTTCTCATTATTCACTTCAAAAATAATTATGGCTTTATTTGTTCAAACGACAGTAAACAAAACTCAAATTTACAAGAAAAATTACAGTATATGGGTGTTAAAGTAGGAGAGATACTATAAAAATCACTATTCCACGACTCAATATTATTCCCTAATAACACAATAATATAAATATTATTTATAATGAGGCCTCTGTTAATTACTGCAAATAGAATAATATAAGTAGTAGTAATATCATAAATCACTTTAGCTCTCCTACTAAATGTAGTAATGTTATGGCAGATTTTTAAAAATACAATTAAATGAAATTTAAGTAGAGTACTGTTAATGCACGCGCCAAGGACTTTCAGCCATGCAGAAATATTAATATTACATTAATTTCTCATTGATCTACAGGGAGTCTTTACAAATTGAATATGATCGTTTTTAATTCAGTGTGTCCAAAGGCGTCAGCAAAGGAGGCGATCTGCCTCCATCTTTTTTTTTCTTTTTTTTTTTTTTTTTTTAACACAGGTCTCTGCAGGCTTGCGTGACTGAGAACAAGACGCACCAATTATAAAAAAAAGGCCCTGCAAGGCTTCTAATCACCTAAAGCCATGTAAGCAGGAGGCACACACACACACACACACACAATAACATACAGCCTCTCTGGTCGGTGGAAGAAAAAAGAAAAACAAAATTGCTATAAATGATCTCCCATGAAATCAAAGCATAAGCTCCACGTTTTTGCTGCCATGTATTGTTAATGTAACGGACAGGTTTATTAATATGTTTGATGTCATAACATGTAACATAAAAGCCTGTAAGACAGACCTGATTATTTAAAAAGATTTTTCAAAAGCAATTTGATCATTAGTATTTTTAGTATTTTCAATCTTTGAGTAGGAAAAACAGAGGAACTTCTTTTTTGTTGTTGCAGGTTTTTTATCTGCAACCTCTCATCTGGTGAGGTGAAATTAAACCAAATATCCAACAGCGGAGACTTATTTTTTAAAATTTTGATTTACAGCAGGGGAGACGAGCATCTAATTTATTGATGATAGCCGAGCACTATGAGATTTCTGATTTAACTGAGTGAATTACAACGAGCAGCACACTGAAAATAGCCCACAGCGCGGGATTTGTAGGGTGCTTGGGCCCAAAAATCAAAAGATGGACATATTTGTGGTTACATTTAGGGTAGGAAATAATAGTAATAATAATAAAATAACAGTAATATCGGAACATCATGATGAATACTGCTATTTAAATTGTGTAATCTCTCCAGATTGAGGGAGTCTATATTTGTATAGTTGTCGTAAGAGACGCGTCGCCTTTGCAGCTTGTAAACAGCAGCAGATTGTTGAGGTTCATGTCTCCAGTCAGCCTGAGCAACATGTGAGAGTCATACAGGAAAGACAACTGTGAATGCTTTGACTCTAAATAGGCCCTTTTAACAGACACGTGTGTGTGTGTGTGTGTTTGTGTGTGTGAAACAGAAAAGAGTGATTCCATGCAGCTTTTTTCAATAATATTAATAATCAGAAGCAGACGCAGGGCAAAATATAACATTATATTTTTTATAATTAAGATGCAAAACAAAATAAAATAAAAACACGAGCCCTTTATTATAATGTCACGCAGCAGCCAAACAGCCAGTATTTGCAACTCTTTCCAGGTCTGGGAGAAGCTTGGGGTCATGCGAGTAGAACAAGATCTTTGGACAATGTTGGACGAGAGCTGGGATCTCATTTACTGCAGGTATATTCATTTTTATTTTATTCTATTTTATTTTATTTTATTTTATTACCAACACTATAGACTGATACGCGCCAAACAAATATGGTCAACGTGGTCGTGTAAAATAATTTTGACACGTAACTGTCGCATGTTGTTTATTTGCAGACTCTGGACGGATTCATCTTTGTGGTGGCTCCAGATGGGAAGATAATGTACATATCAGAGACAGCGTCGGTCCATTTAGGTCTCTCTCAGGTCCGCTTGTACAATCATATTTATTTATTTCATATATAAACATATATACTTTCTGCGTTTCTACTGTTTTTCACTTTAAAGATAATTTAATGGTACACCGTCCGTCATGCAGTCTCTACCTGTTAATTACCTGAGTTATTCTCAACAGGTAGAGTTGACCGGGAACAGTATTTATGAATATGTGCATCCTGCCGACCACGACGAGATGACAGCTGTTCTCACGCCACATCAGCCCTATCACTCACACTTCGTCCAAGGTAAAATACATTACTGTCTCGTCTATTTGCAATTTAATTGCAACTTGCTTTGTATAGAAGCAGCATATGGCTATAATAAAAGCAACAGATGCCTGTGATGTTACACAGATGGAACATTGATGGTTATAGTCTGCGCCAAAGTGCGGGGAAAATAAATGTTCTTTATTGTGTCTTATTCCTGCATGAAGTACAATCGCAGTTAATTTTCCGTATTTTCACCTGTATTGTTATTATTGTATATTAATATTAATGTATATATTTATATTTAACATAAGACAGTTTGGCATGTTGGTCTGTGAGACAACGTTTTTCAATATGCAGCCATATTATGACAGCCTCTGTTTTTGCCTCCTGTGTGTTTTCTGATCGGGATATTTTTTAAAAGCGCACAGTTATTTTTATTTTATTTTATTTTATTTTACTTATTTATTTATTTGTCCTCTTTCAGAGTATGAAGTAGAGCGCTCTTTCTTTCTGCGGATGAAATGTGTGCTGGCAAAAAGAAACGCGGGACTTACCAGTGGTGGATACAAGGTAGGCAAAGAAGCTTTGTCACTTACTCATAAAAGTATTTTTTTAATTAGTTAATTATTAATCAGTTAACTAATTTCAATAAATCGAATTAATAGATGTAATCATTCGATAAAATAAAAAAATGGGGACCAGTATTCAAATATTTTTTTATTTTTATTTTATATTTTTTATACTCTATATGCTTTATATTTTTTGTATCTAAAAGAATAATGAACATATAATTCTTGTAATGTCTCTGTGCCAGAATTTCAATATTTTAATTTTCATATTTAATATATTTAAATTTAATATTGCATTTCAATGATCACCATAATTCATGTTGAACAATATATAAATTATGTAGTATTTTGTTATGTTATTATGTTAATCTACATTTAACTTTTATTGTCTTACACTCTGTCTGCTCTACCACAGGTGATCCACTGCAGCGGCTACCTGAAGATCCGTCAGTACAGTTTGGACATGTCACCTTTTGAGGGTTGCTACCAGAATGTGGGTTTGGTGGCTGTGGGACACTCTCTGCCTCCCAGCGCTGTGACTGAGATCAAACTGCACAGTAATATGTTCATGTTCAGAGCCAGTCTAGACATGAAGCTCATCTTCCTTGACTCCAGGTACACAGTGCTGTATACATCATGCCATTAATCTTTAATAATAATCTCTCACTGCATTTTTAAATTGTTACAATCATTTGTAATGTAATTTTCATTAGTTGTGTATGTTTAATGTGAAGCCTACAACTCAATTTCTCACAAGTGAGGTGAATCAAGAGCTCCAAAAAATTACTAAAGTCGTTGCCTGCAAAACACAATCAGATTTTCTTCCCTCAGCAAAAGCAAAGATATTTAAAAAATATCAGAATCCCTCTGGATATTTTTAACATAACTCCTTAATTCCTCTCCAGGGTAGCAGAGCTGACAGGTTATGAACCCCAGGACCTGATAGAGAAAACTCTGTACCATCACGTCCACAGCTGTGACATCTTCCACCTCCGCTGTGCACACCACCTCTGTGAGTTACAAGCTTGCTCTATTATTCTTTTACAACAGGCTGCCTGACCTTCTTTTTGTCAGACAGTAACTGCTCAGGCACCCTGCTGCAACCACCACATGCAGACAATTACGGCTGTACGAGCAGACATGGCTCTCACACACAAACATGCATGTCGTTAAATACGTTAATCCCTGTCATCTGTCTGATTCTTTTATCTCTTTCAGTGCTGGTAAAAGGCCAAGTCACTACTAAGTATTATCGTTTCCTGGCAAAGCACGGCGGCTGGGTCTGGGTCCAGAGTTACGCCACAATTGTCCACAACAGCCGATCCTCAAGACCCCACTGTATAGTCAGCGTCAACTACGTCCTCACGTGAGTCATGAAAAAAAAATTTTAATCCCTAAATCTGCAGAGAGAACTTTTCAAAACAGAGCTACTCTTGAGAAACATTTGAGAGTAATAGTGAGAGCTTTCTTGAGACATTTGTTTATTAAAAAGGTATCATTCATACATATGATGTTGTTGCTATGTTTCATTAATGATTATAAGTCATACATTTTATATACAAGTTATCACAATTATTGCATTTTGGACTGAAATCCCCAAAATTACAGTTACATAATTTTAGTAACACAGGGTTTATGAGGTCATACTGGGCTAAAAGCAAGTGCATGTTTAATGGTGTTTGCTGAGGGAATAGCATTGAATATTTAACTGGATTAAGTAAAATCATATCATACACTCTTATGATCCATGCTTGAAGCTCACTCTGTGATGTGATGGGTCTTTGTCTCTCTGAAAAATCCCTCCCTTTATCCCTCTGTAGCCTCTCTGTACAAATCCACAAACTACTGCGGCTGCAGGTCTCAGGCAGTTGTGTGTTATGAGAGCACAAACCACACTCAGGCCCTTTGAGACAGCAAGACAAACACCAGGGTTCAACCCCATCAAAAAACCTCTACTGTCACCATCGATCCGCAGGTCTAAAGAAAGCAAAATCGATCGAAACGGTGAACTAAGAATCAATAGCTATCTCATAGCTGTAGCACATGTTGGATTTTCCTTGTTAGGTTTGGTTGATCCACATGTCGCTTTTCTGTGTGTGTCCTTCTGTGTGTGATGGTGTGTTGGTGTGAGTCTCTGTACGTGCATGCATGCATATGGCTGCACTCCAGGTATTGATTTCTTCAATGCAGTAAGGAGACAACAAAGTAACTACATTAAAATGACAGCGAATTTCCAAACGCATAATTAGCTCTAACACAGGAGTATCCAAAAGCTCACACGCAGCAAGAACTCAAAAAAACCCAAAAAACAACTACATTAAAAAATACGAACAGCAATTCAATCGTCTTGCCCCAACAGCGTTTTAACCCAACAAGAATCCATTAATAAATCATGTTTAGAGGTTGGCTGGTGGCGCATTTCAGACATGAGGTGCTCTGACATTGACCCTGAGGTGGAATTCGGCTAACACAGCTGAGTTTGCACAAAGGCCCAACATTATTGGCTCAGACATAAGTCAGCCAGGGCACAGATAGGATGCAGAACCAGCCACAGCAACTATACCTGCAAAAGCAAATAACAGTCACACTGTGTACTGGCTATCCAAACACAGCCTTTCCCCTAAGGTGTTGTACATAAAGAATGGGTCATATTTAGAGTCATATTAAAGAGGCTGGCAGTGCAGGGTCAGGGATGGGCCACAGGGTTTAAAATGCCAGGCAGCTGCTATTACATACTGTTGATGTGATAAGTTAAGAATAGGCTCATGTTTGCTGAACACTTGACACAGGAGCCTTTTCACTCCCTCGACAGTGACACTTGGATTGAGTTCAGCTACAGGACAGTGGGTTAAAATGTCAAAGATGGTGCACAAGCTGCATGCACACATGCAAGTAAAAACAAGTCTGCAATAATCAAAAAATATTTTTTATAAGATGCTTGCAGAGGAGATTTAATGCAAGGGTAGTTTGTGTGTGCACACGTGCATGTGTCTGTGCATGTGCACATTACTCATGTTGCTTTCTGGCAGCGTTCTGGCATTGGTTTTACGGTAGAAAAGAATGATTAACTTTCTTCAGGGTGTCTGTTATTTTTTCTCAGGTACTCAAAGCCGAGAAGTGGGAGGGCGTAATCTCTTAAATTTATCTTAAATTATGTTTTCACTTCTCATAGTCCTCACATCACTCATGTCATAAAAAGTGTGTTTGTAAAATAAGTCTGTCTAGCTATCTATATTCAATATTGGCCAAGATGTCTGCTTCAGACATATTACTCTTATGTCACCTAATGTAACACAACACAGGGCTGTAAGAAAGAAAGAAGGTGCTCAGATTATTTAGGAGAAATTCCATCTTAAAGGTTTGATAAGCTCTGAATTAATTGGTAAAATCTGAGTAACAACATTCAGTGTACTTGAGCAAGGCACTCAACCATCTAATAAAGCTGCTTAGTCGCCTGCGGCAGACAATGCATAAAAGAATACTAACCAAAGAGAAGCTGAGATGCATCCATGTTTAAACGATTCTAAGAATGTACTGCCATGCTAGCAGCTCTGTGGTGCTTTGAGTTAAATGCTAACATCTACAGGCTAACATGCTGCTGTTTTGCAGATATAATATTTAACAATGTCATCGTCTTAGTTCAGTGAGTTAGCTTACTAAGATTTGCTCATTAGCTGTAAACACATAGTGGATATATGAAAGTTAGCTAGATAAAAATTAGGGATATTTCACACAAAACCACAAGTTATGAAGGCGCTAGAGGAAAAGTCAGAGGATCACCAAAATCAGGCGTCATCCTCTAGGGACCTTGAGGAAGTTTGTACAAAATTTCATGCCAGTCCATTCTGTAGTTGTTGACCAGATGACAGACCAACATTGCCTCCCTTGAGCCATGCTGCTACCATGGATAAAAAGTCACAACCTGGATAAATATTGGTTAAAACACTTATTTTTATCTCTAACATATATTTTATGTGTGTCAAAAGGGACACTGAGTATAAGGGAATGCAGCTGTCTTTGGACCAAATGAGCCCCACCAAGCCCGCCTTCCCCTACACTGACAGTCACAGTGAAGACAGGAAGACCACAAAGTCACGTCTGACCCAGGCGAAGGCCAAAGCCAGAGTTTCACCCTACCCGCAGGTAATAAACAGCCTCTTTTATAGAGCTAAATCAAGAGAGGGGACTCAGTGCAGGCTTAATTGTTAGAAAGAGGTTCAAATCACAAACTGATTTTCTTGTTTATGTCCAGCAGTTTTCAGCTTTCAATCCAGAGCGTTCAGAGTCAGACCAAGACAGCCAATGGGGAGGGAGCCCGCTGACAGACTCTGCCTCTCCCCAGCTGTTGGATCCTGGTGAGGCCACGGAGGCATCATGTGCCTACCGACTGTACCCAGAGTCAGGCTCCCTGTGCTACGGCCTGGGTCTATCAGAAGAGGATCTCGCCCATGCTCAAGCGCATCCTCACACCACCACCTGTGATCGTGTTCGATGCCAGAGTGGGCGCTACTTCCTGGGAGCCCCCCAGTCAGGACGAGAGGTGTGGTGGGATGCCACACGGTCTGTGCTCTCACTGCCGAAATCTTCCGTGGAGAATAGCGAGGGCTACGAAATCACATCCTACCATGGAGCCATTCACGGTGAGGTGTTAGGGTTGAGACTACAACCATCTGTCTCTGAAAATAACTCTGGCCTAGCTTCTCCTGGTAGCTGTTTTCCCAATGTTATTATGGGACATGCTAAGTTGTTTACGCCGTCTCTTGCCAGTGTGCCGATTGCTACCATCTGTTCAAAAATTTCCTGCAATTGAAAGCCAAGTCATTTCACATCTCACATCCTCAAACAGTGAAACAACCCCCACTGTGGTTCTGCCAAGACATTCAGTCTAACAGACCATGGTTCCATATGAATTTAAAACTGAATTTCACACATTACCCAGACAACTCATGGTTTTAGAAACTTTTTCCAACCACACTGTAAATGCAGGCAGAAAGGGTCAAATTACTTATTAACACAATGTAATTCATTTATTTCACTGTTTTGAAATGTGGCCATTGAACTCTTCTTACAGGACGGGGCCACTGGGATGAAGACAGTGTAGTGAGTTCACCGGATGGTGGGGGGTCCACCAGTGATTCAGGTGAGCGATACCATGGTGACCATTTCCGGGCTAGCCCTCGAGAGCCCAGCAAGATGGAGACCCTGATCCGTGCCACGCAGCAGATGATCAAAGAGGAAGAGAGCCGTTTGCAGCAACACAAGGGGCCGCTGGACATCTCAGGTCTCACTAAGGCTCATAGCCCATGCTTCACCTCCTCCCTACCCCACCACTCCCAGCTCACTATGCCCAGCGTGGTGTGTCGAGGCCCAGGAGCCCCCAGCATTGACCTCCCCTCTGAACGCCTCCATCACCGGGACGGCGTGAAAGTGCTCGGTCCTCATGACAATGATGAAAACACGACCAGCCCGGCATCTCTGTCTCGTCTCAGCAGCCCCAGCTCTGATGGGATCCCCAGGTCGGGCCTGTCCCTCAACAAAGACTACATGCAGACGGATCTGTCCCCCCACCCTCCACAACCCCAGGGGAGCCCTCTGCTCTATTCGGCCCAGGAGAGGCAACCGTTGGACAGGCAAGCAGCTTATGCTTTGACTGGGTACTCCCTGGAGCACCTGTATGACCCGGAGAGCCTGCGGAGTTACTCGGGTCTGGCCTGTGGAGGAGTTCAGTATGATGTGGCGTCTCATGTGAGGATGCAAGCCGAGCAGATGCAGGGACACAAGGCCACCTCAGTTATCATAACCAATGGAAGCTGACGATGTCTGATGCAGATAAGTCCTGTTCTCTAAATGAGGATGTTACAAAGGTGGTGATGTATGTACATGCAACACTTAGGTGCTTGATACAAAAGGCAAAACAATGAAAAAAAAGGTACCTACACTGGGTTGATGCACCCTTTGTGGTTCATACAGCACAAGTTGTGTTCATCAGGCCTTTGTATCATATGTCTCCTTTTTCTTTGTCATTGGAGCACAATTTTCCAAGACTCTGATGAACTAATGTTCATGAACTAATGTTTGGTACGCCAAGTGGCATAGGGTGAAGGTTTGCTCCATTACATAGGAATAGAGAGTTATTTTAATGGCGGTGAACTGAATTCCCCTCCCTCCAAAGGTGACTAAGGGTTTGAGTCTGGTTAAACATCAAGCCAATGTTTCTGTCCCAAACGTCTCATGCATCATTGGCCTTGTTAGTTAATCTGTCCAGGACACAATTTCCAAAGGCAGTAAGAAAATGTGTTCCATTGCCCCCTCACCTGAAAACTCCATTGCACAGAGCATAATGTTTGACACATGAGGTGCAACATGGGAAAGGCAAGCATTTCACTATTGTAAGATGTCAATGTTTTCTGGTATTTATTTGTCAGTGGGCTGTTTTCTGTATGTGTCATTTTTTTCTGTCCAAGTAGAATCTTTACTGGTGGAATTAGTTTTGGTGTTTGGATTACACCAACATTAGGTGATAAAATGAAACAAAGTGGAAAAAACAGGAAAGAGAAAATGCTTCTGATATGTAAAAGTGTAAAGTTGGAACTGTTTTAGTGTATCTGTGAAATGCCCTCACTTAGAAGGCGTAGAGATTACAAAACAAACTCATTTGTGATCTCCCCATGCTTGGCATGATATTAATGACGTACAGTTGTGGCTAAAACAATATTGTTTACATATCAGAGTATACATTTTCCTGTTTTTACCTGACTTAACCTTTACCCAACTTATTGGCATACTGTATATAGAGTATGCATTAAATCCTGCTCCACATGCAATTGTTCTCAAAGAAAACCATTTGTTTTGTTTTTTTGTCATGACAGTGGGGTTAAAAATGAAATGATTGACACAAGCTTATCTAAAAAATATGTTGAATGTCTTTAGTTTCTCTTATTTAATTTATGATGTAAATATCATCACACAATGAACTTTTGGACAAGAAGTGACAAGATTATTTATTAATTGTTAAAAAGGTCTCTTAAATCTGAATACAGTTGCAAACACATAACTTTTGTCTGTGTTGATTTTTGTCTTACAATTGTTTCCTGTCTAAACAATTTTTAAAGAAAACATATAATGCTGCTGCCTTAGAAAAACTACATAACCGTAATTTTATAAGCTATAGATAGATAGAGATTTTAATGGCCATTGTTTCATTGTTTCATCTTGAATTGTTTTGTAGAATACATTAGAAAAAGAATACATGTATATATCCATTATTTAATCAGGTGAAAGTCTCACTGAGATTAATATCTCTTTTCCAAGAGTGACCTGGCCAAGAGAGCAGCATAAACATTGTTACAACAACAAACACAAACTATACAAACAGAGAAATACAACTGTCACACATAACAAACGAATGAACACAATATCCAGTTAATATGCAATACAAGGTCAAGGACAAAAATCCAGTTATGATGCATAAACAGGTACAAATTTCTGAAGCAATTTCAGTGAAAATTTAGGAGCACATTTACCAAGAGTACTATTTTCTCAATGCTTTAAAATGGACTTTAATTCCCCCTCAGTAATCAGCTCTGACAGTTTCAGGTCATTCTGTACATTATTCCGGGGAAAAGGGGCAGCATTTTTAAAAGCTTTTTTGCCTAATTCTGTTCTAACTCTGGGGACCCACATCTGTTGAATATCATGAGAGCACAGGCCATATTGATTTTGGTTTTCACATATGTATGTACATGAGCGAGATTTATATATAAAAGCCAACCAATGAGAAAATCTGCAGACATACAGAGATGGCTGCTTAGCAGCAGCATACAGAGTTCAGTGGTTTACGAGATTGCCACAGCCAGTAAGAAAATGTAAAGCACAGTTGTATACAGTATCCAACTTCTTAAGGCACTGGTCAGGTGCTTTCATAAAGAGCAGATCGCAGTAGTCCAATAAAGGTAAAAAAGTTGCCGAAAATCAAGTGTTTCCTTGCCTGGAGGGAGAAACAGGATTTATTCCAAAAAAAGAAACTTAATTGAAGTTTCAACTTGGAAACAAGGTTTTCAGCGTGTGATTTGAATAACAAGTTCTGATCAATTATTATACCTAAATACTTATATGTCGCGACCACTTCAATTTTAGCCCTTTGAACAGTTGAGATCTTAGGAAGATTAGATGGTCTTATTGTCAACAAATGCCACGAGTAGACCAAAACCAACAGTGAGGATGTAAATATACTGTATATAGTTTTAAAAAACCTACATTTAATTTAATTTTTAACTATATATTTGTAATTTCTTCAAACCACTGGGCATTGTTGCATTGTTGCACAAGCTGAAGTAAATGGTGTAATTGCCTGGAACTATTTTAAGCCACAGATTATTACATTTGCTACCCTAGAGAGCAGGAGAACGTATTTGGGATTGACTAAGAATAAACTACAGTGCCCACAATCATCGTAATGAAGGAACTTGTCTCCCGGTACAAAGGGTTTGACTCACTGATCTGTTTTTAATAGATTTTGGACAACAATGGAGGTCTATGGCACAGAGGAATAAGTTATATCAGGCTTTGGCTACACAGACCATAAGATCTAAGGTCTTTTCGTGGAAAAATATAGAATATCCAATTTTTAAATATACACAAAAACAAGTGAATTATAGGAAAGAATTAAAAAAAACATCTAGTCCAAATCCTGAACATGTCATTACAACAGCAAACTACTAGTATGACTACTGAGCTGCCACGTTTTAAATGCACTTGCAGCAACACGTTCCCACTGTTTGGAGCGGTTGAACTTGCACGTTTAGCCGCTCTGACCTCTGCTTAGAGGCAATTTCTCTGCCATGTATTTTAATGTATGTAAGTTATTCACATGTAGCTGGAGCGCCTGCCTGCCTGCCTGAGCTGAGAAGGTCCTGGACACAGTCTGGATGCAGAACTTCCATCAGTCACGGCTGACATGACCATCTGATGGTCTGCCAGATATCACTGCTGCTGTCATTCCAGGAGGTAGAACTACTGCTCTGTTCTGCTGTTGACATCACCGAAGCTTAGAAACGGTGTGTGTGTGTGTGAATGAGTGTGGTTGTGTTTATAGCTGAGATATTTCAATAAAAAGAAACCTTTTTTTTTTTTTTCTTCACACTGGGGCTTTTGCCTGATATGCCCTAAAGGCTTTCACATGTAGAGTCGGCTACAAATGGAGCCAAACACTGGGCCTTTTGCCCAGACTGTGCACACTTGCATATAGCCCTTTAACATCCATACCTTACCCCTACACCCAAGATCCTCTCTGCAGTACCCCAGATCCATAGATAGAAAAAAGCTATTATAGAGCCTCCATATCAGAGGGGTTGTATGCCAGTGAAGAGGAGGATGAACAGTTTTCTCACAGATTTTGGGAAGAACAGATGATAAAGTCATCACATAGCAGTGGTGGAAGAAACACTCAGATCCTTTACTTTAATAAAAGTAGCAATACCACAATGTAAAAATATTTAATTACAAGTAAAAGTCCTGCATTCAAAGCTTTACTCAAATAAAAGTCTGTCAGTATTATCAGTAAAATATACTTTAGGTGTCAAAAGTAAAAGTACTCATTATGTAGAATTTCAGAAAGTTATTTTACTGATTGCATTATTATTAATGAAAGATGTGTGAGCAGCATTTTAATGCTGTAGCATTTCAGCATGGCGCTAATATAATCTACTTTATGTACTGTAACAAATTAACATATTTTATAGGTTAATAATACATTTTGTATGCTAAATTGGACCCACTTTCTAATAAGGATCCCTTTATAAAGGTTTTATAAGTTGGAATGAATGGTTTTATTATAATTAATAAATTATCTACTAATGTTTATATAGTTAAAGCCATGAATAAGAATAACTTGGTTGTGAGTTTCCCTCTGAAATGTAGAGGCGTGGAAGTACAGAGTATCATAAACTGAAAATATTTAAGTACCTCAAAATTGTGCTTAAGTTTATGTAAGTAAAAGTGCAGTTATTTATGCTATTTTCCACTCCTGTCAAATACTTAAAATAAAGGATTAATAAGGGACAACACATTAGCAGGAAAAATCTTTCTTTAACTACAATCGAGATGTCTTTAATTTTTGTTGGGACTGATGAAGTTATTGGAGGATAGCAGATGTTAGGACTAGAATAAAATCAATCAGGGATAAAATAAAGGATGATTATGATGTCATTGCAAGACCAGATGTGTTATGTTAATTGTTTCCTTACTCTAGTGCTACAAAATTTAAGCATATGCAGTTGATTTAACTTCTATGCTACTGCAAATAGAAAGCATGAATGAATCAGCTTTGTTTACAGCAGAAGTATTAGCAGTTAGAGGAGATAAAGATGCTGGATGTGTATTTCGGTCAGCTCTGAGTGGAGGTAAGCTATAGAACCACAAAAGCGAGATCCCAGGGCTTCACAACTGCAGTGAAAGAGAAATAGAACCTAACTTCACAAACGACCACAAAATACGAGCGTGCAGGTGGCGAGGCTCAGAATAGCCCTGAATGTCTGCTTGATTGATTTCAGGCCTGGGATTGAGGCACAATTGCATATTCATACATCAATTAAAGTGTTCCTCCACTAGCGCCTCCATAATTCAACCTGGCGCCTAGTGAAGAGTCATCCTTATGAAGCAGCTTCAGACCAACTCAGAGGAAAACGTTTCAACATGTTTTCTGTGTACTTTATGACCTCTGTGAGTGTAAACTGGCATAATTGTTTAATTCCTCTGTATCTCTGAAATCTTTTTTTCCCCTCCAAATATTCAGCTTGGGAATTGCGGTTTCTATATTTTTTTTGCTTCAAAACACAACATCAAAGTGTGAAAAAAAGGCGAATTTTCTACTGTGCATTAAATTATTTCCTATGCTACAATAAACTTGTTCACTTCTGGTGGTGAACCACCTGCAAATGAGTCAACCAAGGGCAAAATAGCACAGGATTTGGGAAAATCCTTCAACCAGGGCACTTAGCAACACTGCGACAGCAGACCTCATTGCACCAGAACACATTTAGATGTTCTGATCGGGTGGACCAGGATATTGAGGTCATCTGGTCGATCTGATTGGCTGAGCCAGGAGACAGGGGTCATGCTGCAAAGTGGAGAGGAAATAAGGTTTCTCACTGTGTCACAGCACCTGAGTTAGTTGCTGATTTGAAAATATATTGGTAATTACAGACACTATAAAAAACACTCTTAGTATTCGATGAGTATATTTTCAAATTTCACCAACTAGGATAAACAATTAATTTAGAGATTCAAAATTGAAGGATATGACTGACAATATTCTGTATTCTTACTATTGTCAACAAATCCCATGAAAAGACCAAAACAAAACATGTGTTTGTCCATCTCCCAACACTTCCCAACCTGTCTTTAGCACCCATTCCCAAGACCATTTGTTCCTCCTGAAGATGTAAATCTTGAAAAAAAAAGGCACAAATATATAGTTTTATTTTTAAAAAAAAGCTAAATAGTTTCCCAAAAAAGCTGGGCACTGTAGTTTTTAGCAAACGTTCCTAAAGTGCAAGTAAACAATGCATTTGTAGGGGACTATTTTCAATTACAGATTTGTTCTATTAGTGAGTATTTAAAGCAGCAGGATAGTGTATATTGGATTGACTCAAATAAACTGCAGTGCCCAGGTTCGAGGTAATGAAGAAACATGTCTTCCAGGGTGACATTGTGGCTCATTGGTGTGTTTTTAATAGATTTGGACAAAAATTGAGATTGGTACTACAGTGGAATAAGTTATATCAGGCTTTGGATACACAAACATCTTGTCAGTAGAATCAATTCATTGTTGGTTTTGTTTTTTTCATGGGATTTGTTGACAATAGGAATATACATATCACCAGACTTATCATGTACATAACATTACCAACACAATTTCAAGTGGTATATAATGATGTCAGGGTTTATAATCTCAGTTTAATTGCATTTTGTCCCTTAAAGCATTCAAACAAGTCATTGCCTATATTCTGTTATCTAATTAATAGTCTTTTTTTTTTCAAATACGACTACATTTCTCTTACAATGGATAAATGGTTAGCTCTACAAGTATGATGATTGACTTTAAATGTTAGTAAATTCTTTCAAATAATTGGACCAGATGAATTTGTTCTATTCAGTATTCCCACAACTCCACCTTTGTGAAAGCCACAAAAACACTTATAGAATAAATCCCACAAACTTGAAACTATAGGATAGTAATTTTGACAAAATGTCACTTCCTTCATTAAGAATTTTGTTTTTTAAATCACAATCAAAATCATGATCACTTTTACAAAACCGTAACAAAACCACCATAATTTAAAACTCACTAATCCCTCAGAAATAAGGCTATTAAAAAAGACTACAAGTACGATATCCTGAGCCCCTGCTACACACACACACACACACACACTCACACACTCACACACACACACCACCAAGGCTCAGACAGTGTGAATCTAATGCCCTCCAATCCTGTGAATCCCTTTGTTCCTGATTTCACGCTTGATTTGCCCACAGCTTGAGTCTGGCTGGTATCAGCGCTCTTCTCACTGCTTTCACTCCTGCCAAATCCACAGAGCCACACAGGATCCATGTCTCCTCTCTCTCTCTCTCTTTCTCTGCTCTCATCTGCCATTGTTCGTTCCAACATATCTACGAAATGCTCTCATACACATGCCAAGGAGCTGTGTTTGTTTGTTTGCATCTCACTCCCTCTTACTGTAAACACCTCATAAATCTGCCAAGATCTTATCATGGCAAGTTTTGATAGTGTCATTTTGCATTTCACATGATGTTTTTAATAATTTCATTAGGGAGATATGTAAGTCTACTGGACATACTTGGAAAGGATACAAATATATCACCATTAAATGATTTCCTATAGTGCTGTAAGAATAATCCCCTGGTGCACTGACAACTATACTACATGCACGATACAAATCATTCACACATCTCAAGATTGATTCAATGCCTCTCATGAGAGGCCTTTCAGCCATTCTGTTTTGAAATCTTCTGTTTCTAAAGCGACGCATCAGCCGGGCTCTTCTATTCCTACGATCCCTCTAGCACTCGTACCGAGCAGATATTGTGACAGCTGCGTGAGGGGGGCAAGAGGGAGAGCGCAGGAGACAGACAAGGAGAAAGAAGGAGAGAGGAAAGAGCGAGGAGAGAGTCCCTAGAGAGAGGGTGCCGGTGCTCCACAGCTCCAAGTCACCGCATGCATGCCAATGAGGAGATTCCCCTGCAGTAGCAGCAGCAGCAGTAGTGGAGCAGAGCAGCAGGAGGGGCCGGTGCTGACACTGTACCACCATAGTCCTTGATACTCACATTACACACTCCTCACAAAGAACACCAGAATACTGAGGCAACACATGGAGAAAATTATCAAATAGCAAATTCAAGGTGAACATGCGGGTCATAATTATTTCTGTGTAACAACAATTATCCAAAATATCTGTTTGTTTCAGTATGATTCCCGTTTCTCGTTAAAGAAAACATATGTAATAGTCTTTTAATATATATAATCAATAAATTACGCTCAGCGTGTGTCATGAATTATTTTGTCTTCTGTTGTAATTTGTTTTGTATCTTCTTTCCTCATCTGTTTTTATTTCGCTTAGCAATTTCGTAATTTTCCAAAATGCCTCTTGACAACCGCTTGAGGAAGGGCTTAAAGGGCCTATAAATGTTGGCTTCCCACGTAGTTGGAAACAATGATGGCAATACAGCAAGTACAAAAAGAGTTAGCAAACCCAAATCTTACAGAATGCTCTTTTACTTCAATTTTTTCCAGTTCACATGTATAAAATGCACAAATAATTTGGCTATGCTTTTGTAGTTGGTTAGTTTAGTTGTGTAAGGTGAGTATCAAGTTTGTTTAGATCATGTTTTATTGACCAGGAGTTATTTGTTTCCCTGGGTGACTACTCCTCAGAGAAAACAGACATAACCTGTGGGATACGAGGTTCTATTTTAGGTCTAGTCCTTTTGAGCCTCTATATGCTACCACTTGACAATGTCATCAGAAAGCACAAAATTGAGTTTCGTAGCTATGCAAATGACACCCAACTATACATTTCTGTATCTCCAGATGATTTTAGCCCCATTGATAGGTTAGTGTTATGTAAATACTGTATGACATAAATGTATGAATGTCATACAACTTCCTTCAGCTGAATCAAGACAAGACAGAGATCATAATATTTGGGGCAAAAGCCTTGAGAGAGCAACTATCTGTGCACCTTCAGTCATTAGCTCTTTATGCCAAGGACTGGGTTAAAAACCTTGGACTTATCTTTGATGCTGATCTGTTTTAAAGTCCACACTTCAAATGTCACCAAAGTGTCTTTTTATCATCTTAGAAACATTGCTAAGGTTAGACCATTTCTCTCTCAGGCTGACACAAAAAACTAAAATATGCTTTTATAACCTCTAGGCTTGACTATTGCAATGCTCTCTTCTTTGGTCTACCTAAAAAGCCGCCTACAACTTGTTCAGAACTCTGACGAAGACCAGACAGAGAGCACATATAAGACCTATTTTAAAGTCATTGTATTGGCTGCCTATCAGTTTTAGAATTGATTTTAAGTTAGTTTTTAAATCACTGAATGGCACCAGTCTGTCTCTCAGATATGCTTTTTAGATATGTACCTAGCAGGTCCCTCACATCCTCTGCAGCTGGCCTCCGAGTCGTCCCAAGGGGAGACAGCTTTTAGTCACTATGGCCCTAGTCTCTGGAACAGTCTACCTGAGGATCTGGGGGACTCCACCTCTGTAGACATTTTAAAAAGAAACCTTAAGACATATCTTTTTAGCCTGGCTTTTACTTAGGTGCCTCATCATTTATTGTTTTATTCATCTATTGTTGCCTCATTATTTTATTTGTTGTTTGGCTCTTTTGTGCCTTTGCTCAACTCTGTTTGCTTTTGTTTTTGTTGCATTGTCTTTTGGTCATGTGCAGCACATTGGGCTACAGCCACTGTAAGAAATGTGCCATATAAATAAAGATTGATTGATTGAGAGAGTGATTGTGTAATCACACAAAAGCAAGAGAGCAAAGTGAGCAGCCCTAACTAAAATGGCAGAAAACTTTCTGGCTGCATTGTATTCTACTCTACTTTATCTTATTCTGCTGGTGAAGACACTGGTTATTTCTGCTTCATGTGTGATTGTTTTATCAGTGTGACTCTTTACTGGAAAGATGGCCTTTCTCTGTAACTGTAAGAAACTGACGCCAAAACCTGCTGTTTACTGTTGTTTAAGCAATTTGCGGTCTTAAACCAAATTATAGGTACACTGGAAGTATCGCACAGTAAGAAATGCAAAATTCCCCCACCATGCAAGTTGACTGATAGCGCACTTTATGTTAAAAGCAAATTACAGAATAGTTGGATGGGGATTCTCTCGTTTATTTCACTCTGAAGGTAGAACACAAGTTACATCTGTGGTCCTGGTGCTGACAGCAGCACTGTGAGTAAGAGCATTAGCTGTGTGTAACCACCTCCTCTCTTTCCCCCTCCAGAAGAATTAATAACTAATTATGTCAGGTCACTCGTCCAGATGGTCCTATCAGATGGGCCCACTGTCTGAACTTCACCTCCAACAAGCACCTCTGACCCTGACGGCCACGTCACCCCTGGCAACATGGAGTCTGAGGCCCATGCTGCTGGGAGGATGAAATCATGGGGTACATGAGGTTTGGGGTGCACATAAAGAGGCGGTGAGGGGGGTATGAGCTGGGCGTGTCTGATCAGTGTTGGATGGCTGCCTTTAAAGCTCCATGAATACAAGGCTCCCTGCCGGGCCCTGATCTCCACGGTCATGATTCTGTTATTACACGCCATGTTCCTGTGATGGGCAGATGGCTCAGTGCATCCGCACATGCATTCACACGCATTCAACACACGCCAGGCCCGTCGCATCAATGGACACAACCTGATACTCCCCTTTCTTGTCTCATTAGGAGGCTATAGAAACATAAGAGCATAATAGGGGGGAATTAAGTGCCCATGCGGATGTCAAAGGGGGATGTGGCAGAAGATTGGGACGAGGGCTAACAAGCGCATGGCGCACTCCCACAGCTTTGTGCGGTGATTAGCGCTTTCGACAGGGCTGACGGGTAAAAGACAAGCCCCCTGGGATGGAGCTGCTTTTAAACGGACACTTAAACAGCAAGGAAACTGACAGCAGTGAGAAACAGGCATCAAAGACTCTGGCTGATAGCAAAACCTGTGATGTGCATGTCATGTGAAAGAAGACAAGGGTTTAGCATATAGATACAGATAGCTCGTACATGTCTGATGTTATACAGAGCATGTAATTCCAGTGTCAGTGTTGCGATGCACCTGAAGGTAAAATGAAATGGAAAATACAGTACCACCTCCATATGGTGTTCACAAAATATTTGATAAATAAAATTAAAATATTCCAGATAATACTAATTCTATTTTTTTTAAATATAGAGAAAAAGAGAAAATAGAGAATCAACAGTGAAGTGCTAACAAATACAATATGAGAAAACAAACAAATAATTGAATAAGACAGTGTTATGTGAGCAACTTTTTTAAAACAAACTTTTATAGAAGCAAAGTTGTCAATCTAACTTAAGTCTAATTTGTCTGAAACATTTTATATCACGAACTATATGGCTTACATCACTGCATGTTTTTCTTCCCTATTTAAAAGACTTTGCTTCTCATTATGCCCTGTAAAAGCTCTTTTACAATTTGTCACATAAAAGCCTCCTAAACTCTTGAGCAAACAGGAACTTTACCAAAGCTCCCCAGTGCAAGTCTCCAGGACCAGATGAAGTCTCTGCCTTGTATTTGAGTAAAAGACGCGGGGACAAAGCAGCTAAGAAGAAACCAAACAAAGACACCTTTAAAAGGATTTAAGGTGTTTAACTACATCTCATTCATTCTACAACTTTCCTCTCTGTCTCCAAGAAGGAAAAAAGGTGGATAAAGCACTGGGACAAAAGCAGTACTCCTTACACAACACCGCTGTCGCAGCAGTTTCATGGATATCACACTATTGATGACTTAAGCTTTCAAACATTTGGCAAATCAAAGAAATTATGAATGGCAGTGGAGAGATTGGTGGCTATCACTCTCTCAATTATAGTAAATGGCCTGACACGTGTTGATAAACACAGATAATTACTTGTGAAAGGTTCATCATTATCATTACATCATTACTTTCTGGCATTCTGGTGCTAAGTGTCTAACAAGATTAGCCTGCCAGTCACGTTTCTCCTCTCAGTTGAGCAGACAATGGACAACTTTACCAGCTGGCTGCTTTTTGCTGTCGGCTCTGTCAGCTCAAAAAGGAGATACTCACAATTTGAAATATGTGAAATTATGACCAAGTTGAGTCATGGCATATGAGAAAAAACACCAGTGAGTCATGTTGTTAGATCTCTTGAGTCTTTAGGACAAACATCTGCATTGCTGTTGATCACTGAAACATCTGGTGACAATTTTCTTGCACAAATATTGAGAGGAAAACATTTCTTTATTCGTCCTACACAAAAGCAGCATTTATCCACATTTTCTAATTTAATTTATTTATAAAAAATGTGACAAAACACACAAAAAGATGATTAGGAAATGCTGTAACATTGCAGAGGTTGTGAACAGCAGATTTTCCACAGCCATTGTTTTGCAGTTTCCACATATGTTGCTGCACTGAACCCGGCATCAGAATGGAGCCCTGTCACTGTGTTACAGCAGGAATCTGATGATGGCCTCTTCTGAGCAAGCTATCACGCACCATCTGGTAGTACTATTCTTCAGCTGTTTGAAGAATCAAGAAAATCAACCCATCATCTACCCCCACCCAACCCCCTGCACTCATGCGCACACACATATAAACACACAGTGATATGTAGACGTGTGACATGCACCTGCGCACACATACATGCATAATTTTCATCCCCGCCACACTTCATTTTAAGACACACACTTTTCTCCTGACCGCCAGCAGGAGTGTGATGTCATTACAGCTCTCTAAGGCCTCCTATTAGCCAGTGCTCTGTAATCACTCTGGTGATATATTAGTACAATGCATTGATTACCGCATAATCCAATCACTCGCCTGTTATTGATCTTTTATAGAGCGCCCCCCAGACAATAAAGCTGTAGCCACAGACTGTGGGTCAATAGGCACACAGGGAGAGGAGTATCCTTGCAGCTAATTGGCTTATGAAATAATACAAACATTTTGCTTTCTCGACACCAGCAGAAATCAATGCAGAGCTTAGCTGGTGCATTCAAATCAATTGTCTTGAACCACATGTCTCACTTTTTTTTGATGTCTCCTTCACATCTTTTCAAGCTTTCTCACTGTCAATTCTGTGTAGTTTAATCTTTTTTTCTCTGTCTTGCAAACTTGCACTCTCGCCTGCTTCCTCTCATTCTCTCCTTTTTTTTTCTCTAAGATTTGTCTTGCCACTTCATCTTTCTCCCACTTTGTCTTCTCTCCTCTTTACCCCTTCTCCCTCTCTGTCCAGCTCTCGACTGATGTTGGGTTGCCAGATAAGTTTCTGCTTACAGGGAGACCACATCTGACACCCAGCTGTGTGGGTCATGGGCTGCAAGAGCAGCTGCTGGTCATAAATCACTCGAGCTGGAGGAGCTCTGGCACTCCTTCTGTCAGCCGTGAAACAAAGATGTAGAGGTAGTGGGGGGTCAGAGGTAGCCAACCTGGGTAACAACAGGAGACCAAGCACCACCTCTGTAATACTGCATTGAACAGTCCTCTATTATCAAACTGTACTATAAGACTGGGTGAAGTCACTGAGGGACATGTGCAACCATGGTGCCAGAAGATGCAAATGTAAAGTCAAGAAGTATGGTGTAATATGGTATGCAAGCAATTATGGTTAAACAGGCGATGCAGCTTGCGAGCTGTAAGGTCAGAGGACAGAGAACCCCTTGCTGAGTTACTGTAGCAGAAAAAAATGCAAATAAATTCTGTCAACAGAAAGAGAAGGTCTTTGTTGCAAGATGCGTGTTGGTATGTATTAAAAAACAGCAATGAGCTTCTTTTTTTTTTTTTAGTTTAAAGCAGAAATTAGTAAGTAATTGCCAAAAAAAAGACCATTTTAAGTAGCTGTTTACTGTAGAATTTAGCCTGGAAATATTGTTTTTCCAAAATTAAACTTTAAAGTCTAATGAGGTCATTTCACTTGTGGTTATGGGATGAATTAGATTGTGAAGTGTATTTTTTTTATAGTTGATAAAGTTGTATGATCTAAAATTTGTGGAAAAAATGAAACAGCACAGTACAAGCAAAGGGGATGGTGTAAATGTATTACGGATATTGTTACATGAGATATTATCTGGGATTTTGGTCATCACATCATTGCACAGCTCGCATGTTATTTTTTTCTGGAATTAAAGGTTTCTAAACTAATTTGGCTATTCTTGCTGCAATTGTCTCCATTTATCTGTTTAGTTACAATGTCTAACCATATTACAATGTCCCCAAATGTGAGAATAACAAATACCAGTTTACCATAAACAATCATATCATTGAACATAGTATGAGTTATACCTACCTTGGTATAACCATAACAACAACAGGGAGTTTCAACAAATATGTGTAGAGCAGAATTAGACAGATGCCCACTGATAATTAACATTCAAAAGAGAACACTCAAAATGTTTTAATCACCTTAAATCCAGTCCCCTAGACACCCTCCATCCCAAAACCCTCCAAACCCAAGAGCTGAGCCCAGAAAAGAGTCCTCTATGTCAGCTGGTGCTGAGACTAACTGCCCCCTCTCAGACACTCTCTGACCAGTCTCACTCCAACACTGCTTTCCAAACACCAATCGGAGTAAACCAAATTATAACACAATGTAAATAAACCTACTTGGAACACTGGAAAGAAGAAACTAAAAGCCAAAGTAGATTAGACTGTTATCTGGCCATTAGAAGAGATGATGAATCGACAGAATATCTCTCTTCTCTCTTCCTCCTACAATGTAAAATATTCAATGAAATAAGGAACACTGACTTTAACAAGTTCAACTCTGTAATTTCAGATTTAAAAGAGCTTAATGACCTCTCAAAATTAAAAATACACCTAGGAGAAGGAGACGGGGCATATCTTCTTGCTGCCCAATATGTATCAACATGCCACAACCTGAGAGACAGTGAATGACTTAGACACACCCAGCACACACACACACACACACACACACATACACACACACACACACACACACACACACACACACACACACACACACACACACACACACACACACAAATACATGCATAGGATATACTGTATATGTATAATTAATAAATATCAAGCTTAATGTTGTGTTAATATTCATATTATTGTTATATTGTACTGTCCAAATATTTGGACAAATTGTATTTTGATGCTTTGGCAACATTGTTCTCAAAACTTTCATGACAATAAAACCCATTGAAATGAATTGAGAATTGTCTTCATCGTGTTTCACCAGCAGAATTACTTAATGCATCAATGCACTTTTTAACTTGTTGCGGGATCCTCCTCAACTGTTGTTAGAAGAAATCATGTCTTTAATAATTCATTTTTGTGGAGGTCCTCTACCTAATATTTAGGTGGACCCATCATGAGCAAAAAATCCAAAAGACCTGATAAACTTCTGGCCTTTTAACCCTAGCATGTGTGCAATGCATTTGCATCTGTGTGCATGCAAGCAAATATTTTGTCTAATGCGATCCCTTCACACTACACTAGAAAGTGTTGAAATTCAACACCTGCCTTTCATTTGAAGCCACCTCAGTGTTTACACTGTAGCCCACAGAATCTTGCACACTTTTTTATTTTACAGAGATTTGGCTAATTAATTGGGTATCATTTTACAAGACACCAATATATCTGGCGATATAAAGGGAAAAAAAGGAGGGAAAGAAGCGTGAAGGCTTGGAGATAGAGGGGGTTGGACAGCATGGTAGGAGGTGAGTTAAGGATGGGGGGTGGGGGGTATAGTGAAAATGAGAGTCTTTGAGGACTCTTCTTATATCATTTTCTGTCTAAATTCATCTTTTCTGCATTGCAGCACACCATCTCCACATAAAATAACATAAGACCCCTCAAAACAAAGCTTAACAAAGCAGAAAGAGTCTGTTTCCAGTTATTTCAATGCAGATATTTCCTGATAATCAGCCAGTGCTGACTGTGCTGAGCACCCATACTCTCAGTGTCTTGGAATGTTCATCTCTTTGGACACAAACATAATCGCCAGAAAGGAAATAGCAGTATGAAAGATGTCAGTGGAGAAGAAAGGGCACATAGAAAAGAGAGCAGATTATAAAAGGGTATAAGAGGGGAAAAGGATGACAAAAGAGAGAAAGGGAGGACAGGACTTCTTTGCCCTTTGGTGTGCAGCGAGGGCCGATCGATAGCAGTGTAATGAGCCTGGTATTAGCTGGGGTGCAGAGGGACTGGAGCAGGGCAGAGGGAGGGCGGCGGGGGAAGGGGAGAGCCAGGATCTGATTCCCAACAGCAAACAACTCCATTGCTGCAGACATCAGAACCAACACCTGAGAACACCTATTAAAGCCAGATGACCCTCTTCTCGGCTAATGACGAAGCCACACTCATACAAACTCCTCACACACACACACCACGCACGCACACTCTGATACACTTTTATTCAACCTGGTGGCTGGTTACACACCCATCACAGAGTTGTTCTGTCTCTGCCAAGCTGCTACTAAAGTCAAATGCATCATCCAAAGGGGGCTAGCAGAGAAAAAAACTAGCCTAATCCTGACTAAGAAAAGGACTGCACTCAACATCACCTCTCCCTTTTGTTACAGATTACCCAACAATGGCTTCTGCCACTCTCTTAAATCCACTACACACTGGCAATTTGTATTAGAAAGATGGAGACTCGGGGATTGTCGTTGCTTGGTTGCAAGAGAGAGAGAGAGAAGGGGGACCAGCGGGGAGAAGTGGGGGATAACCATCAGGTACACTCAAAGCCAATCTGCTGCCTCGTCAATAGGCTCATTCTGCTAGAGTGCCATGTGCAGGGTGTTGTGCTTGCTAGCCCCCAGCTTCAGCCGTCAGACCAGCCATCCAGGCAGGCACAAGCCGGGGGGAGGCGGCGCTGCAAGAGGGCCACGCCTGGGTCCTCTCAATGGAGGGATCAAAGTAGGGATAGAAGGATGGGCCCCCTCTCTTTGTGCTCTCGTGTCTCCCAAAACAAACGCATCCTCCTGTCCACTGGAAGCCACAGAGGTGGTCCGGCCTCAGGAACAGATGGTGCAGAGGACTTCCACTGGGAGACACCTGCACTCTGCAAAAAAGAAGTGTCGCATTCAGCACATCTGCATGTTGGGTTTAGCAAACATTTAGGCTTGCTTAATAACAGTTAATGATATAGTATATCATATGCTGCTGATGTGCTAAAAATGTTGCTCTCTGTTTAAGTATGTGGTTTTCCGGTTTTGAGTACAACCATCCATCTCAATCATATGTTAATATAAAATCACATATACTTTTCATTGTCAACAAACTGACCAAAACCAACAATGAATTAATCTCACCACCATGTATTTTCTGTGTAGAAAAAGCCTAATACATCTTATTTCTCTACTGAACAGACCTCCATTGTTGTCCAAAAACTATTAAAAACACATCAGCCAGCCACACTGTTGCACCAGTTGACATGTTCCTTCATTACCATGAACATTTATTTTCAGTCAGTCCTTCATACATAATAGTGTTTTCATAAATACACACCAGCATACCAAATCTGCAGTTGAAAATTGTCCAAAACAAATTACTATTTGCTCCTACTTGAGTAAAGTTTGCTAAAAACAACAGCACCCACCTGTTTTAAGAAATGACATAACTTAAAAAAACTTAATATAATATATGGTCAGAAGGTATTGAGAAACTAACACACTGTTGGTTTTAGTCTCTTCATAGGATTATTTTGACAATAACAAAAGTATAGATTATTTCCACCCTTGTGTTTTAAAGGGTCAATTCACCCAAAACGCAAAAAACATTTTATGTGATGAGGTTTTGAGATATTTATAACTAAGTTTTCATCGGAACAACTTCCTGCCAAAGAAATAGTCCCTGAACACTGTTTATAGAGTCATCTATGGATTATCCAGAGTAATAAGGAGTTGAAAGTTATTTTTCAATGTGTGAGCAGGAGCAGATACAACATTTCATTCACCTTCATTGTACTGCTGTGGAAAGATATCTCAAAACCTTGCCAAATAAAACTAAAACTATAAAATAATAATAAAACTACCCTTTTTTCTATAATTTAGGTGAGCTCAACAAGTCAAGTTAATTTTATTCATATAAAGCCAAATCGTTACAGAAGTTATATCAGGGCATTTTTCATATAGACCAGGTTTAGACCATACTCTTTATAATATATACAGAGACCCAACAACATTCCCCCATGAGCAAGCAATTGGCGACAGTGGTGGAGGTGTGGCACAATGCAAGTTCCACATAGTAATAATAATAGATCAGCTAGAGTGTCTTTAGAGACTTCTTGGGGCAGCCTGATAATAAAGAATTACAATAATCCAGCCTAGAAGTAACAAATGCGTGGACTAGTTTTTCTGCATCTTTTTGAGACAGGATGTGCCTGAATTTTGCAATTTTACATAGGTGAAAAAAGGCAGTCCTTGAAATTTGTTTGATGTGGGAGTTAAAGGACATATCCTGGTCAAAGATAACTCCCAGATTCCTTACAGTGGTGCTGGAGGCCAGGGTAATGCCATCCAGAGTAGCTGTATCATTAAATAATGTCTTTCTAAGGTGTTTAGGCCCAAGCATGATAACTTCAGTCTGAGTTTAGTAACAGAAAATCGAGCAGGTCACCCGGGTCTTTTGTTCTTAAGGCATGCTTGGGGTTTTGTTAACTGATTGGTTTCATCTGGCTTCATTGGTAAATATAATTGGGTATCATCCGCATAACAATGAGTGTTTCCTAATAATATTGCCTAAAAGAAGCTTATATGAGGTGAATAGTATTGGTCCAAGCACAGAACATTGTGGAACTCCATGACTAACTTTTGCATACATGAAGGACTCATCGTTTATGTGTACAAACTGAAATCAATCTGATAAATAGTACTTAAACCAGCTTAATGCAGTTCCTTTAATGCCAATTAAATGTTCCAGTCTCCGTAATAGGATGTGATAGTCAGTGGTGTCAAATGCAGCACTAAGATCTAACAAGACAAGCACAGAGAGTCAGACAAGTCCTTTGTTCGATGCAATTAGGAGGTCATTTGTAACTTTCACCAGTGCTGTTTCTGTGCTATGATGTGCTCTAAATCCTGATTGAAAATCCTCAAATAAACTATTGTTATGTAGAAAGTCACACAACTGATTATCGACTGCTTTCTAAAGGATCTTAGAGAGAAAGGGAAGGTTAGATAGGTCTATAGTTGGCTAAAACACCTGGATTAAGAATAGGCTTTTTAAGAAGAGGTTTAATTACAGCTACTTTAAAGGACCATGACTCACCCTTTAACATTTTCTTTTTTTTTAAAACTCTCTAACTCTTGCCCTGTCTATCCTAATACTCTGAACTACTTACGACAAATGAAGCTCTAATGTTCCCGTATTTTAGCGACTACACTCATTCAGTAACAGAAAGTGTTAAAAGCTTGATGCTAATTAGATATTTTTGTTTAGAGGAAAACAATCAAAATTGTTCATTTTGTATTATTAACAATATTTCCTCATGCAGCGAGGAGTCACAGTCTCATTCTCTGCTAGAGTGGAGAGATTTTCGCGAGCCCATCAGAAGCAGGGCTTCCAGTAGATATAACCCATGCTATGGTAATCAAATGCTAATCACAGTTAACACCAGCACAGGGTCCTATACTCTAGATTAATGCATCCGTCGCATATTCACGTTTCCATTAGCATAAATCAGGTTCACCCTGCCTTTGTAATTAGTGTTTTCATGTGAATGATAATAAGATATGGTGATTAGGTCAGGGTACTAGAATGGAAATGACTTGTCAGCTAAGTCAGCCTCAAACAGTTCCGCACATGTTGGACTATCAATATGTGCTTCCTCAAGAAACAATTAATGATGTTGAAAGATAATTGAAGTTAGATAGTAGGATGTGGAAAGCAAAAGTAGACTATTAATCAAATTTCTGCAAGACACTTGATGCTTTAGCAAGATTCTTATTGCATACTTATGCTTTAGTCAGAGACATCCAAAAGCACTTTTATCAGTTTCATCCCTTTGTACAGTTTATTGCAGTGACTTTTTACTAACACGGTTTAACAAATACTAAAATATATTCTATGTAGCCACAGTACATTTATTTTATTAATCACTGCATGCTTCATAATGTTGAAGAGAGATTTCTGACACCACTGAGAGCCACTTTGTGAATTTGAAGCCCCATTTTAAGATGGGGAAAGAAAACTTGGAAACTGGCACATTTTACCTAAAAACACAGCATTTCTAAAAATAAATCATATATATGTTTTTTATGGCCAATATCAATGTTGGCTGCAAACAAAATCTTCTATATTCAGTTAAATATAACTATAATAAACTCCCTCCCTCTTATAATGTAACATCAGAAAATTCAAAATTCATGAATGTCAATGTGATCATTAGCTTTTTGGTTTCCTCCTTGACCCTTACGTTTAATTATTATGTCTGCCTCCTTGCATTAAAGGTCAAACCTGCCCAGTAAATCACACAACATCCCTGCAGACAAGTTTTCCAGGCTGTCTGACTACTTTTTTTTTTTCTTTGTTTTTATTTTTTTGTGAACAAAACATAGAAAACGTATGTGTGGACTCCCATTCAATGAAAACCTTTTGCACTCATTACACTTTCTTATAAGGGGCCGTGTGGAGAAAAAAAAGAGCATACATGAGCATATAAGTGTATTTGGTAACATGAGAGCACTCAAATATGAGGTCGCAACAGTGTGCATGCACGAGAATATAAGTTAGAAGACAGAGAAAGAAAATATGTATGTGCAGGTGCAGTGCACACCTGTGTACTTTGATGAAAAACACAACATAAGTAGGACATGCAACAGTGGCTGGCCATTGGAGGGGTTCACCGCTTGTGGTTTTTGTCTCCCTTGGGATATCCTTTCCATCCCTGACATCCCTGACATGGAGCATTCCTCTCAGACTGGTGACCCCACATGACGGACGGCATCCTCCATGCCTATAACCAACTGATGAGACCTGCTGCAGTCCCAAGAGACTAAAAGGCCGAAGTTGTGATAAGGAATGTGGGCAAAAGAAAAAAGCAGGGAAAAATTACAATCAGGAAAAGGTTTACAGTGGATATAACAGCAATTAAGAGGATGTAAGCAAATCCTGACGCATAAAAACAGAAAATCACATCCCTGGCTTTATTCCTTGATCTTCCATCAGGGTAACTGAATGTGTATATGTGTGTGTATGGGCTGGTTGCTTTTTCATTCAACCTGACACCCCTGTTTCCATGGTAATTTATGAGACCTGACCTGTGAATCTGAACACCCAGCTCCCACCTCCAAAACCGTCTTTTTCATGGGTATCATAACCCCTCTTTGAACTGTATGGAAACCACTGCAGCTTTCACAAAGTCCTGAATGTGAAAACCGATAGTCATGGCAAAACTTTTCTTTTTTCAGGCTAGGATAAAGGTGAAGTTTAGGTTAATTTTCTGCTTTTTTTTTTGGGAGAATTGCAGGTTGGCCATAAATTTACAAAACAGCCACCATTTCAACATGAACAAAACTAGTGATTTCTTCTAGACATACTGTACATATAAATGTCAAAACTACAAGGCAGTATACCCTTTGGACTCTGCATCATATTGTTGCTCTTGTCCAGGCAGTAGGAATAGCTGAATGAGAGATTCTCAAACAGGGGCAGTAATTTGCAGAGTGTGTTTCTAAGTTATTCCAGCTCCCCATAGCTCAGCAGTGGCTGACCCCTCTCCCCTTCTGTCTGCTAAGAGGCCTACGGGGAGGAATCAGCCCAAATTACCTTTATTGATCCAGAGAGACAGGTGAATACCAAGCAGGTCTCTCTTCCCCTCAGTCTTCTTATCTTTCAACCACCGTTTTCATCACTCCATCCCCCTCCCATGCCTGCAAGAGGAGAGAATATAAAAAAGTAACAGGATGCTTTTATGTGAGAGGGACTATTCTAACCAGCACCACACGTTACTGTATCAGCAATGATTTACTGTTTGCATTCAGGCTGCGGTGATTAAACCTTCCTTCTTGTTGCTCATCTTTAATCGGTGACTGAGTGAACAGGAATGGCGAGCGGCTGTTTTTCTGCCTCCAATCCACCGTTGTCCTTTCGCCCCAACATACAAATCACTGTGGCGGTGGAAAAGATACTCCATTAGGTCCAACTCTGAGTTAAATCAATGCGTGACTTATCAAATGAAATAGGGGATTATGAGGTAATCACCTGGCAAACGTTGCTGAAATTGTAATTATCTCCACCGCACACATCTCAGAGAGAGGAGACCAAACTAACTATTTAAGTGGAGGGTAAGGTAGCAAGGTGTAGAAAAGCACAACAGATATATCTCTTAGACAGCAGCATGAGTCAGAATGTTTATGTGCTGAGAGGAACCGGTACAACTCTGTGGTTTCTCTCGCTCAGCAGAGAAATACATGTGAAGGAGTTTCACTCGACAGATTTATGCTTCATATCCTCTGTGTCATCACAGCAAGGCTACTGCTCAGTGTTACTGCTGCTTAATTACACCTGTTCTGTGTTTGTATCACATTATTTTACTGCATGGATGACAAGTGCTAAATATATACAGTGTCATGTAAGGATTTGTTCACCTCATGTATTTGTTGTTTTAATGTGTTTTTTGTTGGTCTAGGAGCTGCACTTAATTAATGAATTGCAATAAAATAAGCCAAAGTTTTCAATATAAATAAATAAATAATACATATGAAGAAGTAATATAATTAAATATAAAATAATAGAACAAATATAAAATATGCTTTGTTTTATAAGTTACACATTTTGTGGGGAATCATTTTAAGAAGATCATGAAATAAATCCAAAAATGTTTATTTTCAGGTTTTTCATTTTTACTTATTTTTACCTTTATTTTATTCATTTATCTATTTATCTATTTGTTTGTTCACATTTATTTATTTATTTTTTGCACCACAAAGCAATCCAAACTTAAAACAAAGCCCAATGAGATTCAGTTGAGATCTGTAATCAGCCTTTGTGAGCTAAAAAGTGAGAATTAAGACCATTTTGAAAGGCAGTTGATATTGCAATGTATTGTTGTAAACAAATATTTTACCTGAGCAGTATTAAATGTCATTTTGATCCAGTGTTTATATCCCAATGACAGAATAGTAAATAGGTAAGTAAGTTCTGATGAGAGATCTACTCACTCATATGCACAATTTAATTCATTTGAAAGTCATTGCTTTATAAAATTATAGATTGTATTTTCTTATTACTGCAGTGTAATGAAAAATATAGTAAAGGTTGTTTTTTTTATTTAAGCCATTTTGTAGAACAGCAATTTCCCCATCACTTGTGGATTTAGTCTTTTTTAATATATTTTACAACATAAAATAAAGACATTTTGTGCAATTTAATTTTCAATATTCGGCCAATAATATTCAATATTCAATATTCACTATTTGTTTTAAAAAGAAGTCACACGCTGAACTTTCTAAAAACCTCTGATCTTTTCTACAGATGTGGAGTTTGAATTTTCTACATCCTATAATTGAAAATTACTGGTTACTGTGCAAGTAGGTAGGTCAGTGCAACACAGCCCCCAGGTGGAAGTAGTGTCAAGTTACATCATAGACCCCCAAAGCCAGCTGAACCTCCACTTTTAGTTATCTTGCCCCATCTGTTGGTCAAATAATCTCATTGTGCTGTGTTTCTCTAAATAATGTCAACCTGACAAAGGATGAATGTCCATGAGCCCCATCAGTATTCTCCAGCTTTTCAGTGTGAATAAGAGAAAAGATTTAAGTTGTGCTTTTCATCTGCAAGAAGCTACAGTTTTAGCAGAAGCAAGCTCCAACAGAGAACGGTCAGTTGCACCATACAATGAAATTCTTACTTACAGTGTTCCCTTCCAGCTACTATATGTAACTAAAGAGAGTTGAGAATGAAATATAAGCACAATATACAAACTTTACAAGATCAAAATACAAAATTAGATACAAAGGAAAATGGCTGCATTTAAGGGACATGTAAACATAATTTGTAGTGGTACAGTCTGATTGTACATTAAGGTGCATAGCATGTTCAAAAATGGACCCTGTATGTGCAAGAGGGCATGTGCAAGGTGTGCAGGGAAGTAGTGATGGAAGAGTTCAGTTCAAATATAGAGCATAATGCAAAAAAAGATGGGTGTTGAGCTGGTGATGGTTACAGGAGACGACATCCGTCTATACATCACAAACACAGAACGGGTTGGGTTTTTTTGACAGCTGCTGATCAAGACACACTGCCTAAAACTATTTTCAATATTCTGTATCACTCTTACATTCCGAGGCATTAATATGTCAGGTTAACTGGTCCTTTCAATAATGAATAAATATTTAAAAATGAATCATTCCTGTACTAAAAACATTCATACCTGTAGTCATTACAAATGCGTAACTTGCCCCAAGTACAATATCATTATATTATTTGCAGCATCATTATCATTACACAGAAAATCAATTTTTATTATATTGTATGAGATGCACAGCCATAACATAGCATCACATACAGCAGCTATAAATGTTCTTGTGATAGTTTTCTTCCTCACACAATGCAGCACTTCCTGTCTACATGTACAGTATTTCTTGAACACAAACTTGTACAATAACAGAAACACAGTGCCCCCTCCTGGGTTGCACCAGAATTGCCTTTTAACACACACCATTGTGTAACCAGCTAAGAATAAACAATCTACTGTCAAAACTGTTTTGACTTGGTGCAACTCTGACAACAAGCACCCTGTTCCCACTGACAGGCAGAGAGGTGTGACTGTGAGAAGCCAGCCCTCAGCTCGGCTGAGTCACACTTCGTCACCTTTTTTGGTGTCAGTGATCACACCACAAGCTCGGTCAAAGTTCACAGGGGCGCGCCGGCAGTCTCGGTCTCCAAATGTACACAAATGTTTGTAGCAAAATTAGAAATACCAAATTCATGACTTCAACTCAATTTTAAGAATCATAGCTTGATTTTGAGTAGCTCGCTTCAGTTCATTTAAGACAATTGCTTACAAAACAGCAATGTTCTAATGTACATAATCATGTTTGTGTCCTATATTGAAAAATGAGCTGTCATTCTATCATCATCCATTTTATATTCACACTTCAAACTGGCTACTAACTTTATTAGAGGCTGGTGTAAAACTGTTTGGACGCAAAGTCCATGGCATGACAAAGGTCAAACATGGTGACTGAACACTGTCCACCCCTTTAGGTGTGTCCTCCTCACACCCAAATTCACACCAGCTCCTGGGAAAATAGGCAGCATGTTCCTGAAAAGTTCAAACTGTGAGAAGTTCACCAAGGTTCACAATGTCATGCAGGGACAGGATAGTGTACACTGGCCAAAATCCAAAATGTAATTTTATATTAATTAACCGCATGTATTTGCATGTTGCTTACACTCATTCACACACACATTCAAAGCAAAAAAACTCTCCCATACAGACAGTCTTTTGACTCATAACATCTTTTTCTTCAGCTTTACTTTGCTGTCAGTCCAGAATTTAAACCAACAATCTTTCCATTAAAAGCCTGCATCTGTAACATCTACCATCCTTAACCAAAGCATCCAGACAAAATACATAAACCCTGCCAGAATATCTGCTTTATTTGACCCTAAAGCTATGTGCAGCAAAGGTTATAAGTTCATCAGACAGGGCATCAGTCCCTGGTTTTATATTTAACCCTGGAGGTGAGCAAATTTCACACCCAAGTAAGTGACACTGCTAATACCATCAGCTCTGACACCCAACCCTGGGAAAGTCCCAGTCAGCCAGGGGTGGAAGAGGTTATCAGAGCTTCATCATTTCATCACCACATCTAATAAAAGCCCTGCATTATGGCCCATAAATCACTTTGATGCTCAATAGCCATCCATAATCACTTGCTCTGGAAAACATTCAACCTTTTTGTCATGGTTCACCTCTGCAGTCTTGATTCTAAATCTATGAGTTTTATTCCTCCTAAAGGCTTCATATCAATGTACTGTAGATGTGAAAAATAAAACCAGTTTGTCAACTTATTAAAACTATCTTTCATGCAGTTAGAATACAATCTATCCAGTGTGGAGGTCACTAGTTCAGTGCACTGGCCCTGGTGCATTCAGAGGCCACCGCGTCTCCCATCAAGGTGTGTGAACTTTGCACCTTGAAAAACACGTAAAGATGATCCCAAGGGTTCCCACGGAAGGGCTTGAAATCCTGGCACTGGGGTAAGTTGAAGAGTTCAAGTCATTACAGTACGTCAGTCCTGAAAAATATGGGCATTAAAACAATATGAGGATTTATTTTTCCAGAAAAAAGCCTGCAAAGCATTATTATCAATTTTTACTGAGCACAGACTGCATATTAGATTCCATGTCTTGTTGTAGACAGTTGCACTTTTATATATGTGGCCTATGCAGGTTTTGATGTTCCAGCAGCCATGCATTAATATATATATATATATATATATAACAACAGATTCAAACAATATGCTTCTTATGAAATTGACAGAAACTTTGGGATTATGCTCACCTGCAATATGCAAACTATCAATCTACAGTTAAAGGATAAGTTAACACATTTTCAAGTCTGTCTTAAAGCAATAATCAGGTGCCCATATGAAGATAACAAATAGTTATTCTTGCTGTAATCATTCTTCCTGCTCATACTAATCTAGAAGATCCTTTCCCGATGCACTTTCAATGTAAATGATGGAGGAAAAAATCACAGTCCTGATTTTGTGTGTGGTCCAAAATAGTCAAATCAAGTGGATATTTTCCAAAGTTGCAGTTGCTTTTTAGAACAAAATTCCTTTGTGTTTCCCCACACAGTATTTCCTTGTTGAGCTGAAGTGGAGGAATAGTCACAAAAAAGAGGTAAATGTGTACCAAAAAGTCTAGAAAATATCCTCTCAATTTATCTCATCTAGACAGCTGAAGCCTCATTTTAGCTCCAGAAAAACCTTTTAAATACATTTTTACACAGAAGGAGGACTGTGGACATTAATTGCATTAGGAAGGGATCTTTTGATGGAGGAGTGATGAGAGCGAGAAACCATAAGTTTAAGACAGACTTGGAAAAAGTGTGAACCTATCCTTTAAGAAACTTCTTTCAAACAGATCACAGACAAATATTTGTGTTTTAATATTCAGTGAATCTGCAGCCACTTTATAACTATAACATATTAAAACTACTTCATTTCTATGTCATCATGTCTACATCAGTAACTCATAATGTCATACTGCAGCACTGCATTAAAGTATTGCTTTGACATCTTGCTCTGGTGTTTAGTCTGTTTGCACTGATCCGTTTCTGTTGTATTTTTATATAATGAGATTTGTGGAGGGTGGAGTGACGAAATGTTGAACTGGTATTTATTAAGTTATTCAATATATTTTCAATTCATCCATTCAGGTTCTGCTCTCTGAGTGAAGGATGGCATATATCTTTAAGGTGACATTTATTTCTCTGTAAGGTAAATGTACCCATAAAATGTGTTTAAAGAGAGTTAAAGTTATTTCAAGTGTTCAACCACATTAAATGTGATGATTTTTTTCTAATGATTCCACTAGACGTCATATATTTCTCCTTTGACTATCTCAGTCTAGATCTTTATGTGCTCTCCTGACACTGCTGACACCTTCCACATGTCACGCAGTTTCCGCACTTCAGACGACACTCCGCAGGAAATGGTGCGTTTTTACCACTTTGCACTTATCCATGGGGAGAAGATCTGTTCAGCTTCAGGCAGGCTGCTATGTCAGCTATACAGTAAGAGAAAAAAAACTACACTACCACAACTTCTAATCAATAAAGTAAGACCACTATTAAGGCCAATATTCTCATAAGATGTCTATTAGCTCTAAGATTTAATAATGAGAGGAACTGCATTTATGGAGCTGCTTCAATATCACAAAGCAACAGGGACACATTATGCACCTACACAAAGTAAACCTGATGTCTGATGTCTTTGCACACAGACTTTTATATTCGCAGTTAAGAATCGTCTTTCCATTCTCCCAGAAAGTGTTTTCTTCTTCCTCTAACGAGATTATCTACAGACACAAAACTTGATTTGAACACACAAATGAGCCCCAGACAACGACATTCATTTAACGCATTTTATTGCAATGCTCAACAAAGTACAAAAGAGGTAGAAATGTTGAAAGAATAACTTAAGCATTTACATTCTTGTTTGGTATAGGAATGAAAAAACGGTCTATTTACAAGTATTTACAGAAATAAATAAAGAGAAGTATAAATTATCACATTATGCAACAGTTTGTCTCCAAAGTCTCCAATGAGCGACGTTTTAGTTCAGCTCCTTCTCCACTTCCTCCTCTTCATCCTCGCTGTCTTCATCGCTGCTGGAGTCTTCATACGGGCAGATGGTCGCTTGGACCGGATAGTTGCGCAGGAGCATTTCTGCGTCCTGGTACAGATAATCGAAACATTTCGATTTCGGCCAGTACAACCTTCAAAAAGAGAAATATATTGGTAAGATATAAAGAAACAAGCTGCATAAAGATAAAGATAATCTCATTAACAAAACTATACTTACTTCACTGGATGAATGAACTGAGGAGGTTTGGGTTGCTTTGCATCTGTAAGATCTCCATGCATGGAGTGAGCCTAAAAGTTTTTAAAAAAGAGAGATCTTGTTAAGCTTTTTATCCGTTGAATAATGCATGTTGCATTGCGGTGAACTGTTTGAATATTAGTGCTTCAAAAATGATTTTCAGTCGTCTAAACCTACCTTGTGTTTGGCAGTTTTGTCCTCATTTCCAGTCCACGGTCTCCACAAACCGGACTGCTGGGTAGCGTTGTCCTGAGTAAAAACAGAAATTAATCCACTGGCGGTAGCGCAAGTCTCCATGGTTCCTTGTAGTGATCAGTCCTGCAAACAGTCCTCAGAGGATGTGCCACTGAACACAGGAACCTCCTATTTATCAGGGCCCCGCAGTCGGTGCCAAATTGCGCTTTCACGCGTCCCCAAGTGGTTCCATGCGCCACGGTGTTGAGGTGCGAAGTCACACTTGAGCAAACTCCGACCATATGGCCAGTTTCTTTCTTAATCTTAAATGTACAATCAAATTAATTCTCCCTTAGAAGATTGGGTCTATTTGAAACGTATTCTCAAATCTAGATTAGATGTTGATTAGGTGTGTCTGCTCTCTGCATCCACTGTATGTAGCCCGTGTGAATTATCTGAGCAGATGATGTGCAATCAATTTCAGTCTAAAATGTCAATATAGTCAATAAGTGTAAATTAGGATCATGTTTAAATCTAATCATGAGTAATTTCTCAGTTTGAATTGTTAATTTCTTGCTGAAAAAAAAGACTTGTTGAACTTTTCATCCCCTTAACCTTTCAGTATCTCTATCTGTGTTGCCATTTGGGTGTGAGGTGTAAAGACACACGTGCCCTACTGTCATTGCCTGCTGCGGGGGAGGGATGGAAGAAGGCTCGTGCTGTTGGGGGGAGTTGACACGCGTCAGCCTTGTGTAGACAACACCAGCAGGGGGGCGAATGTCTACACCTCAGCAGATGCAGAATTTGAATGCATCACACTCCAAAATTAAATTACAGTGCAATAATTAAAAAAATACTATGTCATGCAAATTCAAGGAGCTCCAAGCGTCTGCCCTTTATGATAAATACCCTCTGTCCTCCACTGACTTAATTAGTACAATTCAGTTACTTATGCTTTGAGTTCAATAAAAGAGTTTCCTCCCAGTATACCAGTAGGGGGCAGTGTGGGGCTGCATGCTGGGATGAAAAGATAATGTGAACAGTGTAATACCTGACAACAAGTTTAATTGATTCATGTCTGCAGAAAATGTAATACACAGCAGACTCTATGTAGGCTCTGGTTATGTGTGTGTGTGTGTGTTCATGTGACTTCATTCAGAGCTAATGGGTGTCACATTTGCAAGTATCACTTGTTAAAGTGTAGTAGTCCTGTGATGAGGGGTGTCTGTAAGGTGAACCGTGCATGACCAGCATTGAATTTCTTTGCCCAGTAGCTTCATGCACATCACAACACTCTATTCTAAGGAACAAGCAGTCAGAGCTGGGCACTAATAAGGTCCACATAGACTTCTCCCTGAGTCTCTCTCTGCTCCAGAGCTAATTGGACATACTATGCTCTGCTGCTGGCTCTTTTTGTGTTCTTCACTCTTTTGCTTTACTCTGCACTATAATGGCAAAATACAGGGGCACATTACATGATCTTGCTGTTGAAACACATATAGCACATACAAACATGTTCTTTGTTCCTTGATGTTCACAAAATGGGCAGGATGATGCAATACTGCCATGTAATATATAGTTACTAGTAAAACGAGGTCAGGATATTAAAGGTGTTTTCATGTTTTTTCCTCAGTACATATTGAATGTTGTAGCAATGGCTTTTCAAAAAACCAACAGAACTGTAATGTATGTCAAAAGAGTGAATAAAAGAAACATACAAAAGAAGCAGGAATAGCGTATGTGAAGCTGCTGTCAGCTCTGAATGAAGCAAAATTGAAACTACCTACTCAAGACCATAGAAAACAGCCTGCCACACACACACATGCAAGAGTGGATAAAGTATTAAGGACACTCACAATGAAGAGAACGCTAGCTGGTAAATCCGGGAAAAAAGCCATTATCCGTCTCATTCATAGGTCATAGTTGCTCTTTTCTGCCCAAGTCATTTGCACTTCTCTACTACAAAGACTAATCACTTCCCTCCGAAAAATTCCCTCTCCATGTCAACCGCAAATAACATCTTTTTATAGAAGCCCATTCACTAAAGCATTATCTCTTTAGACCAGCAGTGGTTAATTACATATTTAAATGTGATCAGTCTTTAGTCATCACCAAAAAGTGTCATCATATGTAGCTATAAAACAAGTCAGGTTATTTTCATGGTCCCCTTGATCCTTCTTCTTGTGTGTATGAGCGGGTTTCAGCCATTATTTTTATGCTTGATACTTTTGTTTTGAATACATTTATGTGTTTTAGTTGAGAAGCTATATTAAGCACTCAAATTAATATTCTGTAGGACTCTGTGACAGTGAATGGAAAACTTATGTCATGCTCTAGCCGTGTTTTTAGGCTTTGCATATCTTGATATTACCTTGGACTTCAAAGTGCAGCTGGCGCATGCTGGACTACTGATAAAAATACAATGTCCCTAAAGAATCTTCTTTTTCTTTGCTCCAAATTATTAAATATATATCTGCAAGATCAAGCTAAAAAAAGCTTCCTTACTCATTCTTTTGATGAATGAATGGAGAACTCCTACCTTTATAGGAAGCCTCATCCTAATCTGAGAGAATTTAGAGAATGTACTAAATGAATGGGGAAGCAGTCTCAATAATTATACAACTCTGACAAGGAGCTATAAGAATTTTCTGTGCCTTAATCAACTTGAAGCAAAACATCTCACAATCTCCAAACTGATGCCTACTGGGACTGTGCAGGTTCAGGGATATCCTGCTTTTATCTTCTCAGTTTGAAGGTTATTGACTTCATTACACATTAAATTACCACCTAAAATAGGAAAATTAAAACCTGAGGAGTCAAAATAACATTACAAGAGGAAGAGTATTCAGTATGAACAAAGGTTGCAGTTGTTCATTAACATTTTTACTTGAATAGGATCAAGTACGGTATACGCTTAAATTCTCCACAGACGTCTTAAAATACATTAAACCCTAACACAAGCTCTACTTATTATACAATGAAAAATTCTTGTCACGCAAGAATATTTGATGAATGTATTCCAGGTCGCAGTGGTATTGATCTTTGCTCTTACTGTTGTGGTAATGCTGAGACTCAAGGTGACTCCTGGCATAGCAAGGAAAACATTCCTCCATATGACAAGAGGCGGGAGGTGAGGGAACTCCTGGTGTGTTCATTGAAGAGAGGGGACACTACAGCCTAATACCTAATAAACACTAATACCCCCTTCCCGCTTCCAGCTTGACTTTAATTAGTATTTTAAAGGGAAAAGGCTTTGTAGGTGCAAAGCTGTATCTGTTTCTCATCTTTAAAATCCTTTTCTTGTGATCTATATTGTGAGGTAAATTTGCTAAGCAACATCATGAGCTCCTCTCATAGACTTAGTAGTGGTAATCATATAAGTATGCTTTTCATAGACACCTCAGCTTCCATTGAGATGCAGGTTCTTACATCTCATTCCCTTTTTACATTACTGACTGAGCAATACTGCATAGGTTCCATATAGTATTTGCATTCTGATCAGAACCTTTCTTGTATGAATTATCCGTACAGAATATAAAATGATCAGTGACCACCAGGGCACAAGACTCAGAGATAGTTAATAACAACCGAGCTGCAGAAAAAAATAGCACATCGTTCATACATCAGGTGTCTAGTGGCAGCTTAATGAAACCTATTTGGTATTCAAATCCTCCACCTCCATGAGCTGCAACAATCAATTAAGATTAACCTCACTCACATACAAAATTTCATAGCTGGTATTTGACGTCATGATGGAGCAGGAGTGGGCATATGTTTATGTGTGTTTATATGGGCTTCTATGAGTTTCTAGTCATGTTCTGAGAATGGCCATGCTGAAGGTCAAACTGATCCAGGTCCCAGTTAAATTGAAGGTTTTGAGCGTTGAAAACCATGTGACAAGGTTTAAATGTAATGGCAGGGTTCAGAGAAAAATATGAGGAAAAAAGAAAAACAAATTAAACCATGCAGTATAAAGAAGCAAAAAATCATACAATTTTAAACTAAAAGGCTCCATCATGGTACCAAGAGTCAGGGAGACTTTATCTGTATAGCAATGCTTTTAGTCAGACAAATGGGTCTACAGCATAAAGTAGGACATGCCATAATAACATCTGCCTACGAACAGTAGTTGTTATTTATTAATTAATTTATGATTGAATCTAGAATAATCTGTGGTCTCCTCCATCTTTCATGTTTTCATTCCTAATCCATTTATATACATTGCCTTTGCTTTGATTTCTGTTCTTTCTTTCTTTCTTACTCTGTCATCTTCATTTCAGCCAATGACCCGCTACTGCAGAAGAAAAGGAAATAAATCCCTAAACCAGGGTCAAGATGACAGTGACCTGTCTTTTCTTTCTGCTCAGCAATGGGATTAACTTGTGACTGCTCAATATCCAGCATGGTTTTGGGTTCATGCTGACAAAGACAGAGCTTATGCACTGAATTTTTTTTAACTGTTGTATTGCGGAACAAAAAATAGGGAAATAGTGTCTGCTGAATGAAAAGTGCGTCTGTGTGGGAGTTGTATAATGTATTGGGGGTGGGAGGGGGAGCTCAGTATTTCAGCCTATGTGAGCTCAAACTAAAGTTGTGGAAATTGAAAAAAATATTCTTCAGAGACTAAAACTGGGGTTGAACGTGATACGAAACACAGAGAAGGGTATAAGAGAATTATGAGTGAATGAATCTTTTTTTACACTTTAGGAGAAAGACAAGAATAGGACCAGAGAAAACAAAGGGAGCTCAAATGCCCGTCACTGTCAACGAGAGAATACAGAATTTATCACAGAAACATCAGAACTATGCTTTGCACGTAGCAACGGCGCTCATGCAGAACCTATGAATATTTCATATTATCTATTTTGGAGCCCTGACTGTGTCTATTCCCAATTCACAAACGGTCAGAATCAGAGCAGTCAGAGCAGTGGGTGGTAAAAGCTTATGATGAGAATGTTATTGGGCGGAGTGGCCAAATGAAAGAAATGAAAGTAAATACAAAGAAACAGTTGAGTCATAATGGGCCATACAGAACACACAGTGCATTGATGAATAAGTGTGAAGCATTGTGTTGCTTAAGTTAGTAAAGTTTCATGTAACCTTCACTTTCTTTTATCCTGGAATCCTTTGCAATTTTTTTTAATCTTTTATTGGTGGAGAGAAATATTCTGTGAGGAAGTGGTAGCTATGATGTTTAACTGTGCGGAATCTTAATCAATATGTGCTTTACCTGCAGTGGTGAGTCAGCGAGCTCAACACCTACTCCTCAGGGTGATTCTCGTCAGAGCTGCGTCAGAGGTCTGCAGGCTCTTGGACGGAGGTGTGCCTTGCACAAGTTTGGACTTTGTGTCTTCAAGAAAGGTTATGGTGAAAATCATGTGGTGGTGATAGGTACTGCTAACCAGTAGCAGTGGGCTTATGTTCAGATCATCAAGGCATAATTGCATTATGTCAGAAATTTACACAGACACCTGCCATTGAGAATGTAATTTTAATTATCTCTACAAGAGAAGCAGTCTGTGTTGAAGTGAAATTAACAGAAGTACAGTGCATGTAGACTTTTAATAACCTAATCTTGCTCTATGCTGGAGCCCACACTCACACATTGAAATTCGTTCATAAAATTTTGGACCATTGATGTGTAATATGCAGCCACTCACCCAGAAAAACAAACGTGACATTTTGAATGTGAAAAGCAATTTTTAAATGAAATAGAAACTATTACTGTTAAAGGTTAGTTAGAAACTTAAACTTAAAAACACCTGGGGAGAGGCAACAAAACTTTAAAAGAAACAGGTAATACTTTTTAAAGTCATGGTTAAGCAGAATTTAAGCATAATAGTTTCCACACTAATGCTTCTAAGCTAATGCATGCCTGCTAATGTAGCTTACTAATGCTAAACTAAGCTAATATGACGGTTTATAAAGGTTTTGTACAAATTTATATCTGTTTTGCTATTGCTATTGACTTACTATTATCTACTATCTATCCCAGATAGAGTGCCACTGTTGATGTTACTGAGCAAGAATTTAGATCCTTGCTTCCACATCTATCTCTCCAACTGGAGATCCACTGTAGGTGAGGACTGGCAGCTATTAAGGAAATGTCATCATTTCACTCTTTAAATACATGTGGCTATGTGCACAGGGATAATAACCCAGGAAGGGGGTCTGCTGTACATTTGCTATTCTGATTGCATTTGGTGATACAAAGAGGTTTCACTCCTCACTGACAAGTGCTTTGACCATTTAATTGCTAGCTCCCTATGGACACATTTCTTTAGATCAAAGCCCTTGCAACATTCACTGTGAGACAGCACAGCATATATTCTCACCATGACCACTGTGGCTAAAAAAGAACAAAGCAACAGCCCAAAGCATAACAGATTAAAGCAAACCCTGTGGGACAGCTTTGAGAAACTGTCTGTTTGCAATGAAATATACATTATTAATCTGCAGATGAATGTGAGACAAACTACTGTAGACGGCAAGCTTTGATGTAGCCTTTCCACCCCTTTTAGCTTTTAGTAAATGCAGGCAAGTAGTATTATAACATTTGTGATTTACCATCTAATGCACATAATCCTGTGTGAAGCTCTGAGCCTCAAGACAAAAATACTCTGTAGAGTTGAAGCCTATTTCTGTAATACTGTATAACTTAATGTGAGCAATTGTCTCCTTTAGCAGAGCAGCAGAGAGGCAAGAGGTAATACTGTCATGTTAAGACAAAACCTAGAACTCTGTAACACCACCCATGGTGTATGGACACAATGTTTGATAGATGCACACAATGGAATATACAAAAAGCTTGGAGAGCATTTCTATGGAAGTTCAGTAGGTGTTAAATTCTGTTAAATTAGGTTTTGACCTATCATTAGGCCCAGTAGTGGGTATCAGGCTGTATCATCATAAATCTACTGAGCTTTCTGACAGGTGACACCCTGGCCTAAGGTGAACTGCCTTTGAATTCAACCCTCAACCAAGCAAATAGCAAGTACATGTATATCTACATTTGGGGGTGAAAATAAAAATGTATATTTATCCTTGTTACTGTACAAAAAGTCTTTTTTGTGTACTTCAAAGTAATGAACTTTTATTTTTATTTGACACTTTGTCACAGTTGGGTTCACTCAGCTCAAAATGTTGCAACTCTCTCTCTCTCTAGAGGAGAACGTCCATCGACCATTCACCCCTTGCGTTGCATAGCAACATTGAATTGTGTGTGTGTGTGTGTGTGTGTGTGTGTGTGTGTGTGTGTGTGTGTGCATGCACTATGCAGTGTGCAAAAACGGTGCAGCTCTCTTTTAGCTTTTATATGTGCCTTTGTTTTCTGCAGCTGCTGTGGGGTTGTATTGTTTATACAGTACATGCTTGTGTTGTCTTGGTAATGCTTTAATCAGCTATTACTTCTATAAAATGTCTGTGTCACTCACCCTGGTGCCAAGAGCCTTTTTAATTTATTTTCAGTCTTTTTTATGTAACTGTGTGAGTTTTGTCCTCTTTTAACACCAGTGAGGCTTCACTGAAGAGGGCAGGTATATATTTATAATTGGTCATCACTTGAACGCACAGGCTGCACTGGCTTGACAAGTAGTTTCACCTGAATGCCATGGTCTGCTCAGCAGTCCACCAGCCATTCCTGCTTGTCTTACAAATAGTCACTAGTTACAGTACCAGTCAAAAGTTTGGACACACTCTGTCATTCAAGTAAATGGGAAAGCATGTAAAAACTTTTACTGTATATCAGAAACTGCGGTGATCTAATGCAACTTTAAACTGTCCTTGAATCATATCCTCCTCACCCCTGCAAAGAGCAGATACTCAGTTGCTTAATCAAGCTCTATCAAGCCTTACAACTAGCTAATAATTAGCAACCTTCCTGGTGTTAGAAACTACTGGATGCAAAAATCATGTCCCTTATCTGTCAGAGCCAGACTATATTGACTGTATTGGCCTATCACAGATATATCAGTATGACATTGGTATTAGCGTATATGTTATCCAAAATGCACCAATATATATTTTGTTGGTTTCTGTAAAGTTATATAGGCAGCATAAATGTATATCTGATGCTTTTTCATATATATATATATAAATATATAGAGAGAGAGAATATCAGCCGATATATCGATATTGGAATTTTTTTACTCCCTCATATCGATATCAGCTCTAAAAATAATAATAATAATATCCTTAATTTACTGCTTTATTTACTATATATATTTTCAAAGTTTACAAAGGTCTTTGCAGACATAAAAAAGAAACTACACAGTGCAATTACAAATGAGAATATATACAGTTCAATCAAGCAGCTTGCAAGCAACATGTCAAGCTAATCAGCACGCTGTCTGATGCACCAGACAAACCAATCTTCCTTGACTTGCCTTAGAAAGCAACAAAGTAAACTCCTTTGTAACATCACCAGCTAACAACATGCTAGCTAACAAAAAAACAGCTAACAACAGGTAACAACAGTTTAACAGTTTTTTGTCTTCATTATTAAACAACCTCCATTGCCGTCGTTGCCAAGCCCCCAGGAACAGCACCGGTCTGTGAAGCCAATTCGACATAGCAGCCAAATTGTGTAATTACAATGTCATGTGATGCACATTGGCCCAAAAAGACTGAGCCATTCAGTCCGATCACATTTCTAAAGGCTAGAAGAGTTGCATGATTGAATTGTTTTATCCCCATTTAAGTTAGCTGGAGGGCTAAACTGGAAGTAGCCAGCTCAGCCAGCAGAAGTCACTGGTGCTCTTGCTCTATGGGCCCCACAAATGCGGAAGCTATGCAGAAGAAGTTGAACTTTTTTGGCTTCATGCGCCACTGAGAAACTTTCATAGGAATGAACGGGGTCCCGCCTCTGACAATGTATCCAGTTCTCTTTATACATCAATGGTCATTGCAGTCAGCTTCTCCTGGTTAGCGTTCATTGTTCAGGAGGTTTTTACCAGGAGCCAAATTATCCAGAGGTCTCCTCTCCAGAGCAAACAGACCCAGTGATTAATACCAGTAAAAATACTGAATAAAGCAGTTTCACGTTTAAAATCAGTGTTCCTCTGACGCTGTTTGGTGGACACAGGATGTCCAGACTGAGCCAAGCTGCTGCTAACGTTTCCTCAGCTTGTTTCTCTAATAACTTAAGATCCAGATGTTTGATGACTAAAATCCTTCATCTGGTTAAAACATATAGTTATAAATGACCAAGAGCTAAAAAATGTAGCTGTTGTAAAAAGGTGGCTTAAAACTGGATAAAACATCAGTTTATGACAGTTTCTGGCAGACAACCACAACACTGACGCATGTGCAAAATTGATATGTCGCCTGACAAGCGACCAAATGAAAAGGGCCTTACCTTGCTTAAAATTACAAATTTCTCTGGGTTTGAACATTATTGGAAACATTTGGGATAATGTAATTACAGAACTCAACAAAATTTATAACATAGCTATAGTCATTTTTAGACATTTTGATGCAGAAAAGTTAAATATTGGGCCTTTAAAAGGGACAAAACTAATTTGTCCACAAAACCCCAACAACCAACCTCTACTGGGCAGACCTTTGGTTTCCAACCACATTCCTGTGTCTCTGCTGCCAACTCTGTATATCTAAGTTTCCTCTAATAGGCCAATTAAACCACACCCTCCCATGGTGCTGCCAGCTCCGCAAACAAGCTATGTTTCTGACTGCAACAAAAGATCTGTTCTTAGATTGGTGGTAGCTATCTCCTGAGGAGCTATGAGCAATTTTTTTCTTATTTATCAGTCCCTCTTTAGCTTCCCTTCCTCATGCCTGCCTGTCTGATATCATGAGTATTTACTTGTAGGCATGATCCTGGTCAAAATCAGTGCTGTCGATTTCAGCACACAATTTCAGTTGCTTTCAGCCCATTTATTCTGCATTCCTGGTTCAGATCTGTTGTGGGTTCATCTGCCCAGTCCAGTATACCTGAATGAATTACACATCACAATTTACATCCAGTGCCAACGTTCAGTACCAGTGCAAGAAGTAGATTGTACAGGTTGGTGTGGTGGGTGGGCAAGTAGTGCTTCCAGCTTTCATGCACGAGACTGGTGTTTGTTTTGCGACACAATCCAGTATTTTAAGTTTTTTAACCGTAACCACATTTTTTTTAGTTGTCTAACCCTTACCATACCTTTACTATAGTTTATTTGCCATTTCCATAATATTTCACAGATGATAACCATACTGTGTTTGCCGCATGAAAGAAAAGATTTTATGTGTTGATGTGATGTTGACATTGGATGGTGAACTAAATGTTGTCATTATATGTAATAGGCTTGATTTGTTGCAGTGTCATTCTTGATCCTACCAACAAATGGCTCTTAAGTACTAAATGTTTAAATCATTTACATAGTGACTTTAATTAAAACTAGTGCAGTGCCCATTCAAAACATGCCTGTTCAGAACTGGCTTGATTGCTTGGCCTCTGGTATTGCTGTTTCAACACAGAGAAAAATTGATACTGGTGATGTGAGGTAGGAATGAGTATTTACACCAACATGAAAGAAATCAAAACTCTATTATACACAGATGTTAAGTACTGTAATAGTGAATATTTTCTCATTTCAAGTATAATGAGTTCTGCATTTAAAAATAAAATACATAACAGAAAGCTTTTGAAAAAGTGTGCGTCCTAAAATGAAGTTGACTGATCATATTGGGCTCTTAGATCATTTACTTTCTGTGGCTTCAGTTCATATCATTTGAGTGGGTATGTTTGCTCAAAAGATTTGTGCTTTTATGAGACATGCTGGTTTTGAACTGCCTGTGGGAAGCAGCCTCAGAGTCTGTCCATTCTTGATTAAAAGCTCTGTATTCGCTGTCTACTTTTCTTTTTTTAGAGCATGACGTGAAAAAACTTTTCTGGAGCTGGGCTGATACTAAAAGGTGACGTGAAAACACTGCAGACCACTGATTGGTCAGGGATTTATCTCATTCACGGGCTTTCTGTTTCAGAGAAAGCTTTCTCTCTCTCTCTCAGCTGCCTTGCTTGAAACACAGCATTCACACATGAGGAAAAAACATTGATTTGTCCCGTTGTTCTCTGTATTTACTGTTGCATTTGTTGGATGTAATGAATTAATGAAAAGGTGAAATGCAGAGGAGGAAAATGAAACAGAAACCAGTGGCTGTTTGCACAGAAAATCATCTGTTTTGTGCACTGCATTTCCTTAGGTCCCCAGCCATATACCCGTGAAGTGTGGAGTCAATTGGATGAACAGTTGAAGAGATATGCGAAAGACATACATACATACAGACATACAAACAGAGAGTCCTTCCTTTAGTAGAGAGAAGACATGATTTGTAACAGGCAAACTCCACAAATGTTGTTAAATCTGGCTTCATCAACATCCTGAGGTGAAAGCCAAAAACAATCCCAGCTCTGCCAAAAAAAAAAAGCCAAGAAGCATCTAGCAGCTGATGTGTCCAGACATGTGATGGGTTTTGGCCAGGAATACTAACAGTAACAGTACAAGCAAACTCACTAAAGAACTATACACTAATAGCACCAAGATTTTAATGTACTGTATACATTTTGGATCATTTGGGTGAATGTAATTTTTTGAAAATTACATACATGAAAATTATTTTAATGATGTGTAAAATTCCATTTGGTTGAGCATCAGTGAATGAATGGATGCCTTAGGTGGCTCTGATTAAGAGGTTCTTCAAAAATGACAGTAATGCAGGACTACTAATGAAGTTGCTTCAGTGAATATTTATCAAAGGATGAAAAGAGAGTATTTAGTGATTAATAAATATAACAAATATTTCCTACCTCAAGCAGACACATTTTCAAATTGTCCTCAGTGCAAGTAATTTTAAAATCATTAGTCATGTTTGCTTTGTTTACAGCCTTTCAAAAAAAACCCTGTTCCACTAAAATGGAAAATGGTCAGGCAATTTAGATATGCACTTCCTCAAGAGGCTTGGTGGGTGGCAAATTATAAAACACACTTTGGGATTTGAACAAAATTTATCACTAAGACCAAAGGCATAAGTGAAATATTGCCATTGTCCCTCAGCGTTTCAACAGTATATTATTTGAACATTTTATGAAAGATACACTGGCTGATTTTGTTACAGTCCCCACCAGCTTCCTTTAACATCAAATTTTAGTCCTGACTGAGTTGATGTAATAAAATTGGACTCGGATAAAATTTATATTAGAGTCTCTTGATTTTTGAGTGTGGTGTTGTTGGACACTATTGTCATTGGTGTAATAACACAGAGGCATTTGGGGAAATTCATAAAACAAGTGGAATGTTTTTTTTAATGTATTGTATGCTCAAGAGTGCAATGTCAATAATATTACATTGGGTATACAACACACTTCACAATAATGTACTCAAATTCAGAGTAGTTACCAAGGAATGAGGAAGGAACAAATCAGGAAATGGAGTGACTGAATTGAGAACTAAGTTGTCCTCAAATAACTGAATCAAGGACTATCAATGATGGTTAGTTTGACATCTGGTTGCTAGATGTAATTTTAATGAAGCAATGTCAAATTATTAGTTCCTTGAAGCCTGTGAGTCTGCTTACTAACCACGGATGGATTGCTCCAAATTTGTTCTTTATTATGTACATAATTGGTTTTGTTTCCTCAAATTAAGTGGTGTACAGTGTCATCATGCAGAATTTATAGTATCATTATTTATGGATTAGAGAGTAGAAGTTAAAGTGGGTGGGTCGACAGAGGTGGGCATTCCCTCAGATTGGATGTGATTGGTTGGTTGATCTTTGTAGCTTCCACTCATTGTCTCATTCTGCAAATTTTTATAACAAGTGAAATTGCATTTTGAGCATAATTATTTCACCTTATATGTCCAAATCGATCATTTTGTGGCCAATCATTAGTCAAATGTAAATATATTTACATCTCACTCACACAAACCATCCTTCAATTTTTGTCAGGCGTCCTTGTTTTTATACAAATCAACAAATAATATGTATTTAGTAAATATGAATTATCCCACTAAAAATAGAATTCTTTCGAGATTTTTTGTGAATCACTTTCAGCGGAAACACCTTTTACGTTCGAGGAAACCAATATCTTATCCCCTCCACACTAGAGTCAGTGGCTGGTTAAGATGAGCATTTTTTGCAGTGTAATGTCAGTATCCAAATGAGTAAGTCAGACGGCAGAAGAGGATGTTAGGTTGGATAAAGGTGATGCGCACTGAACAGCTCGCCAAAAGGCTGCTGCTCCTCTTACAGGACTTACACGAGGATGAATGGAGTTTTTGCGTAACGCTAAAGCGATGGATTTCACCGCTCTTTATCGCCTCTTTGACACACTGTTAAATTCCAGAAGACGGATATAACCTCCAAGGAGTTGTTGGCAGATTTCCCAAATTCACATGCTGTAAAATTATCTTCAACAACAAAGAGAAGATCACATCCCTGGAGATTGCGGTTAGTAAACTTTATGGCTATAATAACATTATCCACTTATATCGCTCCCTTGCTGGGTTGATTTAATTTTGTTTTCTGTTCAAAGTCTGTAAAATCGGTTTGAAATGTCCGATTCCCACAACCGGAGCCAAACCAGTGCACGTCGCAGTGACTACGTATGGCAATATGAATATTATGACGACGATGAGCCCGTGTCTTTTGAGGGACTCAAGGCGCACAGATGTAAGCACAATAGAACTGTATAAATTAGGCTACTGAGACAACCTTGCATTGCTTTTACTGCCCTTTACTTTGTGCAGTGTGTGTGTGTGTGTGTGTGTGTGTGTGTGTGTGTGTGTGTGCCCGCGCGCGTGTGTTTGTGTGCGTGTGCCTTTCAGTGCATGCGATATCTGTGTGTCACAGCAAATAGGATTACTCTACTCAAATTCACCACCATTAAAATAATAATGATTAATTTCCCTTGCCACATTTCACTTCTTGCCTTATCTTTATTGCTTCAGCTGAAGGGTGACACCTGCTTCTCAATAAACAAATTATTTGGCAGCAATTCTCATACAGCATCTTTATTGACTGTATCCTCAAATGGTAATGGACATGCCACTTAATGAGACAAAAAATGGTCATCAGCAAACATACCAGACAAGTGGCTGCTTTAATCAAATTTTAGAAATACTGAATGCTCACTTAAACTGTGTAATTGGGAATTTAGCTCTTAGAGAGATGGCCCCTGAGAGAAAACCACAAGTAGCAGAGGATGAGTTTAATCATTAAAACAATGCACTATAACAAGATTCTTCTCTGACATTGCAGACTCCATCGTAATTGGCTTCTGGGTTGGACTCGCTGTGTTTGTTATTTTCATGTTCTTTGTTCTCACACTGCTGACAAAGACAGGAGCGCCACATCAAGAGTGAGTAGTAGGCTTCAGCCCATGCTTCCTTTTATTCTCACATCTGGCCCTCCGGGGACCATTTCAGCACCAAGGAGAGCTCAAGCAATTCAGCTCTTGCTCCTCTCATCTCAGATCTGGGGCATGCTTTCATGTCAAGCTGAATTGATGATGTGTGCAAAGGCATGCAGAAGCAGGACGGATGCTTTTGCTATTATAACTGTAGATTAAGTTGTGAGTCATTGTCATTTCGATAAACCATGGCTGGCTGCATATATATGATGTTATTGTGCTTTGATTGAAAGCTGATATTAGACGTAGAGATGAGCTTCATATGGACAAAAGCACATTGCCAGCTCAAATGAATATCAGTGTTGGAAATTGGAGAGAAATCATTTCTAGTTAAGCCACGGTGAAATAGGGTATTTATTGGCAGGCTAAAAAATCAGCAATTTTCTCTTCTTTTTTTCATGGTTATTTTCCCTTTGCCAAGAGAAGAGTGCTTCATTATTTTACTATTACTTTCCAGACCAGACACAGACACAAAAATAGTGAAACTGATGAAAACAAGAAATTTCAGTAATTTTGAGCGTTCAGCTACAGATAAATTAATGACAAAAATGACAGTGGAAGCTTTTATTTTCACGCTTTTTCTTTCTGCAATCTCACCCTGGATCTTTCTGTCTTTATTAACAGAAACCCAGACTCTGCTGAGAAGCGCCATCGACCAGGGAGCTGTCTGGTAGACATCAGCAGTCCCCAGGACGAAAATGACAAAGCCTTCTCTCGTCCATTGCTGGCTGAGTCCCGCTCATACTTTCATTTCTATATCAACGAGGAGGATCAGGGTCTGGGGAAGCAAAAACCAGATGACAAGAGAGTTGAGAAGCACACTGGGACCCGAGCTCAGCAGGAGACCTATAACAGGCCTGAAGGTATGAGCTCCTCAGCGATGGACGAGATGGAAGAGGAAGTTGGGGCACACCAGCCTCTCACAGGACTAATAGAGGAGAGTAAGACAGACAGAGAGTGTGCCTTCCTCTCCCACTTCAACATTCCCAACTTTGTGAACTTGGAGCACAGTTCCACACTAGGAGAGGATGACCTGCTGTATGAACCGGAGTGCCAGTCTCACTCGCAAGATCCTCACTGTGACATCCACTGAAGCTCCAAATATGAAGAGATTACAGACATGGACATAGTGGTATTGTAATATTATGATTTGCTTTCCTTTCACAGGGCCATTTGTGACCTGACAGTAGGAAACACACTTACCTGCCACAAAACCTACCTTTTTCTTATAATCTCTACTTTGAGTGTTTTTAAACTAGCAAAAGGACACACAGTGTGGCCCATACTATTCCATATTAAGTGCAACTTACAGTAATAAACTGAAATTTTTATTCCTCCATATAAAATTGCTTCACAAATGCTACCTTTTACTTTGAGTGCTGAGCTCCTCCAAATTGGATTCGACCACACTGTACCAGGATGAGATGGCTTTCCACAAAGGTACCGAAAAATGAGAGGGCAGTGAAGTCACAAGGGAGAGATGCTTTGTTGAATTCATTTTGCTATTATTGCTGTCTTGTTTTCTTGTGCAGTTATAGATAATGGACATTATTTTTCCAACGAGACACACACGCCAGTTGGTCAAGTAACATGATGAAAAGCATGGAATTCAATTATTTTTATGCCCTGTATTAGAAAAGACGAAGTATGCTTTAACTGTGTAATTAGTAGCACAAAATCAAACATATCATTGTACTTGTGAGGGTTAGCTAATCTGAGACCTTGGATGAATGTGATATACTTTTGTAGACAGAATCTTCCTGAATTTAAAAATGCTGAATGTTCATTGCCCAAATAAAGCCTAGTGGTTTTGGATATCAACTCAACATTGGTGTGGTGTAGCATTTGTTAACATTACACAGTGGTTATCAAATAAGATCACTTTGCAATTTTGTCAAGCTTTGTCCGGTGCAACAAGACACAAGAACTTAAAGCTGCACCAACCATTATTTTAATATTACAATAGATCAAATGACAATGTGCAATGTGAAAGGTGCCACTTATAGTAAGAGTGAGAATTTTAAACTCTACAGAATGTCTTTTAGCTCACTGTTTTTGTTCTACAGCCCCCAATTCAATTGTTTTGGTACAGTTCATCAGCCTTGTTCTCTGCACAAATGCTCCAATAACCCCACTGTACACTACCTGCCAGCACCAAACAACAGACAGACACAGTTAGTGTCTAGTTGCTGAATATAGTGGAGTATTTAGCAGCTAGAGAGCCACATAGAGTATATCCCCCAGGAGTTTGTGGAGACCAAAGCAGAGCAACAAACAGAGTGAATATTGGACTTACATTTACCAAGTAACTTTTAATAACAATTAACTAGCTAACAATTTGGCCATATCAATTTTGTTCTTGCAGTTTGTTGCGTTGCTTCCAAGTAACCAAAAAAACATTTGAAGCAGTTTTACATTAGGTAATACCTTTGGAGTCTTTACATGTATATATATTTATGCTGTATATATTTTTTCTCTTACCATGGTGACAGTGCGGCAGAGGGATACTCTGGATCACAAGATCAGATAAAAGTAACCATTGTAATGGGCCTTAAAATCAATATCTTGGATTTTTTTTTAATTACAAAAGAGCTCGGTCATAAGACATGCAAACACTTACTGGGCAGTGCTGCACACTGGTCTGTGTCTTTATTCATGCAGAAATCTCCCCCCAGTCAAAACAAATTAAATACTTTGAGCAAGATCAGGAGATGATTATGCAAAGGAACATCATTAGCTGTATTATTGTCACCTATCAGCAAATGCCCGAGCCACGTACATTTAACTGACAGAAGGATGTGCTGGGAATGCCAGAGAGTCTATCAACATGAACGCAATGCTAACTCCACCAAATCAGTCTTTCAGATTTTGACAAACAGCCCTTTCATTCTTTTCTTGATATGCCAAGGAAAATAAATGTTCACATTCTCCTCTATCCTATGATGTTTGTTAAAAGGCAGGCAGTTGGGAACAAGCAGAATGAATGTGATTAGTTAGTCACCAAGAACCGTCTGCAGGGAAGGCTTTTACAGTTTGGTCAGTGTTCTTTTTCTGTGCCAAGCTCACCAGCAGGGAAGTGTTATTCATTAATTATTTTAGTGCATTATCATGCTTTTACATACGCAGCAGTGCATTATTTTCTCAGCAACTGAATATGAAAAGTGCTGTAATATGCCATACAGATGTTGATGGAGCAAATTTGGTGCATGGCTGTAATCATTTCAGCTGCATTGCATTGCACAGTGTTGAACAAATCATGGCATTTTCTTACTTTATCCTTTTCCGTCTTTCCTCTAAGTGCAGAATACCATGCACAGCACTTACTGTATATTCCTCCCTTTATGCCTTTGCCACTGGGCCAAGTAAAGTAATCATTAAATTGTCACTTTATCAACACATTTGCGCAGGTAACACTCAGAAGTGTTGTTCAGTTCCACTTCTCTAGCAGTGAAGGACTAAAAAAGTAACTTCTGAGAGTGTAGACTTCTGTCAGGCTCTGCATTAGTGCATTAGGGACAGCAGAGTTCAGACAGACAGGAGCTGCAGAGGCAGACAGTTGGTCAATGTCTGAGATTATGTAATGTAAGCATGAACAATAAGGTTATTCATGAAGTAGACTTTCTAACAAAAACATAGCAAGTGTGATGTTTTGCAGAATTTTCTCTACTACAGTTGTTTTCACCACATGAAATTAATAATTCTCTCTCTTCAGAGTGGCGGAACTTCTGTGTAAAGTTATTAACACATCATTGAAGATGGTTGCTTTGGTGATTTAGAACTAAATTGTGTGGCAATTAGGGAGGGAGCAGCACTGAATCACATTCTTATTTATCTTCTGAATTAGGGGGTGTTCAATCAAACTGTGTCCACTGCACGATCGAAAAGACAACAAAGCTGACAGGCCATTTGCAAGGAGAACAAATTATTGAGAAAACTGCATGTACATCTTGATCTGTTTAACTGGATTTGCACACTCCACAAATCAGCAATCTCTTTATCATTCAATGTGGCCCCATATAATTATATTCGCACCATGTCTATCCAACTCCCATTGTGCTATTCTAATAATACATGCAGGAATTACTTTTTGTCAACTCCTGGCTCTACATGCTTTAGCAGTTAAGCTCCCAATTATGCTATTAAGGGGGTCGGCCTCCAAGGGTATGTAGTGAGCATCAATAACCAGTGGGTGGGGCAGTAGAATTATATCAATTCTATACAGAAAGTGAACTATTTTCACTTTTTTCTAAATACCTCAAGGCAGTCTCAGCAGTATAGTGGTTGACAGTTGCAATGATGCTTCAACAAATGAGCAGCAATGAGAGAGGAGAAAGCATTCGTACTTTGTTGATGCCGAAAATTCTGGAATCTGATGAGTGTCACAAGGAAATACCAGTCAAATGGCAATTGAGAAACAAGACACGCAATATATTTTGTCAAGTCATTTATTTTCATGCTGCTATGATAAGAGCAAGAGCAATGTTATAGAATAGTTACAAGCAACAACACGATTTTATTCACTACTTCAAGGATAAGTACTGGAGAAGAAATGCACTGGAGATGAAGGCTATAATAATAATAATACATTTAATTTGTACCACAGTTCATTCATTCATAGTGAAACTCAAAGTGCTACATAGAACACATACACAACATGAAGAAAATATTTAAGATGAAAAAGCCTTCGTGAACAGAAAGTTTTCAGGCCCTTTTTAAAAGAGACTAGGGTCTATGCAGCCCTCAGATGGTTGGGAAGATTGTTCCACAAGCATGGTGCAGCAGAGCAGAAGGCTCGACAACCCATGGTGCAGAGCTTAGTACTGGAAGCCCTGAGGAGCAAGCTGCTGACAGATCTGAGGATGCGGGTGGAAGTTTGTGGTATGATCAGTTCCTGTAGGTAGGGAGGCGCATGTTCGTTGATGGATTTGTATGTGAGTAGCAGGACTTTGTAATCAATCCTGAAGGAGACAGGGAGTCAGTGCAATGAAAACAGAATTGGTTTTTGCACTCATCAGGATCCTGGCAGTGGTGCTCTGAATGTACTGGCGCTTCTGGATGCTCCTGCTAGGGATCCCTGTGAAGAGTGCATTGCAGTAGTCCAGTCTTGAGGAGATAAAGGCATGAAGTTTCTCTGCAACTGACAGGGTTAGAGAGGGGTGGACTTTAAAGATGTTTTTGAGATGGTAGAAAGAGGTTTTGCACCGATGTCTTATGCGGTCATCAAAAGTCAGCTGAGGGTCCTAACACCCAGATTAGTGATGCAGGAGGAAAGGGGGATGTCATGGCCGTCAAAAGTGAGATGAGGTATGGGGGTTGACTGAATCTAGTGTGGAGTGCCAATAAGTTTTCAGTTTTGCTGCTATTTAACCAGAGGAAATTTATGGTCATCCAGTCCTTTATCTCCTCAAGACAGGTGCTGAGGCGTGACATTGCTGCAGAAGGGCTTGGGGCAGTTTTGATTTACAGCGGGGACACGTTCTAGGGGAAGCATGTAGAGGATAAACAGAATGGGGCCGAGAACCGATCCTTGCGGAACACCACAGGTGACAGGTAGCAATCTTGACCTTCATCCTCCCAGTGAGACATATTAAGTCCTATTGGAAAGGTAGGACTGAATAGATAGGACTGAAATTTTTCAAATAGGTTGTTGTGTTTAAGGTGGTCCTGAAGCTCAAAAGCAACCACCTTCTTCAACACCTGAACAGGAGAGGGAGGTTGGAGATGGGTCTGCCTCATGAAAAAAACTATTGAACCACTACTCATCACTACTATACAATATCTACACAAAACCTACTGGTTCCACTACTTGATTGCTATTGAGATGTGTAGCAAACTGTAGTGATTTATGTAGTAATGTCAGTAGTAATGAGTAGCGTTTTGGGACGTATGCCCACTGATTACTACATAATGACTATTTAAATCACTGCATGATTATTACTTAATTACTTCTGTCTTATTATTTAGCTTTTGGGAAATGACATGTACTGCTGTATTCTTCACAGTCCCTATTGAATTACTTATGGGTATCTACAATTTGAGCAGAACTGTGAGATTCAAGTTCAGGGCAGAAGTACGAGGTTTCATCCTCCTGAAGATTTACTCAAATGCCTGACGCCAGTAAGATGGACAGTGAATTCCCAGACAGAGGGTCGATGACAGGAGGAGGCAAAGAGGAAGAGCTGAACTGGACATCAGAAAGTGGATGTTGTTGACCTTGGCTCTGAAAAAGTCAATGAAACTGTTACATCGCTCTTTCATACCCTCAACTGAGGAAGATGATTGTGGCTTCAGGAGATGATTTTTTGGGGAGAAAAAAATGTTTACGATTGCCAGGATTGTTATTAATTAGGTTGGAGTAAAACTGTGATCGAGCAGCTTTAAGGGACTTTGAGTACGTCCTTTGATGTTCACAGAAGGCCAGTTTATGGACAGCAATCCCAGAGCATCTGAAGTGTCATCCTAGGATACATCCAGCTGTTTTATTTTCCGCAGGTCATGAATGAACCAGGGAGCAGAGCGTGAAAAATTGACCTCACATGTCTTGATAGGGGCATGAAGATGAAAGGCACTGCTCAAAGATGTATTGTAGAGTGCCACTAGTTCATCCACTGATGCAGAGGCTGGGCAGGTGATGTGCTGGAGGTCCATAGTCATGATGGCTGGGTCAATGCTTTTCCAGTTCCAAAAAGCATTTGATGCTTAAGTTTAGTAGAGGGTGACAAGAATGTCAAATTCATTGAGACCTCCTTGTGGTTGGACACACCCAGGTCATAGACCTGTACATTATTGATGGGGGCAGAGTCAGTGATGACCAGGTCAAGTATGTGCCCCCTGGTGTGAGTAGGGACATCAGCATGCTGCCTTAGGCCAAGACAGTCAGTCAGACTCAGGAACTCCACTGCAAAATGACGTTGGCATGTATATTCATATCACCAACCAATGTTGGTTGACATGGAGCATAGTTAGGTGAGGAGGTCATGTATCTCAGGGAGGAAAAGTAAGTTTGGTCTGGGGGGGCAGTAGATGAGAAGCATCATCACGGTGTATGGAGGTTTATATTTTAGAGCAAGGCATTCAATGGAAGAAAGATCAGGCATTGGCAGGGAGACAGTTTCAGCACAGCCTGGTGTATGATTGCTAAACCACCACTGTGGCCAGAGCTGCAGGCTTTTTCCATGTAACTATAGCCAGGAGAGCAGGCCTCATTAAACACAGGGTAGTACCGTGGTTTATGCCAGGTTTCAGTTAGGCACATGAAATTAAGTCCCTTGTCCAAGATGTGGTCATGTATGAGGAGGGATTTATAGATTCCATGGTGACAGGAGACAGAGCTGAGGATGGAAGTCTCTGCAAACTCTGCAGTACACTGTGATGCACTCCATATTTTGCATCTCACCTGGTATAGGGTAGTCTTGCGATGTTTCCAACGATGACGCCGTAGTTTTTTTCGCTTCCGTATTCCACAGTGAAACCATGACATGAACCTCTGTGGATGTAACCAGGTCTGTTTCTTAAAATCCCAAACTCTTGGCTCTGGGTTAAAAACTCTTTGTCAGGTGTATCAGCTCAACCTCGGCGAAATCATTGGTGCTGCTGGGGTTACTGTCCATGGCTGTCCAAAACTGTTTTGTTTTTTCTTTCAAAACCATGTTGTGATATCCATCCTTATTCCTGAACTGTGTTTTAATGCCAGTTCTGATCAATGATTCACAACGAGATGAAACAGTTTCAGAATGTTGTGGAGAAAATTGCAGCATTGTGAACTAGTTAGTTGCAGAGCATCTAAAAGCCGTTGCCTAGGGTGTCAAAATTTTCAAAGACCTACTTTGTCAAATCGCCAAGTGCATAACGTAAGGACATAGCTATTTCTCTTCAGCCAGTCAGGAAATAGCACAGGCCAGTAAACATGGCGGATTTCTGGATGGAGGAGAGGGAGGAGCAACTCATCCAACTGTTTGCAGAACAGCATTCACTTTACAATTGTAGCTCAAAAACATACTCCAATAAAATACACAAAAACAACGACCTTTGCTCGATTGCAAGCGTCCTGGGTGTGACCGGTATGTTACATCTTGTTCTTTTTCATTCACGTTAAACTTATGTAATGAGTTAAGTTAGCTAACGTTAACAAACAAAACACTGTCACTGTCATCCATGTCTTTCTTTTTTCTTGCCAGGTCAACACAAACATAAATCCAGCTAATCCACTTAATACAATATATCAACACAGAAGTAGTGGGGTATGCCAGTGCGTCATTGCTATGGAAACAGTTATCTGTGTCTGTGTGCATTGCTTTGATGTAAACGGCCCAGTTGTAAAATATTAAAGATTCGATGTTTTGGGATTCTTTTACAAGTTGCATCCAGTCTTGTTGTGAATCATTGATCTGAACTGGCCTTAACATGCAGGTGATACATTAGCATTAACATTAGTTGAACTGCAAGTAAACAAGCTAACTTGGGTTTTCGCAGCTTTTCTTTTTTTAACATGTCATGTGCGACAAACAGCTCTGTCCATTGTTCTAAAACAACAGCTAAGCGATAGTTACATGTATCTTGGCCAAAAATTTTGTTGTTTATGCTATTTTTCTATAGATACATAAAGCTTAAACAGAGGGGGCTAAGCCCCCTTAAGACACCTTGTGGCGCTGGGCCCAGATTGATGCTGTCGATGACTCACTGCATCAACCCATATGTCCAAGCCTCTTCATCTCTCTCATTTTGTATTCATATGAAGTGATTTCTGCCATTTCTTATTTTAAAAAAATGTTAAATTTGGCTTGACATTTTTATTTGTTGAAATGATCCATGATCATTCACAATTTAAAGCAATGCATGGAAAAATGAATTTAACAGTTTGTCTGAAACTTAAATGAGGCTTCAGCAGTCTGACTTAGTCATATCAAGTGGATATCTGCCACATTTACAGTCTTTTTAGCATCAAATTCCCTCTTTGTTTCCTCGGACAGAGTTTCCTTGTTGAGCTGTCGTGGAAGAATAGTAACAAAAAGAGGGACTTTGACACTAAAAAGACTGTAATGTTGAAAGGTATCTTGGTATACTTGATTTGACTCATTTGGACAGCTAAAGTTTCATATTAGCTTCAGATAAACGTTTAAATACATTTTTGCTCAGAAGGAGGACTGTTGATTTTGGTTTTATGAAGGGATCTCTTAATGGCCAGTATAGAAAGGAGGAATAATTACAGCAAGAAAAACCTATGTCAATGTTAATTTGGGCACCTGACTGTTGTTTTAAGACAGACTTGAAAAATCGCAAACCTGTTGTTTTCCTACACTTAGGTTAAGTTAAATTGAACTAAAATATAGTCTGAATTATGCTGCTGTAGAGGACAAAAATCACAGTCATAGTCCTATTTGAGACTTTCACAAAAGAAAAATTGCCAGATGTTTCTGAGACAAAAAAGCTGAAGATCTCCACCCAAGAACCTCTCTGTGGTAACAAAAATCAGTCTGAAATGTAACTTCAGAAGTCTGTCTGGCTCCATAAGCCTGTCAATTCAAATATCTTGCCAAGCGAGTAAAATCTGGGTGGATACAGAGGATGAGTAACACTTTCCCTCTACATCAAAAACAACAAAGCAGCTGTTTACACATGCCTCCAGTGGAGCTGCTCAGTGCAACAAAAGGAGACTGCATGCAGGGAGCAGCTGCCAGGCTAGCATGTCTGTAACTGTATGAATGTGACACAGGGCAGTGCTACAAAAACAAACTCTGTCTAATTACACTGTATATTATAATTGGCCCAATAGAAGTAGATAAGTAAGGTTGAATGTGTGACTCATCCCCCTCACATTTGCATTGTCAGTGTATAATAAGCTGGAGCTAATCCTGATAATGCAGGTCAATTAGTGGAGACAGCAGAGGTAAAAGGGCATTTTCTTCTCAGTGTTTTTAAATGTCAGTATTTTTTCTTTTTTTAATCTATGGCTTGTTTAATAAGCTCCAAACCAGCAATACTAGACCTCAACTCCTCTGAGTGATAACTGTGATAAGCGTCATCATTTTCATACACTGCCTCAAAACATGCACACCTCTCACTGCACCAACATGAGTTAGCTACTTGGTACTTGAAAATGCATAAAATTTAGAAACCCAGAATAATATTATTTCTCTTACAGTGAAAATGACATGTTTGGGTTCCCATGTGTTTTGCTAAGAGTAAAAAAAAAAAAACTGTGAAAGGCAATGTGTAAATTTTTCATGCGGTGCAGAATGAGATGGGTTTCAGCTTCAGCAGCACATTAATAAGTCATGGTAAAGAAACAGATGAAGAGAGAGGCAGGGAGGGAACGTATTTGTGAATGTTGTGTGTATGTGTGTGTGTGTGTGTGTGTGTGTGTGTGTGTGGTTTGGGCTGTACGAAAGGCCTCATACCACTGGTTTTAAAGGTGGTGAGGTCACTTGGGTTTACATTCTGAGAAGTCAAATGCTAAATGAAACAGATTAGTATTAATACCAGTTAGAGAATCCATAATGTGAAGGATTTTACTGTATAATTACATACTAACCCACCATAATCTAAACCTCACAAACAGAGTATTAAAAAGGAAAGTTAGTGGACTACTCTATGAATATACTGCAACCACTGAGGGCAAAAGGCCACAGTCTGAACTTGCTTTTGTTTTTGTTTGCAGCTCTACCATAGTTGCGCAATAAGCCTCCATTGCTGCCTACTGTGTCACAGTGCTCAAAACGTCTGGGTGTGTTACCTTGTCTGGGCAGATTCCACCCCTCAGCTCTCATTGCCATGGAAAAAAAATAACTTCTAAAGCAACATTCACAATGACACTTAACTAGTGTACTTGAGAGTTAGTGTTGATATTTTTCTTTTCGGGCTTTAGACCACACTAAATATTAATTAGGCTCCCCTGCCTGTCTGAGGAGGGACAAGTTACCTCAGAGAGGCGGTGGCACATTGAAAGGCTTCATTCTCATGAGGGCTTTTGCAGCGGGCTGCATTTTACCGGGTATTCCCAAGACAGCCGAGAAGGCAGGAGAACACAGTAAACATGGTAAGATCACGCTCTCTCTGTCTCTGACTTGTAAGGAAATGAACTAGAGCCTCTTGGTCGAGACTATTTGAGGACTAGACTGGCTAGTTAACAGGGTATGGAGCTACAGTTCATGTAGAAACTGGTTTGACCTTCATCAGAATTGACGTGGGTCCTTTGTAAAAAATTAACCTTATTAATTAACCTCATAAATTATCGTTTTATTAGGCTGTAAACATTTGAGACTGTAAGCTACTTTCAAACACACAAACATAGAAAAACACGTTGTAAATCATTAGCCTATAAAAGGTTAAACTGAATTATTGTCTAAAATAATAACCAAGACCTACAGTAGGGTATGTTTTTTTTTTTTCAAACAAGAATAAACAGGAGCGCTCCCACACCTTCAGGCAGGGTGGATTGTGTCAAATTAAAAAAAAGTAAAAAAAAAAAAAAAAAAAAAGAAAGAAAAAACTGCAACATTGAAATGACATGTCACGACATGGCTCAGTTCCTTTATTTTATTTTATTTTCTTAAAATTCAAACAAGTATAGACACAAGCAGTTCAAGGGTTAATGTCCTCGACCAAGCAGCACGGAAAGACTGACTTGAGCTGCCCGCCAAGTGAAACAGGGGCCCGCAGATTTGGAAAACCAAAATACTAAATTCAACAGGCTCTGAAACCCACACAGCCAATGCGTCATTTCCCTTGGAAAACTTTGTTTGGACACGGCCTCCTGCTGCCTTCAGGTGCTGCACAATAAACTTCGGAATTTTAAATACTCAAGGAAGGTGGTTATTATTTTCACTTTCCTTAACCCATTACAAGACAACATTTGTACTCACTTGGCCGAGGTGTATCAAGTAGCATGTAGAATGCTGTGTAATGATTAGTATTATTCCGTTGTCCCATTTATTTTTTCTGTGTGTTACATTGGTTAAATTGCAATAGGTGTAAAGTTATTCATTAAATGCAACAGGTAATGTCAAACCAGTTCTTGTCTTTTATTCTCCTGCTACGGTGCAGTGAAGCTATGGTGCTCCGTTTCTAAAGTAGAACAGGTTGACTGCAATAATATTTATCCAGAGACACCGAGACACTCATTAGAACATATAATAGATATGTATCTAAAGGAGCACTTTCTCTACTTGGCGTGCACATAGGCCTACGCCAACTATATTTTTTCTTTGAAATAAGACATATATGAGTAGCATATATATTGCATGCTGTTAAGTGACTACTGGGAACTAAAAGTTGTTGAAGATGGAAGAAAACTATATGATATCTGCATGAAGCACTTTTGTTCCTTTAAGCATATATCATTCACAAAAATAATTAATCGACACATTTAAACTATATTTCCCTGCTATAATGGCAAAAATGACAACAGTAAACAGAACAACCCCATTTTAAGTGTTTATACAGGACAACAGGTCGATCAAAATGATCATTGAGCCGGTGACACCACAGAAACAACACCCAGTTAAAGTGAAAGCTTAAGAAATGCTGGAGGTGACAACAAAATATGTTGGCTAGTACCAGAATATGTTGCGGTTTTGTGGCTGACGTGGGAAAATTCACTTGTTGTCCAACCGGCTTCATAGCGACACTGGTGTTAGAAGTTTACGAGGAGTACTTGAAGGCATCATTCTACCAGCGGGCTCCGTGCGCTCCGCTGGAGGGGCAGAACTTCAACAGCACTCAAAGCTCCGATGTCACAGTCTACCGCACTTCTACCGTTGTGGATGCTTCATTGGATGCAAGGAGGACTAAACACAACATGTTTGTCAGTTAGACATGCACCTTAGTGCAAAACACAAGCTGTACACACTGGCAGCCGTGTTTCTGTTGGAGGGGGGGAGAAAAGTTTTCTTCTAAGTCTAATTAAGGGTAAGTTGATCTTGAAATTACTGCCAAAACTGATTGCTCTCAGTTACAGTTATGGATGGATCTATCACTTTGCTAAGGCAGAATATCTTTTTTTTTAAATGAACATTTTCTGCTTTTTCACACTTTCCGTTGTTTATCCTGGTGGAATGATTTTGTTTTTGTTCTATGCTCTGTAGGAGTTTAAGTTCTAAACCAAAATCATGTTCACAACCTACATAAAGAGTCTGAATGATATGGTATTTCCTACGGTAAGCTTTCAGGTTATAAGCACTCCTGCATGCCTTTGCTATGCTGAGAGATGCATGGCCATACTAAAAAAAGGTCTATGGACAAACAATCCCTACTTATATTTATTTCGGATCATAAACCTGCACTCCCTTCCTTTGTTCATAGACAATTGATGATATTTGTGCTGCCACATGTAACTACTTAAACGTTTGCATATGTTCATTTGAAATGCATGTTTATTAACTACTGTTTCACATGTAAGCAGACATTTAAGTGAGTTATTTCTCTGCTTTGCTTTAGTCCGAGAACCCCGAGGAGCAGCCAAGTACTGGGGTCTTGGGCCGAATCGGGAGCTGGTTCTCTCCATGGAAGGGAAAGAGTTCAAAGAATCCTAATGAAAATGCCTTCCCAACTAGTGATCAGGCTGTCAAGTTAGAGGCAGAAGGGGAGAGTGAGGAGCCTGTGAGACGGCAGGCAAGGGAACAGCAGTGGGAGGAGGAGAAGGAACACAGCTCCAATCCCAATTCTCTGGGTCTCCACAGAGAGATTTTCCTCTGTGAAGAGGAGGACGCCACGCAGTCTGCCCACAGAGACGGCTTCGTTGTGAGCAGCAGTGAGACAGGAGAAGGAGGTCCAAAAGAGGAGGAGTCTGTGGTGTGTAGAAGGAAGAGAATAGGGCAGGGCAAGGAGAGGGAGGAGAGCAGCAACGGTACTTCGGTGAGCGGGAATTCTGAGAATGCCAGTCATCTGACACATCTGTCTTCCTGCTCTGAGCAAGGAGTGGTATGGGAGTCAGATCAGGCCCACACCCAGCCTGAGGCCCAGAAACAAGCACACGCCCAGGCAGGCAGGAGGCTCCATGTGTACCTGGAGGAGACCAGTGTGATTCACTGTGGCCAAGACACCTGTGCTGGGCAGGAAGTGGTTCGCACCAAAATCAAGAAAAGCCTACAAGTTCTCCCTAAGGCAAAGTCATCACCAAGTTTTGATTCATCAAAGAGCTTAAGTTCAACAAGTACAGAAAACAAAAGGCTAAATGTGAGGCCTGCTGTTGGGGCACAGAATTATTACAGTGCTGTAGAGGGAGTGTCACTGAAATCACCCAAAGACTTGCAGTTAGAGCCTGAACCTTATCAAGAACAAACAGAGGCAGACAGCATGGGGCGAAAAAATGCAGCCAGAAAGAAATGCAGGAAGAACTCTCAGGGAGATGGAGGGAGCAGCCCCCAGGAACAAATACCTTCCAATGCCCAACCTGTGTCAGAGGGATGCCCTACATCAGATAACTCAGTGAACAGTCCTCAGGGCAAAAGTCCAATTCACATGGGAGAGTCGCCTGTAAACTCCTCCACCAAGCCCAACCCCACCTCTCAGGTCTCACCTGGGGGAGTGGAAAGTAAGACTTCCTGCCCTGACTCAGCCAAGCATTTGGCCAACTTCCAGGACTCAAACTCAGTCATTTTAGCCACTCGGGCATGTGTGGTTGAGGGGGGTGCAGACATGGAGGACGATGATAGCTTTTACAAAGTGGAAAGGAAGACAGAGACACCAGAGTCCAAACGCAGGAGTATGAAGGTTTCTCGGAGTGAGGTGAAGCTTTTTTCAAAGAATGTGCCTTTTAATGCTGAGCAGAGTTCAGCTGAAGATGACCTGGATTTTAAAGCAGCGTTAAAGATTACTAAAAATGAAGCAAAGGATAAGACCAAAACAGAGATTCACGCAAGGTAAGTGTTCACCTTATAATATAGAAAGAGAACTGTTTGTGATTTGGGAATGAATGAAACAATGACAATGACATTTTCACAAACTGAAGTGTATACAGCAAAGCCTTCCAATAATGTATTAAAAATAGCTTGTTTGTTAGGAATGAATGTTACATGCTACAACTAGTGTACTTCCAATGTCAGACAACATTTTAACCTACCTGTTTAGCTTTTGTCTATCATGACATTGGTGTCAAAACAGGGAATGTGCTATGGGTGGAACATCACAGGCGTGTATCCACAGTGAAACAAATATATGAGTCAGAACTCAAAGTACAGCCCTATTCTTCAAGATTCACACTGTAAAGTACAGATCAGATTAGAATATAGGTCAGATTAGATTTAACAAATCACCCAAATATAAAACTAACTTTTGCCAGTTTAATACATTACACATATATTCATTAAAATCTACTTCAAATTTACTTGTTTATTTTTGCAGAATATATAATTTATGTTTCAACTTTTACCTACCACACACAGACTACAAGACCTGAAGAAACTTGATGAGGAGCCTAAGCCAGCCATTGGCAGGATTGGAGATAAGATCAGCCTCTTTGAGCGCCAGGCGATGGGGGGCCGCAAGCAGACCTTTCAAAGCCCAAGGAGTGCCGATGTCTCTCCAGTCAGGAAAGCCACTGAGAGGCTGAAAAAAGACCTTGTGTTGTCAGATCAGAGGTCCAGATCAGCTGAACGCTGCGGCACTGCGGGCTCCAGATCTGCATCACCTGTCACGGAGAAACCGATGACGATCAAGGAGCGAGTGAAGAACCTTTTCGAGGCATCTGTAACAGCAGAGAAAGCAGCACTACCTCAAAAGCCAACCATGACAGGAATGTCTCAAAAATCCACCTCGTCTGCGACAGTTGCTGCATCAAAGTCGCCTGAACTGGAGAGTCAGGGTAAACAGGATACTAAAGAGCAGATAGCGACAATAGCAATGTCAGAGACAACACTAAAACCAGATGGACGAGATACCACTGATAGGGGGGTAAAGATTTCCATTACTAAAGAACAACGTATAGACTCCAAAGTAAAGCACACAGAGACCTCAAAAACAGCAGACCAGGGTACAAAACCTAAACCTAAAAGTGTTGAATCAGATGCTCCAGCTAAAGGGACAGGTGATTCTGCAGAACTGACTAATAATGTAAGCCCACAGGTCAAAGGCTCTAGCAGAGCAGGCTCCCGCTCTAAAAGAAGAAAAAGCAGAGAACCAGCCAGTCCCCTCAGCCCCAACAGTGAAAACAAGTCAGACCACTTTACTAGTAAGCAAGAGTTCACTGACATACATCACATGGATGATACAGAGGAGACTGCTTCAGCCTCCAAACATTTTACAGAAAAAGTCTCATTACGAGCTGATAAAATAGAAAAAAATGCATCAGATAAACAGCATGTTTCTGATACCAAACAGCAAGCAATTAAAAAGGAACCAGAGGTATTGGGCAAACAGAAAAAACAGTTAGATTCTTCATCTAAAAAGGACAACATTGACAAACCAGTCAACAGACAGGAGGGATTACCTGAACCATCTGTCAAGAAAGATGGACCTGATACTGCTCCTTGTGGCAGAGGAACAAAGAAACCTATTGACCAGGTTCCTGTTATTTTACACCAAGAGGAAAATGCAGGGGGAAACAGCCTCTCATTCACACAAGAGAGAAAAAATGTCTCCAAGGACAGCAGAGAAACATCAGCCTCCTCCCCCTCACCTTCGGTTGAACGACTTATTGAGAAGACTCCTTCAGTGGAGCAAAACCCGCTAGCTGAAGCCACCAAAATAGATAAAGAATTCTCAACGCAATCTGAGTCAAAAAGTAAAGTAAAAGCAAGGAATTCCAGTAAAAAAGACATAGGGCAACCACGGCAACAACAAAACAGCAACACAGAACCAATAAATCAGACTGAGGGTAAAGATTTGGAGAAACTGAAAAAGGCAGAGAGGGGAAAAACAAATCAGAGTGAGAACAAAGACAAAGAAGAACCTCAGCAGCTCTTGCCTTCAGATGAAAATACAACAAAGGGCAAGGTTTCACACAGTGGACAAGGTATCTCAGGGACAGAAGGAAGTGTTGCTAGGGATGATCAGAAAAAAAATGCTGCAAGAAAGGGGGAAGCACAGCCTGTTAGAAGCATAACAAAACCAGAGGCCAACCAAACAAAACCAGCTTCTCAGCCCTCAGACAAGACAGTTGGATCGTCAGACCTCCACACTCAAACACAACATGTCATTCAGACGGTGACTTCACATCCAGAAAACACTGCTGTTTGTGCTGTCAACCAGGCTGATGAGGCTAGAACCAAGAGTGATAGGCAGACTTCGAAGAGGGAGAAGGCTACAAATGCGCCTGTGTTGCAAACAACGTCTACAGAAAGCTCTGGAACAGACACAGAGCCAGTGGTGATTGCAGCCGAACCACAGCCTAATTCTGTATTTGTGGAAAAAACAGAGAATTCAGCTGATGACTCACATACACATGGAGCTAATGATGCTGAGTTCTCCAGCTCAAAGCCTATTACCAAAGCAACTACAGCAATTGAGGAAGTGACCATAAAGGTCGCTAATGACACTCCAGGGCTGATAACTGCACAGACTGACAATATTGCAGAGAAGGGCTCATCTGTTAAAGAGCCCACTTCTATTTCTGTCTCTAAGTCAGTGAGCAGCAAGGTAACAAGCCAGGATGATGGGAATAAAAGATCAGTTGACAAATCAATGGACTCAAAAGTCCAAATCTCAGCAGATGAGATGAAACCAGCGCCTAGCTGCCCAAAGTGTGAGGAATTAAAAAATACAAGTATAAGTGATATCACCTCATTCAAGGGCACAGAAACAAAACCACAGAGTTCTCCAGACAGTGCTGCTTCTAGCTCCACAGTTAAAATGATGGAGAAGACAGCTGAGAAAACATTAAATATGCCAGCGACTGAACTTTCACCTGCTGCTAATGGTGGTATCTCCCCACATCCACAGCTCTGCACAGTGAAAAAGGAACCAGTCAATAACAAACCAAATCAAACTGTAAAAGCGCCCCCGTCCTCAAAGGCTAATAAGCTGATCCCAGACTCAATGCAGTGTTCGTCCATGAAGAAGCTCAATTTGCCACGGGGACTAAGCAGAGATGATTCAGCAATACGGCAAGATGCCCCTTCCAGCTGGCTGGATGTGGACTTTCCCAAACGGAAACTTAAAGTCATGGCCCCCAAATTGAGTTCTTCTGGAAGTGAGAGCAATCTTCTTGACACTTCCGGTGAGCTAGATGATGAGGAGTTTGTTGAGAAAATCAAGAAGCTTTGTGCTCCCTTCTCTCTCCCGCCACGTAAACACAACCACCTCCGGCCACCTCAGCCCGCCTTTGCGATGCCAGCCATCAAGGAAGACCACTTTGAGAAGACATTTGACCTTGAGGAGTTTAAGTTTGGCTTGAGGAAGAATAATTTCGTCTTAGACACATCCACAAACCTATTTGACAAGCTCCAAAGCTCAGATACGAAAACAGGTCTAAGGCCTGTCAGGGCTAGTTTAGCAGACAGGAGTATATTGCTTAATAGCTTGGACACCCACTCTCGCCTCAAGGACAAGAGCTCTGTCAAGGATGAGGAGGATGTTAAGGAAGAGAGAGATGAGCATTTTAAAGTGAAGTCTCGCTTGGAGGGGAGCTGTGTCTTCAGCAGTCTCACCAGCTCCAGCAGAGGGAAGAGAAATGGAGCTCAAACGCAGGCAGAAGGCACTAAATCTGGGGATGCGTCACCCAGCGAAGGCCCCCTGCCCAGCCCTACACTTTTATCCCAGCCACCCCTGCCAAGCCCAACTGCCACAGCTCCACTCAAAAACACACTGTCCAAGCAGAGCCTTGCCCCGGGCGACAGAGAGGAAGCCCAGGCCGTGGAGGCTGTGGTCAGTGACTCAGTTCCTCCACTTCCCTCCTTCAACAACATCAAACTGCCAGACTATTTAGAGAAGTACCTCCCCCGAGAACCAGCGAAACCAGTGCAGAGCATACAAGGACAGGATCAAGCCAACACCGAGGTCAGTTTTTCTGTATGCTATTTTCCCCAACTAAAAATGATGTAAATGTTAATCAAGTCCTTACAACAAAGAGATTTCCATGTAATCAGAGCCTAACAAGTAAAATACCTCCTGCAAGCAAAGACAAGTTGAAGTTAAGCAAAGCTATTGACCAGTTATATCAGCAATCAGTGTTTAAACTGTCCAATGAAAACTACTCATACAGCTTTGTTCTCTGTTTAAACATGTTTCTAAATCACTATAAATGCAATTACAATATTTTCTGACTTAAGGGGTAGGTTCACAATTTTTCAAGTTTTCTAAAACAATAGTCAGATGCCCAAATGAACATTGACACGTGTTATTTCTTGCTGTAATCATTCCTTCTGTTTCTACTGGCCATTAGAAGATCCCTTCATAATGTACTTTTAATATAAGAGATGGGGGACATATGCAAAAAAGTGCATGTGCAAAAATGTATTTAAAAGTTTATGTGAAGATAATATGAGGCTTCAGTGGTCTCAGTTAGTCAAACCAAGTAAATATCTTCCAAAGTTACTGTCTTTTTAGTACAAATTCCAGTTGAAGCCTCATATTATCTTCACATAAACTCTTGAATACATTTTTGCTTATAACGAGAATTGTGGATTTTGTCCCCCTGCACCTACATTGTAAGCACATCTGGAGGGGATCTTCTAATGGTCAGTATGAGCAGGAGGAATGTTACACCGAGCAAAACCTGTTTCAATGTTTATATGGGCACCAGACTGTAAGATAGACTTGAAAAATTGTGAACCTATTCTTTAAGGAACAGAATGTACAACTTTCACCACTTACACTTTTCTGTTTATGCATCAGGTTACTGGAAAAATGACAACTCCAGTCCCTGTAGTTGAAGCAGACCTGCATGTAAAACCAGGTCTGGTGTTTCCTGATGCTGTGCCTTCATCTTTTCCTGGGATTCCTCCAACCACAAACCCGACACTCCCTGAGATTAAACAGCCTCCGGCTCAGCCACAGGGGATACTTAGTAATAATGTAAGTGTGCTGCATGCATACTGTAAAAGCATAACTAATCGTTTAGTATTACAAATTAAAGCTGTACATCTCACCTTTCAACAGCTTAGACTTTCTGGCAAACACACCTGCTTGCTGCACTGGCAGGTGGAAACTATTTATATCCAGTGTGTGGTGCAGCTTCCATTAAAGCTGCACGACAAACGTTTTTTATGGAAATATTCAGTTTTGTTTGGTTTTTTTACATCTTATTAGCATTCTGGTATGAGGTATCATCATTAATAGGAAAGGTTCTCTATTGAAACTAACAGTGGATCTTTTGCCTGGCTTGTCCCTTTGATGTCATTTGGGCAGATAAAAAAATAACTATGCTGTGTTTAAGTCTGTGACTCAAAATCATTTGCATTATTGATTAATCTGCTGATATAATAGGTCAAATAAATAAATTACTCATCACAATTTGCCAAAGCCCGAGCTGACATGTTCAAATCGCTTATTTTGTCCACCAACAGTTCAAATCCCCAAATTATTCATTTACTTTAAAAGAGGAGTAAGAAAACAATTTTTGCTTAAAAGATGACATAAAATGATTAATCAACTACTATCAAATTTACTGGTGATTCATTTTCTGTTGATAAACTAATCAGTGATTAGACCTGTCATGACTTGATGTAACAAGATGGTTGCTGCAGTTGACATTTTTCACTGTAATTTGTAGCTGCCAGTGCAAGTATGCTGTATAAAGACACATGTTTCTTCAGCCGGGTATTCCTCTTAGTGTAGTAGTTGACTAAGAACAGTTAAAACAGTGTAGTCTTCATGGACCCACTGTGTTCCTGGAAGTGAACTGAAAGGTCAGGACAATTATTATCCACAGAGCTGCTGCACAAAGAAATGCAGATTAGCTTCTCTAGCTCTTCATAGATATTTGCCATGCTCCACAGTCTTTATCGCAATGATAATTCTGTGTTTTTGCATTCCAGATAAGAACTGCCAGAGGATTTCACAAGCGCCCTGGAAAGGTACAGTTGGCACAGCTTTGCCTACGTACAATAGAAACAAGATGGAGAGAGGAATCTGGACAGACAAGTCTGTTCTCTGGAAACATCTGCTTTTCATATGTTGTTCTTAGGGGTAAACAAAGAATAAAAAAAACAGTCTAGGGCAATTGCACAGCTGGATGTGATTACAGTCGTGGAATTCAGTGCTGTCAATGCAGTGCAAGAACTTGTGGCACTTCATTATTGTCGAACTTAATTGCTCATATAGTAGTTGTTGCAAGAGAGAGGGCTATTCCCTGAGCACACAACATACAGTATTTCACTACATTGTTTTGCCTACACATTGTTGTAATTCAGTCAACCTCCAGCTTTAGCTGTGCTGGGAATCCACAGTAACAACTGGCATTAACAGAAAGCACATTACATGAGAAGATTTTGGATTTTACAATGTATTTTAGAGTTATTGATTTGGGCTAAGTAAAAGTAAGAGTAATATTGACAACAGAGTCCACTGTAGCCAGTTTTTAGCCAGTAGTTCATTATTCACAAACTTCAATATTCTGTTGGTCTATAAAAAAATTGAACTATTATATTAAAGTGGTGCATTACATTAACAGTATGTCCCCGATGGTTCAAGTAATGGTGTGCCTGCTTTTCAGTTTAGAGGATCATAAATATGCTTTTACTGTAGCATAACAGAGTAATGAAAGAAAGCCCCATGCTATTAGGTCCTTCCCACCACTCGGTAAATCACGATTTAATGTGATGGAGTAATGCATTTTGCCATTGATTATTTCTCTTCATGGTCAATGTGTTGATTTGTTGCAACACTGCCCTTCATGTCTCTACACAGATGGTGTTGTTCGAGAAAGCTCAGTTCTGTGGGCAATCTTATGATATTTGCAGGGATATAGCAGATGCTACGTCTATGCGGCTCTCACCTCTCATATCTGTGAAGGTCATTAGAGGATGGTAAGTAATATTCAACTAAAACTTTTAGAGGATGGAAAGATAATCTGAAGTGTAGTTCTTTTTTTAAGATATGTTTTTTGGGCAATTTTGGCCTTTAATGGAGAGCTGATAGTGGCGAAGTAGTCAGGAAACAAGGGGAGATGGGTATGACATGCAAAGGTCCCAAGCTAGAGTCGAACCAAGGACTTTGCAGTTATATAGCATGTGCAGTAACCTTTTGGCTACCGGGGTGCTCCTGAAGTGTAGTTCTAATTAGTGTGAAGTGGTTCTGGGATGCCAGTGTTGCCTGTTAAGGCCCCCGGAGGACATTTTACATACACACTCACTTTCTACAGTCTGTTATTATGTTGTCATGAATTAATGACCTACTTTTTTTTCTTGGCTGATATTTAAAGAAAGTGTTGGATATTTTGGGAACTATGCTTATTTGCTTTCTTGCTGAGAGTTAGTAGAGAAGATCAATATTACTGTCCTATCTGTCTGGTACATGTATTGCTACAGACAGCAGCCCATTAGCTTAACCTAGCGTAAAGACAAACAGGGGAAAACAGCTGGCCTGGCTCTGTCCAAAGGTAACAAAATCCAGTGCAGAAACATCCTGAGGTAACCAGAGGGGACTTCAGGAAGTGAAACCACAAATTGACATTTTTACACTTCCATTTTTTGGACATATTAAACAAACAAGATACAATGTGCTAATTAGGGAGTTCTAGAGGTGCTCATAGGCAGATTTTGTTGATTTTGCTCACTGTTTCTCACTGTTATCAGTCTTTATGCTAAACTAAGCTAACTATCAATTTCCTTGTCTAACTTTCAGCAGGAAAGCAAATAAGCGTATATCTCAAAAAGTCAAAGTATTGCTTTAAAACACATTTCTAGATGCTTTTATTCTGATCCTTTTTTTCTTTTTTTCAACATATAATCCTGTGTTTCTGCCATATGAAAACATGTTTTTGTTTTCACTACAGTTGGGTACTATACGAGAAGCCTGACTTCCAGGGACGCTCCATTGCCTTGGAGGAGGGGGGCACAGAATTGACAAATGAGTGGGCAGAGTCTGGGCTGGAGACAGAGCCACACAACAACCTGCCAATGCTGATTGGCTCTATTCGACTTGCTGTCTCTGTGAGTGCACACTGGTTAAATACTTTGACCTCATTTACCCTTTCATGTCTCAATATACATAATCATCACCTCCCATGGCCCTCTGAAGTGTAGCTAAAATGTGATATTGCTTTATTGATATTCAGTCCAGGCACATTCAGAGCAGAAAATAATAAATGTGAAATAGACTCTGCTTAGTTGAGATCCCGCTTGGTTGCATTGCAAGGAATGATTTAAGGACCAGTTTGGGCCACTACTGATAATTGCTGTGTTTGTTTCCCTTTCTCTGTAGGATTACAATATCCCCCATATTGATCTGTTTACTGAACCAGAGGGACACGGCAGAGTAACACCGTACCATGACGACGCAATAGAGACGGGTTCATTTGGCATCCCGCTGAGCACTGCTTCCATTCAAGTTCACTCTGGGGTGTAAGTATGGCTGTTTCAGCAAAAGCAATCATTCACATCCCTGTGATGGACCTGTGGTGAAGCGTGCATGACAATAACGAACACGCTGACAAAATCAAATCATTAACTAGACACATTGTCTTCTTATTGTGATTGATCAGAGTGGTAGTTATCTGGAGATTAGATATTATTTGAAATACAATACATTTAAGCCACAGGCGCTTAAGAAAGGAGAGGCTGTCTTTGCTTCGCTGCATCAAAGCGTAAAGTGCAGATAATGAGACAATCCCAGTTCTCTGCAGTGATTTTTAGATTGCTAATGACTGGCTTACCCACCAGGAGAGTAGACTTTGGAAATCTTGCATTCTGTGCTGTCTTTTTAATGGTATGCTCTCAGTGTTTGGCTTTGACAAATAGCTGAGAGATAATGATTATTTCTACTACGTGTTCATCTTTGTCTTTGGTTTGACTCTCACTCACTTGCCTGCTCAGGAATGTCTGTCCTGCTGCTGCATGTTAGAAAAGAGACAGATTGGGCGGGGGGCACTTGGAAAGCAGAGTGAAGAGGTGGAGAATACATGTAGAGTGAGAAACAGACAAAGGTGTGGAGAGAATTTGGCAAAGGGGAGAATGTTTTTCCACGTGAGAGGTGTAGGCATTCAGGACATTTTGTGCCCTACCCCTGAAGGAAGTTAATGACAGCAGGCCTCTTTCCCACAGCTATTTCTGTAGGTTTACCTTGGCACCTTTGGTATAAACCTTCTGTAAAATGTTTCAGCGTTCCTTAAATTTCTACATAAGCTTCAACTAGTTGCTGTCAGATGCCAGCTCATCTCTGCACAGTTACAAAATAATTCTATCTCAGTAGTAGCTCCTCCTACGGTGTTCTGCGACAAGCGGAGCAACTGTTGAGCAGATGTAGTTTTCTGATAAACAAATTTACTGTATGCACATGACTCAGTTCAGTTCACTGACCAGAGTGACTCATTGGCTTCTCTGATTGTATATATTTCAGCACAATGAGGTCAGTATCACTTCTTGGTATCACTTCCACACCACTGACTGAATGAGCTGGGTTTATTTTCTTTGCACGCGGCTCACATCTGGTGATCAGTATAAGTCATTGTGTTGCTCTGCATAATGGCTCAAAATGCCAGAGGTAGGGGCATAGTTCCAGCAGAGGCTGCCCGTGCTAAAAATGAATTGTGAAGAAAAAGGCTTTGAATTGAAGCATGCCATTCCCAAGATATTTTATTATACAACAATTAGCTTTTGTTCTCAGCCCCAGCTGCATGACTCATATCTGAAATAAATATAAAACACCCAATTAAAACACTGCCTTGATTTAATAATGCTTAATGTACTGAGCGCAAATCATCAATTCTGTTTGTCTGTGTTCTGAGGGAAACAATAGATGTTGATTTCTATGTGGGAAAAACAAGCATCAGTGAGTTTGTAGTTCTCTATCTTGTCACTGTTTTACAAAACCAACACAACACAGAAGGTCATGACACAAAGTTGGTTTTAAAACCATACAGAGGCATAATGTGGAGGGACCTTTTGGCTTAATGCTTAATTAAAATGCTACGTGGGTGTTTTTCCTTCCTTCAGGTGGCTGGTGTTCAGTGATGTGGGGTTCCAGGGCATGCTAGCTGTGCTGGAAACAGGAGTGTACCCTTACCCTGAGACCTGGGGCTTCCCATCACCATTTGTAGGATCTCTCAGACCGCTTAAAATGGTTTGTAGCATTTCTCTACGTCATAATGTAGACTTCAACGGCTATTCCAGGGCTGTCAACTCTCACGCACTGACCGTGAGACTCACGCAACTGACACTTTTCACACGCTCTGATGCACGTCCATTTTTCTCACACAGTGAAATACAAATTCACAACTGATAATGTTGTGGCGCGAAAACAGGACACTGACAGCGCACAGATAGACAAGACAGAGCAGCACATCGTAACAGCAGCACCACGCAGCAGGGAGTTATTTAGACCACCAAAGGGAAAGCAAGAAATATACACAAATCTATTATATTGTAATGTATTCCCATGCATGCAGCTCAGAGTAATCTCAGTCAACGTCTCTCCCTCTTCTCTCATGCCGTGCGCACACAGGCAGGAGTGAGAGATAGTTACTATGGTTACAGTGATGCTCTGTATCTCTGTAGCTCTGAAACTTTCTCGCAATTCCTAATAATAGGTTTTTAGGTAACCTACTGCCATTTTAGGCTACATAATGTTTTTATGAATAAAATTTAAATATGAAATAGCCATTCTTCTTATAATAATTTCCTGTCCTGATCCACACAATTATATACTGTTCTTGATGCATTCTTGGTTTTCTTAATCAACCCAACTAATCTAGATTAGTGCAGGTGGCTGTTTCTTGACTTAATCCAAGAGGTTAGGTGGTGTAGAAATGCAGGAAATTTGTTTTAAATTCCTTTTTTTTCTGGGGAGGACATCAGCATGTTAACATTGTAATTGTGAGCATGTTAGCATGATAAAAATTAGCTTTTTGCTCTATAGAAGTACAGCCTTAGAGCCACTTGCAGGGTCACACAATTCTTCCTTTATCATATTCAGTAAATTTGTGCCTGCAAAGTAACATGTAGAATGAATACATATAGCTTTCATGAACATGCTTTTCTTATCAGTTTTAAAAATGACTCACTATGGTGACTTTGTAATGTATTGTTTCTTAATGTAAATACCCTCTGAGTCTGTCTGGCACTCTGCGTAAAGGCAGTCAATGTGAAAATTAGCAGTAATTAGTTACCCACAGGGACAGAAGTTCAGGTCAGCGTGTGTTAATTTTCTTTTCTCCCTGTCAAACAGAATTTTCATTATTTCTGAGAAAAAAATAAATAATGGCTTTTTTTCCAATTGCTGATGCTGATGTTGTCTTTCTTCCAGGGTGGTTATAAAGTGGAGAATCCCAATGAAGTCAAGGTATGGCTAATATATGCAGTTCTGTGGTTTTATTTTACTTAATTTGTATAGTATTAAGTTATGTACTGTGATTATAATCAGTGTAAAACTGTGAGTGTTGTGCCCCTTATTAAGGGGAAAACATGTTTTATAAAAGGTCTGTTGGCATTGTGCATTGCATTCTTAAGAGGATTTTTCTGCTCAGTGCTATGTTTATCTTACTTCAAGCTAAAAAATAGATGTGAGGTCAAGAAATCTCCACTGTAAAACACAGTGCGTTTTACCAAGCTTTTTCTAAACCCATCATGTTGTACTTGTAAGATTATTAAGTAACAACAATCATACAAGGTGAAAACCCCTTACTTGCTCACATTCACAATTGTGCTCACAAATGTTCAACAAAAGTATCCAGTGATAGATTTTTTATTGAAGGTCATGATTTATGTTCATGCTGAAGTGCAGTAAGATGCTCTACTGTTTATTTATCAAGAAATAAAACATTACAAAACAACTCTCATTCTGTGAATAAAAGAACTTAAAGGAGTAGTGTGTAGAATTTAGTGGCATCTAGTGGAACGGACTCGGCAGAAATGGAATGTAATATTCATAAGCATGTTTTAGTTAGTGTATAATCACCTTAAAATAAGAATCGTTGTGTTTTTGTTAGCTTAGAACGAGCCCTTTATTTCTACATAAGCAGGTCCTCTTCCATGGTGGCTGCCATGTTGCACTGCAATGTTTCTACAGTAGCCCAGAAAGGACAAACCAAACACTGGCTCTAGAGAGGGACTTTCACGTTTTTCATGCATTTCGCGGCCACCTACACCCGTGGAAGGGGAGGGTGAGGGGAGGGGTATTCAGTTGGTTGCAATCTGCAATCTCACCGCTAGATGCCTCAAAATCCTACACACTGGTCCTTTAATTAAGTGAATTTGAGCAAAAATAGAGAAAGAACAAAGATTAAAAAAATCAAAAACACAACTTAAATACCAGCTTATCTACTCTTTCTATGTGAATGATGAGTCAAGTTTCATATTAGCCTTTTTCTTTCTGTGCTACAGGCTGTGGTGTATGAGAAGCCTGGCTTTGAGGGCACCTGTCTGGAAATCGACAGTGACATTTTCAGTTTTTGTGAGAGTGAAGGAGCAAACCTTGAGCCAAAGAAACTGACGTCTGTGGGCTCCATAAAGATCATCGGAGGACTGTGAGTTTCCTTTCTATTGCATCATGTTTCATTCTCTTTGCTTGCACAGGATCGATTTAGGTGGTAATCTTGGCTTGCAGCAAAGTTTATCCATGAATAACTTTACTGCCAGATGGTGATTTTGAGGTTATGTAATGCAGTCCTGATTTACAAATGCAGCTCTAACCAGCAACATCTCTGCAACATCTTCTTTCCATCCAGCTGGGTGGGCTACAGCCAACCAGGGTTTGAGGGCCAGCAGTATATCCTGGAGGAAGGAGAGTACCTGGACTGCAATGACTGGGGAGGCTCAGAGCAGCTGCTGTCACTGCGACCAATACTGTCTGTGAGTATTGCACTAGGAAAATATATATATATTCCACTGAAACACAGACTATTTTTAGTGTGTAGATCCAAATAATCTATATTAAATGCCAGAGAAAACTCTGAGCGGAAAAGTCTTTATTGCAGAATTGATTCATAACAAACTAGTAAATAGTTGATAATAAAAATGGGATCAACTGCAAAACATGTTATATTGTGGAATTTGCCAAAATGTGGATGCAGTTTATAAAAATCGGGGTTTTCCCTCCAAGACCTAAGCATTTTATGCTGAGAGTCTCTACTACTTTTTGGTGTCATTTAGGGCATGTTGCTGCAGCTTCTGTCCTCTGCTGTCTGTGTCTGTGTTTCACTGTGAGCAGGGTTCAGCTCCTCCTCCACACACACACAAACATTCATGTTGAAGAGGCCCTTTGAGATGGCTAAGTCATCCAAAAAACTGAGGAATTTGACACCAACAGCTAAATTTAGAGCAGAGCAATATCCAAACTATAAACCTTGTTTTACCAATAATTATTTACTTCAGGCCATAACGTTTACATGCCTGTTTCACCTCTTCATGCTAATGTCTGAGTGTACTGTGTATCGAAGCACTTTCTTTGATTAAAAAATAGTGCAATGCTGTGTTGCATCATTACAAATCCAATGGTATATATTCATTTCCTTCAATGTATGACTAAATTTTGAATACTTTCTTATTGAATTGTTGACATTTTATTCATCCACCACATGATTAGACACTTTTTCTGATGTGCTTAAATCAAGGATTCAGAAAAATTAAAACGAAAAACACAGAGATTGGGAAGAAATAAAACTGAATCCGGAAAAAATTAAAACGGATTTCATAGGGCCTACTCCCATGTTTGTATGTTAATTTGTGATGTAGCTTGGAGTGCTGCTCGTCAGATTTTTAACTAATGGTTTCCTTCCTGCTACAGGATTTCATGTCTCCACATCTCAAAATGTTCAGCGACAGAGATTTCGGCGAGCTGGGAGTCAGCATTGACGTGAGAGTGCCTATTATTAACATGGATGACACAGGTTATGGCATGAGGACGCAGTCTATTGACGTCATGGGTGGTGTGTAAGTTACAAGTATCTTACTTTACCCTATGTAACCTTCACTGCTACATGAGTGGTAATGGGAAATGAAAGGTTATATGAGTTCACAGTATTATTACCTCTCTTGCTGAAGTAATTTGGGTCTATGCTTATTGGAATTCCTCTGCAATCCTTTGCAGCTGCCACTGACAAACAAAAACATACAGTGCATGCTTTAAGATGCATTCCTATGTTTCAACCTGATAATCAGCTGAAGCTACAGTTCCAGTGATTGTTTTTTGTGCAGTTTATTGCCGTTTCTTGCAGCTCAGGTGCATAGCAGTAAGGCTGCCCCACCCATGCTGACAGGTCAAGACATATTACCTAGTTCACTGATGTTTAGTCTGCCACACCCCACTTCCTCTCACTGTAAGTTGGTCTTGGTGTCACACCCTTTCGGGAACGAGAATAAACGTGAAATAAATGCAGGGTGTGGAAGAGGTGTTCCTTGACGCTAAAAAATCGTTAACAAAGAGTGTGCTCCTGTTAAGGGCTTTATCTAATCGTCTGTACACACTACGGGAATGGTAAGATATCCAACTAAAATGCCAGTGGATTACTTAAAATGTGGCTGTGCTCCCTAGCTGTTTCTATTTTTGTTGGATTTTCCTTGTGCTATTATCAGCTGAAAAGAAATGCAGCAGTAAACAAAACCAGAAGGAAATCAGAATAATGAAATGCAGAACATGTAGTGCTGATTACTGCTACCTCAAGGGAGAAACTAACAAAATGGTGAATAATGTAGAGTGGAACATTTCGTCCTGCTTTTTAGGAGGCAGGACTCTCACAACATCGAAGGGTTTTTCTGGCTGTGCTGGTAGCCTGTTATTATATCGCACAGCCTCGCCCATGTCGTGCTGCCGTCTTTCCGAGCCTCTGATTGGCTCAGTGTGTTGGCTCAGCGTTGCTCCGAGAGACTTGTTTGTTGTCCTGCACGTTAGGATACACAGAGGCCCACAAATGTAAATACAGCCCCCGTCTGTATTACAAGCAGAAAGAACTCAACCGTACACAATAACACACACTGCTACCCAAGACACGCCACATTTGCCAAGAAAGTACATACAGTACATAGCTGTTGAGATACTTTCATGTGGGTGGCTTTTATCAAATTGGACCCTGACCAAGAGTTGTTGACATACATGATAAATGAATAAGGCTTTGACTGTGTGTGTTGCACTGTGATTATTGTGCTTTTCTTTGGTAACTAGTGTGGGTGCATCACAGACTGTGTTTCTCCATGAATTAAGATAACATGGAAAAGAAAAGATAAAACACAATTCTGAAATGTCACAGTCAATTCTGAAATTAAAGGGCGATTATGTTCCTCCTCCTCTGTTTTCTTTCTTAGCTGGGTTGTGTTTGAGGAGCCTGGCTTTTGTGGTGAGTGCTACATCCTGGAAAAAGGCCTGTATGGAAGCCCAGAGGACTGGGGGGCGCTACAGCCCAGGATTGCCTCAGCGATGCCTATTGTGCTGGTAAGAGCAGTGACTCAGACAAAGATATTAAATCAACTTGTTTTGCTTGGGTGAAAAAAATTGCCCAGTTATTAAACAGACAGATCGTCAGTTATTAAACAGACAGATCGTGTAACAGATATTTTCTGTCTAATCATGGCAACAGCAGCGTGCTCGATTGAGCAGCACAATTAATTGCAGATGATAGCATCAATTGTGTTTTCTGGTTTCATTTATAATTTTGCAATTTTTCTGTATTTTCACTTCCCCTGATAGTTCCAGTCTGGCTAACTAAGGGGTTTTGCATGTGATCAGTCACTACACTCATGCTTGTGACCAAATCATAATTTGAGAGGGAGAGCAGGAATCTCTGGTTGGACAGACAAACCTTTATACAGTAGATTAGCAGAGTAAATTGATCTGTGCAATGTGTGTTCCAAACCAGATGATGACAAACAGGCACCAATTCCATGCAAAGTCTGATGTGGAGTTGCTGCTGCACTCAAAAATCCTAAACAAGTTTCTGCCTCCAAGTTACACAGTTAAACAGTTTCATTTCTTGAAACTGTTTAAATTATAAAGAAAGAAAATAATGTTGTTTGGAATTATCTTTCCTAACCACTTTAAAGTGTCTTTAAGCAACATGAGCACACTAGTAACCTCTGCTGTGGTTTTTGTGATACAGGAATGACAGAAAATTTGTATCGCTTCCTGTAGTGGTTCATAGTGTGTTTATGAATCTCATTAAGCTGTTGTTTCATTTCAGGATGATTTCGAGAATGCAGCCAAGTTTAAGGTAGGTGATGGCAAATTTAAAAAAAAAAAAAAAAAACACGTCTAATCTTGCTGAGAGATTGTTTCTCTTACCTGATGAAGTGTGCGTGGGACACAGAGTGGATGACTCAGGGTTATTGTTTGGCTTTGTGTGTCCTCAGGTGCAGCTTTTCTCTGATCCAGGTTTTCAAGGCTCTGTCCTCGCTCTGGAGGACAGTGTGACCTCCCTGCAGGAAGGCTTCTCTGTGGCTTCCTGCAAGGTTCTGGCGGGCAGGTGAGTAATGCTGCACTCTATGGGCAAAACATCACTCTGGGGTTGTTGTTGTGAGGTATAAATTGAATCATAGTTATCTGAAACAATTTGTCCCACCCTTAAAAACAGATTTTAAGGAATATGCCCTTTTGGATTTGCCAAAGGTGATCTGTTACAAAAGTAAGACTCAGGATCTTCTACAGGCTGTCACTGCTCGACTTACTAAAAACGTCCTATATTCATGTGAATTACTTTCAGCTGGCTGGCATTTGAGGGCCAGGACTTCACCGACAGGATGTACGTGTTAGAAGTGGGAAATTACCCAGACCTGAGAGCGATGGGCTGTGTCAATGCAAGTTCCTCCATCCTGTCATTACAGCCTGTTGGCTTTGTAAGTTCTTAACTATTTTTAATTACTACTATTTAATTCTTTATTTTAATTCTTATACACCCACCAACTTCCGGGGATGCTCTGCCTAAAACTATTTCTTATGTTTAGACATTCATGATTAAATTGGACATTGAAACAAACTGAAACAATTTTTTCAAGGAATTACTACATTGTTGAACAGTCAGATTTCTTTGAATGTTAATCTAGATATAAGGCTATTCTAATATTAGTATCAATGGATCAAATGACTATGTATAATGTGACAGGGGACACTGACATACCCACAAAGATTTATCACCCAACTCTGCAGTTCCCCTGAGCTCTACGGAGTGTTTTAGCATCTTTCAGCTTATTGTTTTCATTTTACAATCTGCAACTTTATGTATGCTATCTGCCCAGCAACAAAAAGCAGACAGTTAGCGACTAGATGGTGAACATAGTGGAGAATTTAGCGTCTAAAATACAGGTTCTGCATAGTGCTAGCGACCTACAGGCAAAACACTGAAAGATTCAACTTATCCAACTAGGTATTTTTTTTAGGAAAAGCAAGGCTAAATGACCAGAATCAGCTTTATTGGCCAAATAGGTTTGAACAAACAAGGAATTTGACATTGAGAGTGCATTGAGAACCACTGGAAGTGGCTATGTGTAAACTATGTGTACAGTAGTGGAAATAGTATGGTTAATGTTAAAAACATTATTCATACAGTATACTACAGCTGTCATACACAAGGGCACTTTAACGTGCTTCTATATTTTAAGTTTGGTAGTTTGTTTATAAGTAACTGAAAAACATGAATATAAAAGATTTAACAAGTTTATTTCAAAAAGATATTCTTGCCAAAGTTGTATGAACAGCATGATTACTGACAAACAGCACTCAGTGTGAGAAAGTATATCAAACCCGTGTCACCTTTTCTGAAAATATCTGTTACCTGTCATTGTCCTCTACATAACAACTCAGCTGAAGGGAAAAACAATACCATCCAGTGTATCTGTATTGAGTCGCTACTAAACTCGAGATGAAACAGCATTTCGAGAGTATCTAACTTCCGTGTCGTGAAGTATTTCCGAGTGAAACAGGAGAGACAGTAACGTTGGGAGGAATTTGATTTGAATAATGTGTCACAATGAATCTTAGCTCTGTGGATGTCATAATATTATTGGTTGAAACTGGTTGGTTCAAGCCTATGTATGCACACGTCATATTTTGTTTTACAGGAAGAAAACATGATTGGATTTTGATATAAGAATACAAATAAATGGATTTTTTTTGGCATATATTGTTAAATATGTTCACAATCTGACTGGAGATGCAAACTAAAAGGGTTAAAAAGGCATTTTTCATTTCATCTTGACATTTATGATCTACAGTATGCCAGCAAGCACAAAGGTGTGAGTGTCCGTTTCCATAGTAACCTCACAATAACCTTAATTTCAACCTACATGACCTGCAGCTCTCCACCCACTCCATTCCTTAATATACCTTCTCCCTCTTTCTCTCTACCTCGACAGGAGTTTTCACTGCCATCCATCACTCTTTTTGAGCGCTATGGCCTCCGGGGAAAGAGGGTGGTTCTGACAGACGGATCAGTCAACCTTCAGCTGGCTGGAGGCTGTGGCAGAGTCCAGTCCGTGCTCGTGGAGGGAGGCATGTGAGTATAAACTGGCTATGTCGGAATGTAAAGCAGTTACTCAGCCATCCCCCAAGTTCTCCTCTTAGTGTGAGTTTGACAGGTTCATGCATAACAGCCTGTGTGAATATATGTGTGTGTATCTACTGTGGACTAAACCCACTGTGCTGTCAAAGACATTTTTTTCTGTCAGGAACATGTGAAACAGAAAAATATCCTTTATTTTTCACAGACATATTGTTCAGAAGCCTCTTAGCCTCTCTAGAGATAGTAAAAGGAGCAAAATCAATGTTGTCTCTCTACATAAGTGGCTTGGTGTTCTTTTGAATTGGCGATGGTTATCTTTACATTTGTACAAACAGTATTAGATCCACGTCGGTCACTGTGACAAACATGTGAAGATGGCTCACTGGAGTGTTTTTTAGGTGCAGCAGTTTGGAGCCTGCATGGTTGTTTCACAGATTCAAATACATTAGATGCAGAATGCAGGGTCAGCACATCTTATCATGCAGTATGACAATACTGACAGATTGAGCGATGATGGAAACCTGCTGCTGATGTGTGAGATTCAGACTCTAGGTGTGAGCCCATGCTGATAAAATAAAGGGCTCACAGTGTGCCAGAGCTGCCTCTGGAGTGGCACATTCCTACTACAGGGGAGACAGGCAATCAGCCAAAGAACAGAACCATTGAGGCCAGAGTTAAAAGCAAAGTTCAGCATCACTGAGAAAATTGGATGGCTGTGTGGCTCAGCACATTTTAGAAGATTGTCTTTGGCGAGGTGCGTGAAATCAAGAACATTTCAGGCTATATTTCAAAAGAAAATTGGCTTCCAACCAGCATAAAACACTACATAGGTTGAGTTTATAGCATCATAAATCACAAGGCAAATGGATATTAGTAAATACTGTAAACTCTGTTTCTCAGAGGCTGAAAATGTATTCATGGTAGTGAACCCTGACAGGTGCGGGTGTATGCATATGCCACTGATTTCTAATTACGGACGTCACTTTTTTGACTCTGTAAAAGTGCACATTGTATTTTATTTTTCATTTGGCCTTTAATTAATCAGGATGCTCGCATGAGGTTGAAATCTCCTGGCCAAAATGGCGGCATATTAATTTAACAGGAACCAACATTCGCATGAGAGAGCAGTGTAATGAAAGAAAGAAAAATATGAAAGGCATGTCTCAGCCACACTTCTTGTCTAGACTTTCAGCTACATGTCCATGCAGACTGCCAAAATGAAGAAATAATACATGAACAGCCCAAATATAATAACTGTTGTAAGCACGATTCAACTGGCAGCACATAACATAAGGCCAGTTAAAGTGCTTAAAGAGAGGAACTGATGATGAAGTGGAGTTGGTTTGATTGCAGCTGTTGAAACTTGGCTGTGTTTCCTTTATTACCAGGTGGGTACTATATGAGGGAGTCAACTATCGAGGTGCTCAGATTTTGCTGAAACCTGGTGAGGTACATGACTGGCATCAGATCAGCAATTGGAAGAAAATTGGATCCCTCCGCCCTCTTCTACAGGTATGAAGTACCACAGTGTTTCTTGTATTTAAAAATCAGTACTCCACAAAGGTGGAAGTACACATTTTATTTTTACACCTCCGAATGTTTTGTACCTGTTCACCTCATCTACTTTGATCTACGGTCAGTTCTAACAATTAAAACTGCACCAGGGTGACTCAACTGAAAACAACAAAAACAAATGCCCATAATTACACTATCCAACAGTATTCATTAAAAAAAACAGCTGTAATTGATGGATACAAGATGACTGAAAGCTACACAGTGCACGCCTCAACAGCCTGCTTATTATAGCAAATTTTGTCATTGTTATCATTAAGGCTTTTGCAGTATCTGTAATTATTGGGGCATAAAAAAATGTAATTGTATACTGTAGTAGGGAATTATCACCAAGCTTTGATGAAATTTGAATAAATCCCACTGTGAAAATCGAATCATCATTTCTTACATTTACATTAACTTGAAATCTGATATTAAACATAGTTTAGTTTGTATGGAGTGAATGATGCTGCCTTTAAAGCTTGGTTTTAATTTTGTGAAGCTCAAACTCAGTATAGAAAATGATTTGTAATAATGTCAACATATTCTTTGAAAAAATAAGCTTGTCTTTCCCATCTGCTGAGTAGAGGCATTGATCATGTGTTTGGTCATGTGTGTGTTTTTGGAGCAGAAGCAAGTGCACTTCCGTTTAAGGAACAGACAGACAGGGCTCATGATGTCAGTGACCGGAGATTTGGACGATATCAAACTGCTGCGGATTCAAGAAATGGAGGAGACCGATGGTTTTGAGCAGATCTGGTTCTATCAGAATGGACATCTCCACTGCAAGGTACCAGTACTGTTGTGATACTATTAATCAGGTCAGGGACGGTTTGACTTGTGAATAGTGCTAGGAAAGGATAGTGAATGAGTTTTGAACAAGCTGGAGTCCAGATCATCTTAATCACAGCATCAGAATCAGAATCAAGACCAGGTCCAAAGCAGGTTGACCAAAAGGCATAACTATGACTAAAGACTGAAACTGAACTTTTATACCACAGACCTGGGAACTAATTATATAGGGTCAGTTGATCCTTGATTGCAAAAATTCAAACACAAGGACATTTAAAAACTATTTTTAAAACACAAACCTCCCATATCATACTAACCGTTGATCTGGTAAGTCTATAATATAATAGAGATGAAGTACCACTATCAAACAATATAAATAAATAAATAATAAATAAATATGAAACATTGACCAATCCAACTTTTAAAAGATATTCTAAATGTCACTGAAACAACCAACTCCTCTCCCTTTGTCGTCAGCTGCTGGAGGAGTGCTGCCTGAGTCCCAGTGGCAGTGTGACCATTGCAGGAAGCCGTACGGGCCTCACCCCGGAGCAAGACGACCAAGCTCACTTCTGGAGCATCACCCCAGAGGGATTTATCCGCTACACCCCCACCTCTGATCTGGTCCTGGAGGTGAAAGGTGAGCCTGAGTCATTCACGTGTGTCTCTAAAGAAACCGGTTTCTCTTATATGTTGTAATGGTTTATATAGAAGACCTTTGATATGTAGCTCTTGAAAAAAACCCAGCTGTGATGAGATTTCCACAGAGGATCTAGATGTTAGAAAACTTTAACAATCACAGTTAACTATTTTAAAGTTAACCAATAATACATCAGTGTTTGTCAACCTTCCAGACATTTCATGTTCTGGTTTTATAGTGAAAAAAATGTGTTAAGCCCTACTCACCTGAAAGTACAAGAATATAAAGCAAATTGTAAAATCATTTTCAAATATGTTCTCAGTTTGACTTTCCTCCACTTCACACTACCACAGTTACTTAGTATGCAAATTCTGTACTCTTGTTGAAACCAAACAAGTGTTACCAGCAGAACAAGTCACCAGGTGCCTGATCTCCGGTGAACTGCAGTTACACTTGAACTGACAACTGGGTTTTCATGTGTTTTGTGAAACATTCATTTGCACATCACTGTCAATTAGTGACACCTTGTGGACTAAATAATGTCAGTGTACAAAAAGGCAGATTTTCAATTACATCTAATGGGTACAGATTTTTAAAAAAATCTTATATATATGAATAAATTAAATTGTGTTAATATGACCATACAATCACACCCTATGGCAAGTTACACGTTACCTTAAACAATGAACAGGATGTTTTTAAATGCCTCATTATCCAAGTGATTATATGATTGTCCTGTATATTTCTAATAAATGGAATATTACTAATATTCAGTATAAGCTCATCCCAGATGCACTAAATAGGACACACTTAAAAAAAATAATAATTGACTACATGGTATAATATCTGAAAAACATCTCTTCCTCTCTTTTACAGGGGGCCATCATTTTGACAAAAACCAAGTGATCCTGAACACTCTTGATCCAAATAAACTGACCCAAATGTGGGATGTGGAGATTATATGAAAAAAACTGAGCTGCAGAACTGGATCCTTAATATAATCAGACGCACAGCTCTACTGGAGGTTCTGTTACTGTTACGCAGCTGCATGACAAGTGTTCGAGGACAACGCGCATCATTGGAGCGTCTGCTGAAACCTTTGCTGCAGGAGAACTATAAAGTTTCCACCGAGGAAGTCAGCTCGGAGACCTATGGGAAAAAATCCGTAAGAATGTATTACGACCCACTTGACAAATAGTGAGGTTTGAACTTGAAACACTTTACATTTTACACTTCCAGTAATATATCTCAAGGTTTATATTTTGTCTTTTTTGTTGAATAAATCTTTGCCTGATTTGTAATTAACTTAAACAGTGTTAACATGTTTTCATAACTTTTATGCAATATTATTACCTTACTTTCCAGCTGCATACAATATGAGGAAACAAAAAATACAACTTTGCTTAGCACATTAAATGTCTCTTTATTCTGTGCAAACCTATGACACACATTGTTGTTTTCAGAATATGTATTTTTGTCAATAAATGTATTAAATACATTTTTACAGTAGATTGATTTGCACTTGATGTTCAACTTGATGCAAAACTTGTTTATATTGGAGGGTTTCATTGTGTTCAGCTCACTTACTGTATTCTGCATTCACATTATGCGTGATGTGAGATGCAATATGACAATGGGGAAGATTTCCATGTAACAACGCGCAAGTGCTCATGGAAACTGTCAAACAACCCAACAAGTGCAGATGCAACAGAATACAAATTGCTACCTGTCTTACAGTGCTGCTGCTGCATCGCCTGGTATCTCATTAACTTCTATTGATAACAACATTTCCAGCTGACTGTCATGTACTTTCATGTAACTGCTACACAGATTGCAGCAATCAGTCAAACTGCCAAAAGCCTGGTTGTTATTACCAGTTGGATGCTGACTTGAATGGTATTTATTAGTCCGCAGTTTGCAATTTTAGTAACTTCACCATGACGTCAACGCAGCATAACTCAAGCACCTTTATGAAAACATCAAGACAGTGCAGGAGGGTTTAAGCTTTAACAAGAACAGCAGCCTCTGGCACACTCCCATTACAAGTTCAGGTCACGCTTGTAGTCTGCAGCACAACAGCAGGAGCTCTGATCTCTGGATGATACAGTCTGCTGCTGTCAAAGAGTGAGAAGTGAGAAGAGAGAAGAATCTTTCTGTCTGCCTCTAGTTTTGCGTTGCCGTTTCTTGCACTTCTTGCTCTGACTCTGCAGTCTCTGTGCGACTGTTCTGCACCAGCTCTTCAGCCTGTCTGTCGTCCTCGTCTGCCACCCTGACTACCGTCTTCCCTCTGGCGTGGCCTTGCTCCAACTTCTGAAAAGCCTGCGGCACTTGGGTAAATGGAAACTGCGCTTCCACAACTGGCAGGATCTGTGATGAGCCAGCAGAAATATAAGGAATATGAGTGGAATATCAGGAAACAATGAAGTTTCACAGCATTATCAGGGTTAAACAGTACTTGAAAATGGGTTTTGAATTTTGCTTTTTTTTTGCAAATTGGGCAAATCCATATATTTTTCTGTGACAAAAGACTCTAAACCAGATTAAATGACTTATTTTAGTATTTTCATATTACTGGATCTAGGATCAAGATGTTGTAGCTGGGAAATGATAGTATTCATGTCATTTATTTAATTTAGACAAACAAATAGTCACAAGCTCCTAATGCTACATCATCTTTGCTTTCATAGCTGCAAATGTGAAAAAGTGAGGGAGGGGTTTAGAATGTGATGAGGCTGGACAATCCTGTGCTGGTCCCACAACATGAGCAGCCAGGCTTGTTATTCTGGTCAGCATCTCTTGTTGGTAACAATGAATGGGGAGAGCAGTGGCGTCACACTGGAAATCATCCACACCTCTGACTGAGAATAGGACATGCAGAGAGAGTGTGTGTGTTTGTGTGCGGGAGGTGGGTGGGGGGGGCTGTGTGTGTGTGTGTGTGTGTGTGTGTGTGTGTGTCCGTAGCTTCCCGCCACTGGTCTGAATGTGCCGCTTGCTATAAGCCCCCGGGACAAAAGGACAGAGGTCCCACATGCTTTTGCGAATGGCTGCTCAGCACTGTTTAAAAATCCATTCATCGCCTCCTGGCGCCTGACTCAATCACCCAACAGTCAACCATGCACACCCACAACCAACCAGCACAGCGGGAATGCAATGCTTACTCCTTAACAAAGCTGCGGGGAGCCTTGAATATGTATGCATGTATGGAATCCCTGGTATGTTCATATTCATTCTGCGGCATGATCTCCATCCCTGCATGAATTTCACTCTCAAGCTGCGACTGATGTGCAAATGAAAGGATTTCTACCCCCCCACTCTGTTGGTGTAAGTGGTATTGAATGACAAGTATGCCAGTATGTACAGTACCAGTCAAAAGTTTGGACACACTTTCTCATTCAAGGGAATGAGTACTGGTATGACTGGTACTGTATGTTATCATTAATAAGGCAGTACTGTACCTTCCCCGCGTCCACCAGCTTGCTGACCTCGTCCAGGGCGGGCCCATCTGGAACATAAAATCCCCAGCGGTAGAAGACTCCATTTGATATTATATTCTAAGAGGTGAACAGAGTGGAGGCAATAATTAGAAGTCAGGCAGGTCTGCAGCTCACTGGGTATAAAAGAACACACAGAGTGGTAATCCAGGCGTGAAAGGATGAGGAAGAGACCGTTCAAATGTATCCTGATTAGATCTCTATATTCTCATAAACCTCAGGAGTTTAAACATAATGCTAAAAATACCATGAGACTCTGACTCTCAAAAATCTGAATCAGTATATTTTTTGAGTTACAAAAAGAAACTGAGGCACAACGCAAGCCAATACACACATAATAAATATTGGACACAGTCTGATCACAGTGACTTGTGTAACATCGTATTTAGAGTAAGAGGTAACAGACTTTATAGAAGGAAAAAAAACAATCATTGTAAATTTGCTGATAAACTATTTACTACACTACCATAGTTAGTGGAAGTTTCTATCAGGAGTATTTCTTACTATAAAGTTTTATACAGTGCTTTTCTCACCATGAGTTGACAGAAACATTTGCTACAATTGACTAGCAGACTGGAAAAAAAAAGAGATCATTCCAGTTTTACACATAATAGTGTCACTACTTTCACCTTTTTACGTGATAGCTTTGATTGTTTATAAAAATTGAATCCTTCTACTGAAAACAAGTATTTTGTTTTTATCATGTAACAAGGAAAAACTTGCATATTAAAAAAAAAAATCCCAACAAAGGTGAACCAGAACACATCTAAAAAAAACAATGAGAGAGTCATTCATATGTGCTAATCTGGAACTAAAACACTGCTTGATATTATTATAATTATATTATTATGTGGCATCGCTTGCCACACCTCTTTAGCCTCCGGTAAAATTATCCCTTCTGTGAAAAAAAACCCAACTGACTCTTCCTGATCGTTCAGTGCTGCCGAGAAGTTGAACACTAGAGGGCTCAGTTGCGCTGTGATCTCCCCAATGAGAAAGACTTGCTGGGCTCTGAGGGTGTGACTGCTGTGGCTGAGCCCGACCAAACTGACCACCTGGCTGCTCCCGTGGACAAAGGGGCCCGGAGGCTTGGCAAGAAACACACAAACACTGGCATTTGCCGGGGGGAGATAGTTGGCTACAATCTGCACAAACACCAAATACTGCTGGTTCAGCAGCCAACAAATGCACGCACACACTCACTGCATCCAGACTAACACCCCCACTCTCTCTCTCACACACACACACACACAAAGACACACACACACACACACACACACACACACAGCTACATCCACACATACACAACTCCGTGCCTCCACTGCCCAGCACAACTTGACTGAGAGCAGCTCCACCCTGTCCCTGCCTGATCATCCACTACCCCTCATTACACATGCACTCCACAAACAGAGCAGCTGGAGAGACACGCAAAAGTTATGAAGCTCACACACATGCAGGGACTTAAACTCTCGATGCTTGAATTTCCCTTTTCACCTGCGCGCAGTCGATTTATTACACCCTGCAGGGTATATTTCAACAGATCAAGCGTAAACCTTTGCAGAGAGAGAGAGTATGCCAAGAAGCTAAGTCAAGTCCTTACATGAGTTTTCCCTCCCTGTTTCAACTGAAATCAATTCATATGATCAACTGAATGGAAATAACGCTTAGCAGAAACTTCACCTGGCTGGAACAGGTATACACCCATTACAGAAAGTTGTCTGTCCATGCCACTAGGGATCAAGTATTCCATCTCACTTTGGGAGCTCCTGTGGTTCACACCCATGCTAACAGATTCATGAGAAATATTGGGCTCAAAGCGTTTTATAAAATAAACAACAGGATAATATTGATGTTATGATGTTTTGTGTCTTAATTCCGCTTGGGAGGCGAGTGGATTTGCATTTCAGGTCATGAACAGCAGAATTATCTTTCAGCTATATTTGACCATGAGTATATGCTCATGTTTACCTGTACGGCCTTGCTGTGCAGGGTAAATACAGCATTAAAGGTCCCATTCAGCAGGCCCATGGAATCGGTGTTGAGGAGTAAAGGTGTTACTAGTGTGATGTACTTTGCCCCAGACCAGGGCTTCAGCAGACCCATCGCCCACCGCTCTGTATCACCACCCACGCAGTCGATAATCACATCAAACCTGTTGGTGCAGAAACAGTCAAATTTAGTGCAACCCTGGTGGCAGAGGCTTTAAAATGCTGCTAAGCGTACACACACACACACACACACACACACACACACACACACACATTTCATAGCAAGTCATTACTTATGAGGGCACAGCATGTTTTATCATCTTATGCCAGAATCCTGCAAATCGATAAAACCTTCTGTTAGGAAAAGATTACTGGTGTGCTCATTTGTTTAGTCTTCAAGCTAAAGCCAGGGTTTACCAATTTTGTTATGGGGGCAGGGAGAGGGGTGAACCAGCGTCCATTCAGGCCTTGAGCCCTGGTATCCATGGAAACTAGAAAGTGAATCCGTAAGCAGGTGTGCCATGCTGACAGGGAGATGTTTACCACATTTGTGGTGTTTATGGAGGAGATTCACACAATTCTAGCAGCCCTGGAGGAAAGCATGATTCCTTTTTATTAGAACCTTTAATGGCCTAGCACAGACTCTAATGATACGTAATTAGAGTCTGGGCCTTGGGCTAGTAAAGAACATTCTGCTCTGATCCTTTTTTAAAGAAAAAAAATACAATGTCACCACTGTACACATAATGTACTGTATGATTTGAAAGGCTGGGTACTTCTAAAAATACACACTGTTCACAGCGACAACACCTACTTCTCCATTATTTCTAGCTGGTCAGCCACATCTCCTGCTGTGTAGTCCACAACCTCGTCGGCCCCCAGCCCTCTAACAAGGCCCTCTGCATTCTGAGAGCAGGTAACGGTTACATGGGCACCCCAGGCCTTCAATAGCTGGCAGCACAAAGAGGAAAAAAAGTCATAAATAAACACAAAGACACAACGAGCGGCTCGTATGCTCATGCAGAGTAAAGACACTGGTAACAGCTTGCGGTAGCACACTTTGTCTTACCTGAATGGAGAATGTTCCAACACCTCCCGATCCGCCGGTGATCATAACTCTAAGAGGAGAAACCCCAGCAACCAGAGGGTCATTCAATTACTGCGTGAATCATTTAAGCGAAGCTACTGAAAGAAGCGGGAGCTTCGGGGGGTAAAAAGGGGATTTTCAGGATTGAAAGCTATTACATTGAAGGAGGAGGTGACGTTCCATTAGATTTAACATCAGGTGAGATTTTTACAGTCTGTGGGTTAAAGGCACAATTTTAACCCCCCTTTGATGCCAATTAAAATGAAGTAATGGACCAATTTCACCACTGAAATGAATGCAATGGAAAACGGTGTCTTATTAAAGGATAAGTTTGCAGGATCGATTTCTCAACAGGAAAAGAGAGTATTCATGGACTTAGACATCTTCCTTTTTCCCCCCTAACACTATGATTCCCACTTCAAATATTCTGTGTATGAATCATGGGGGGGGTGGAGTGGTTCAGTTTAAGGTTATCCAGGATCAGGCGGGTGCTTGCCTTTTATTGGAAGAGCTGTCTCGGCAAAGACCACCTGCATTGACAAGTGCAGACAGAGCGGTGTTGGCTACATAAGGGATGGATGCTGCCTCTGTGTGACTCAATAATTTTGGCTTATGGGAAACCTTTAAGAGACAGACAGAAAAACATAGAGTCAACAGTTACAAATATATCAACATGTAAACAATCTTTTTAATTTATGCAATACAATGATAACAAGAAGAACAATAATCATTTTAACTACATCCTTGGCTCGGTGGGAGTGCGCCTGAAGTAAGCCCAGAAGCTTCCCTTTGTCTTTTTAATTTATGATTTGAAAGCTCTGTCTACTCACTGGAGCTGCTGTGAGAGCAGTTAGCTCAGAGCTGCAGATTAAATGAAGTACGATAAAAGCAAGAAAAATACAGGGCAATTTATGTGTCTCTGTAATTGCTGCCACAGTGGCTCCTGCAACCAAGCAAACTTAATCCTAATTAATTCTTATACTTCAAGACTACATAATGCACTTCTTCCAAACTTTTCTGTTCAGCGCATTTTTTTTTTTTTTTTTACAATTCACATAAGCGCTCTAAATCAATTCTCTTAAACTCTACTTTCTCTGTAGCTCACCTCATACTCTGTTAGAGTGACAAATTCTGCCAGGCTGCCTTGTTTCCATGGGGGAACAGCAGCCCACACCTGAAACACAAATATGACATTTAACATGCCGTCCATGACTCAATTTAACCACCTACACTTTTTCTCTTTAAATCTAGTTGATCAGCTATTAAGCTCTAAGTCTGCTGTTCTTGTCAGTTCTTATCATTAGTCGTCATTTCCAAGGATATTTTTATACTTATCGGACAAGGTTTCTGGAATACTGTATGTGAAAATCGGTATCTGCGTATAATTTTATCACATTCACACTGGGTTTTCATAATTGCGTTTTTCTGTCTGCGTGAGGACAGTAATTTCAGATTGTTAGGGAGAGCGCACAGCAGAATCTTCAAACTGATATGAGTCACATTCATGTGATGACAAAGCAGAAATAACGCAAAGCACAATCTTTCTTCCAAGAAACTTGGAGTCTTTATATGACTTGACTATAGAGCTGGTGGAATGGTGATATATACTGTGAGACAATATAAATTTGTTCACAATCAGTGATTGTGCACTAGCGTTTATATAGCTATCTCATTTACATCGTTGGGTGTATTAAACCTGTTGTTCCCAATCTTGTTGACCTGTGACCCTTCATTACTGGTTTCATTACTTTTTTCTCCATTTATGTGAATAATTTTTAGAGGTCTGGATAGGTCAAATTATTCAGTTATTCATAAGAGAAAAAAGCTTTTGTGTAGGTGTCTTTTTCTGCTTCACTATCCTGTTTGTTCATCTCACAACCCTTTAAATTTATCTTGAGGAGATCCTGACCCCCATGTTAGAAACCACTGTGTTAGGACATTGTAGGCACTGTTGTAAATCAATGAGCAGGACTGATTTATGGAAATATTGGATTTTAATATGATGTGACAAAGAACCTTGATGTTTCTGGTACTTAACTGACTGGATTAGCCATTCCTGTCTGATTATTTTACCATTCTATCCATAAATAGTTTCTCACTTCATTTTCCAGAAGATTCACTGTTTTACAATACACAGTGAACTTCCATATGAAATACTGTGATAACAGATTTTATCCAGACCAGTTTATCTAGATGGATAATCTTCAGAGTCCCCATAGTCTGTTCTGAACTTGGCAAAACTGCTTTGTTGTATTATACACAGTGGACCTGGAATAATTTACAACTTGACAAATTTGATTTAGAAACACAGTGTATATATCAGGCATTCAAGCACCACTTGCAGAGTAAATTTTATGAAAAATGAAACTGTTTTATATAGTCACTCTGCTATATGTCTCTTAGATCGTATGTTATTTTGCATGAGAATGTTTTATGTGACTCTGTGTAATCTACCCTAAGCTGCTATTTTGACCAGGTCTCTCTTGCAAAAACAATACTGTCTCTCAACAGGTTTTCTGGTTCAATTAATAGAAAGAAATTATCCAAATTGTCTACTCCTAATTCACATTCTCTACAGGAAAGTTGTGCAGTGCTGTAATTCGCTGTCTGTGTATAATTCTCATTTTATTTCCTTTAATGCGTGCGTGGATCAGTGTGTAAGTGGCCTTAGTGCAGTAATTTTGCTCTCTATTTGCTTCATATATTACTGTCATATTATTTTTAATATGAACAGCTATTAATTGCTTTTTCCTGATCAGTGTAGTTGTATAGTAGTTTCATGTAGGTGTGGAACAGTTGTAGATTGCATAATTAGTGGATAACACTGTTCCTACTCTTTTTTATGTTCCAGAAACCACATCAGTCCACAGATACTGATCTGAAATCAGTTTAATAGAGAGCAGCTTGCATTAAGGACATCTTCTTCTCCTCCAGTTCTTATTGGACTACATGTGGTGATTGCAAATTCATTTAGGAAACTACACCTGGGGATTGTGACTGGGTTCATGCAACAAACTAACACCTTCTTTGTCACAAGTGCAGCTCCTACCTCATCTCCTGGTTCAAAATGGGTAACCTCAGATCCACAGTCCACCACTATACCAGACACATCACGACCCAGGATCAGAGGAAATTCACTATCAGTGCCCATCACAGACATTGGATCCCTTCTTAACTTAAGCAGTTTAGCTCCATAACCACCTGAAATCAAGCAAGTGAGCAATTAGGTGAAACATTCAACTAAAAATCACTGATTGTGTGTGTGTGTTGCCCAGAGTGAGTTTAATGGATATTAATTTAACACTTACCCCTCATAGATATATCAAGAGGGTTGAGACTAGCCGCATGGACTTGAATCATAACCTCACTGGGAGAACTGACAAGGGGGACGGTGATTTCTTCTGTGCGCCTCAACACCCCATTAGTGCCATACTGATCAATGACCCAGGCTGACATGCAGCTCTGCAGTCTTGAAGGTGAGCTGCAGACATTTCTTCTAAAGCACACACTGCACCCTGCCCTGGCTAATGTTTTGGTCGAGCCTGCTGCTCTGGCGCTCAACAAGCACAGGAGCCTGGTTGACGCCATTTCTCTGAGAGAGCCAATTCAGAGTAAACCGTCCTTCAGCTGACTGTGTATACAAGGTCAGCTTTTGGCAGCTACATAACGTACAGACACTTGGAGGAACACTTGTCACTACGTAAATTAGGTAAGTTAGCTACTCTGCTAACATGTCCAGGTTGTCGCCACTCACGTCACGGCACACCAAAATATGTACAAAACAGGTCCAGTAAATGAACGACAATACCTGCATACAATTTAAAATGTATAATCGAGTGTTACATTAGGCTTAAAGAAGAAGCACTGTTTAAAAATAATAAATAGCAGCCCTCTCGTCGGCTAGGTGGCTACATAACAAGCTAACCTTTCTTCTTCGTTTGTTGTGATGTCGGTTGGCAAACAGCTTTTAGGTGCATTACCGCCACCCTCTGGATTGGAGTGTGGCTCAGGACGGTTACTATACTATCGCATTAAAAATCTAAAAAAAATAGCCCTGTACCCCTTCATCACCTGAACTGATCTGTAACATTTCTATAACCAAGTGTCATGTGATTCCTTCTGAAGTGTAATCTCAAGTGTCTGCTTCTCTTGCTGATATTTAGAACCGTATAAAAATACATGCTCCACCATTTCCTGTAGCCTACAATGTTCACATCTACCAGTAGCTTATTCATGATGTTTAATGTAGTTTTCAGACCAGTGTGACCAAACCTCATCCTAAATTTAATGTCGTCCTCCTTTCTGTTTCTAATGCTTCCTCTCATTCCTACTCCTTTTCTTTTTTGAATGCTTTAGTTGTATTGGTCCTTATTTCCTCCATCCCACTCTTCCTGCTGTTGTGTTTTCATTTCTGATTTGATTATACTTTTTAAAAATTCTAATTTCATTATTTTTTTATAATATCAACAGAATCTATATCAATATATATTAAGATTCAGCAACTTAACAACAACATAAAACAAAACACAAAATTGCCCAGAAAAGTCCAGCCCCACGCCACATATCCTTATCTTAGAACAGTGGTTTTCAAAGTGGGGACCACAGACCCCCAAGGGTACTTGAGGGGGTTCCATGGGATCCTCAGAAAAAAAGGGGAATGATTAATTTTCACTATAATTCCATCCATAAGTAACACAATGACAGATTTTATGACTATTTTGGTCATGGGTTTCATATAGTTTCTGTAATAAAACATCTAAAAGCAAAAATCTTACCAAATGGGGGTCCATGGTCTAATTTGTGTTCCCGGGGGTCCTTGACGTGAAAAAATTTGAGAACCGCTGTCTTAGACTTTAGCTTTTAGTCCCATCATCAGTTCATAATTGGCCCCAGTTCAGTGTCCCTTCTCAAAGGCTTTCATACCAGAGAACAATGTCCTTTTAACCTCAGCCTTGCTATATTTTACTACCATACTTATTTCAAGCTCTGCATTCTCTAGCTAAAATACTCTGGCCAATGGAATAAGAGAATAGGCTCTGATGTAATAACAATGATAACAATTGGTTTATATTGTTATTATATTATTATTTTGTTATACAAAAAGTATCAATATCAATATCTACTTTTAATATATTTCTTTAAATTATAATAAGTTAGCATAAATGTACTATTTTTGAAATATCATGTCATAAAGCTATCATTGTTGTTTATTATGTTGATATTAAGTTCTGAACTTCTTTTGAAAAAAGCAGAAAATATTGTAATATATCACCTGTATTACAGTAATGTTTTTGAATTGTATGTTCATTGTTACAATGATCATAATAATCATCATAATAATAATACATAGTGACATAATATATAAGTTGATAATATAGCCTAATTATGATAATAATTGATTAAATCCTGTACAGTAACAAACCAAAAACTTAAACAAACCTAAACCCTAACAGAGGAGAAAGATTTGAATGTAACTGCCTCCATTAAGGCTCAAACACAGAAAGTCATTATGTAGCAGTAATAGCCTATTATCATAAAAATGCACAGTGTACATGAAAAAATTATAACCCAATATGCTTGAGAGGTCCGCTTAACAATAAAGCGACTGCTGAGTGCTTCATCAGCAGGAGAAAAATGTGTGGAATACATGCCAGTGTAGCAAAGACTAATGGACAGGACGCATATTAGCCGAGATACCCAAAGGCAAATGGACAGAAAACATTATCTCTTTAATCCTGTGCAATACACAGAGGGTTTGTTTTAATGTTTACATGATGCTTCACAGTTATAGCATGGCTTTAGCCTATCAGTGTATGTCTCAACGACTCTTTTGGGAAATGTGGTCATAAACAAGATAGCCTGAACCACAACTTGTTGGCCTTTTAACTCTTAAAGTGACAGTCGGTCTGCTTCACACTGGTGACCATGTAAACCGCAGCTGCCTCTGTGCAACACGGCTTCCTGTCAGGAGCTCTCATGATGCATGAAGAAGCATCTCTGTCACCTCGTAATGTCCTCATAATTATAGGCCGGTGAAATAAATAAATAAAACAAATCACACTTGCCTCATGCAAATGACATCATCTGCCAGCAGATGTGATGTTCTCTTTTTTTCCAGGGACACAAGGTGTGAGAAAAGAGAGGGAATAGGGGGCCCTGTGGCTGTGTGATCGTGATTCAGCATGAAACCAGGCAACAAACAGCACTGTCATTATGATCACAGCTCCCAAGGGAAAGAGGACACACTGGAAATTGGGTGCTTTGTCTATGCTGGCTCATTACAGTGGGTCTGTCTAATGAATTATACCCGTGGCTGTGGCTCAAGAAAACTTCAGTTCTGTGTTGTGCTGAGAGTAGGCGGTGTCATCTTTCTGGCAGTGTCCTGAAATAACCCACTGTTGACAAATTTTTGGTTTACCCAGCTACACAAGACAAGATTGGGTCAGACTATGAGAGCAGTTGTTAAAATGGTGTTTTTGCAGAGGGTCACTCTTTCTCAGAAACACCAGCTTTTCTAGGCCTCCTTTCCACCTTGGGACCAGTGGCCCAAATCTCATGGTTGCTCTATAAAATTACAGCTTTGATCTAATTTCATTTAGTGGTCTGGAGGAAATGGCCGTCAATATCTAAGTGCTAAGGAGACTTTCACACTCCCTCAAGTCACCTATATCCTCTGTTCAAATCGATATACAATAAATGAAATACCTCCTAACAAAGCAATAGTTCTTTTGCATATCTCTCACCTGTTCTACCACACGTTCTCCCCAGAGTCAAACAAACCAATTAGGTGACAAATCTCCGGATGCTTGGCACACCACAGTTAAACAGTGAGCCTGCAGTTAGGTTGGGTATGAATGGCCACTCACTGCTTGGATGATAATCACACAAGCCTTGTTTATAATATGACTGAGCTTCTTCTTCTGAGCCACGACAGAGAGTGAGAGAGAAAGGAGGACCTTGCACCACAACCCCTTACTAGCTGGGCTTTGAGATTATATTTTTAGAATGAACGATTGGTTTCTTGTCCTTGAAAACAGCCCCGTTTTTTCTTGAATGGGTCAGACACTATACAGTGGATGCTGACTGTAATGTAGTGAAAGGTAAAGGAAACTCTAAAGGCTTCTTTATATACACTATATCATCCCACTTGGTTTTATATGGATCTAAAAGGATGTTGTTATATTCTGCCTGTGAGATGAAGTCATCCTTGTTTAGTGTTACCAGAAGAATATGTGTTTAATGAGATAGGACACACAGAGGACGCACAGGGGATCCACAAAAGTAATAATTTTTTTATGGTCACTTCAGTGGCCATATTGTAGCTGCAGTTTAACTGTGAATTTGCTTGTTTGTGCATACCCCGAGGGCATTTACAGTAAATATGCATACACAGCACAACAGTCAGGACTAACACACCTGGAGCACAGAGGCATTATTGAATGTGGTTTGCCGTGTTTAAATATGTGTTGAGAGATTGCTCTCCTTTGTTACAGGATATACTTATGGGCCATGTCTAAACATTTGACATGAGTGTACACTCAACTGTATGACAATGTTTGTATCATAAGGTCACAGGCTTTCTAAAAAAAATAAGAAAAAAATCATGTAACTATCACTATGTCCCACTGTTGTATTCCTAGAGTGTCTGCAGGCACACACATGCACAACATACCATGGCCAGTGCACAGCAGTGACAGGAAACACAATGTGCTCTGCTGTTCATCTCACAGATAGCATCTTATCTACAAGCTTCCTCCACACTGCAAGGACAGCAGTGGAAATATAATGCACCATTCAGTCTCTGTTTATCCTGGGGATTAAGAAGAACTATACTGTATATGCTGACGTCAGAGTTATTGCTGTCAGTTGAAAGCTCTGGCTGATACACTGTTTCCCAAAATACACACACACACATGCAATTGACTTCTAAATCTAAATTGATATATACTGTATACGGTAAACAATTTAGAAAAGTCATGCCAGCAGAAAGATTGACAGAAACCACAAATCCAGTTTTTTCTACGTTGTAGTATCTTTCTGTCTTTGAGTTTTAGTGTCAGATTTTGTTAGACACCATTACAAAGATGACATTTCAGAACAGAAACTGGAATGTGATTCAAATTGCATGTTTACATTTAAATTGATTTAAAAACAAGTCTGACAGCCTTTTCTTTCTTTTGACAATGTTACATTTAGTCTTTAAAAGTGCAAAAGCATTTTAGTATGATGTAAAGGCCTAAACTCATTTCTTTAAAAATCTTGTTAAGAGGGTGTATTACATGTTTGAGATTTTGAAAAGCAATATCAAAAACATCTGTCAAAAATGCCTCAAAAGTATGTAATTTATGAAAAGTTGAATGTATATGAAATAAAAATATACAGTGAAATGTATATAATGACTGATTAAGCACAATGTAATGTAGTCATGTAAGTAATGTATTTCACAACTAAATTAACAATGGCTTAAGTTTTTATTCCCATGAGTATGTACAGTGTGCACACAGACACACAAATACATGAACAAACATACGTCTGTTCTTGTGACAAACCTTAATGACGCTGATGTTTTAAAGTGTTAACCATCACAAGATACCTAATCCTAACTCTTGCCCTAATTTTAAAGTAATCCTAATTCTAACCTTAAAGGAATAGTTCAACATTTTGGAAACTGTGTTAATGCACTTTCTTGCAGGGAGTTAGATGAGAAGATTGATACCACTCTCGCAGACAAGAGTGGTATGGATCTTCTCATTTTACTCTCGGTAAGTAAGCAAATACTGGACTTCCCCATAATGTCAAACTATTCATTTCATTTCAGGAAAAAAAACATTTTGCCCAAGAGATGGATTCTTTTCTTAAAATAACCCTTTTCCCGCTCAATATGCATGTCAGATAAGGTCTCACTGATCGCAATTACACAGTATCACACCTACTGTTCTATTATACAGAAAACAGCTAGTGTGATGAGTGAATTTGAATTGCAAATGCAATGTCAGAATAGGAAAAACAAATATTTGACTATCGTTGGAGTGTTTTCACGAACTTTAATAATAACAAAGGATAGAGGCTGACCCTGTTCAATATGAAAACCTGTTGCGTGCATGTAATGATAGCGATGGAAGAGATTTACGGTTACAAACCTCACAGATGACGCACCATAATTCCACAATGTGCCTCATTATATCATACACCCAACCACTGTGTTAGAAATTGTGCCTCTTAAATGGACTGAGGCGCTTTTTTCCTTGATGATATCTCATTAGCAGCCTGTCAGCTCGACTCACAGCCCCTTCACACCTCCTCACAGCCCTCTCTTCTTCCTACACTCCACCAGCAGGCAATGACATTTGTGTAATGAATGTGGTTCATTTTCAGACGTCTGCCCAATTAGGTGTGAGACACTGTGGACTGTAGGGAAAGTGTAGTTGTATTTGTACAAGTGGAATGTTCTCCGGCAAAACGCTTTGTGGATTAAGAACATTGAATCTCTGCAGGTGTAAGTTATATTAGAAAGATAATTCATTTATTCATGAACTGCAAGTAGGTAGGTTAAGACTTTATATGATATGATAGATATAAGAATATTTTACATAACTTAGTTTTAATAACTCTATCATTAAGCACAGAATATACAGTTTTTCTTCTCATATAAACTTAAACTACCTAGTTCTAGACATTCTACATGCAAACATATATCGGTACTTTTTTAAGTAGGAGTGGGCTGTATTCTAGACAGTATTCTGACGGAAGTATTCCTTCACTAAGATTATAACGGACCATCGTCTTGTAAATAAATGCTTTTTCGTTGCTTACGAATGAATGCAGACTGCTGGTGTTTATCTTTGGCAGTCTGGGTTATGTCCTTAAACTGGGGATGGGAGGGTTTGCAGATGGCAGAGATACAAAAGAAAAGGACACGGGCACTGCCAAGCAGTTGTTATGTCTGCACTTATTGGCATTTGCTAAATTTCTTGGACACTGCATTTTGTATCCTTAGTTGGAGCAATAGAAATAAAAACATAATAAATCACACTGTTCACAGTGGAGTTCTGTTTATCATTGTCATTGTTTATGTTCTGGTGGTCATTAATAATGTGAATATAAATAAAAGAACTAAAATGAGTGGTTGTGTGCTCTTCTACATTTTTGTTGAGACTGTGAAAATGAGCCTAAAGAGCTTTTTAAGGGTTAAGATTTGGCTTTAGAGTTAAAGAAATAGTTCAACATTTTGGGAAATAACATTAGCTAATTTGCTTTCTCGCTGTGAGTTACATCAGTACCACTCATGTCTGTATGATAGATATGAAACTAAAGCTAGCTGCCAGTTAGCTTAGCTTAGCATAAAGGCTGGAAACAGGGAAATAGCTAGCCTGGCTCAGTCCAACTATTATAAAATCTGCCTACCACTACAAAAAGAGCAACTCTTAAGTCTTAGTCACCGTGATGTTGCTGGGCCCAGCCAAGAAATAGCCATACTGCAACGCCACTAAATTCACAACTTATTGATTTCACAGTTCTGTTATTGTACGAATCAAACAAACCAGTTAGGCTACATGTTAACTGGTGAAATTTAGAGGTGCTGGTAGTTTGATTTTGTTACCTTTGTACAGAGCCAGGCTAGCTGTTTCCTACTGTTTACAGTCTTTATGCTAAAGCTAAATGGCTACTAGTGGTAGCTTATTATTTTCTGTAAGGCTACAAACAGCTGCTTAGCATAGATAGTGGAAATGAGAAAACATCAGTCTGAAAGTAACACAACCTGTTTACCAGTGCCTCTAATACCTAATTTTTGTATATATCGTTTTACAGAAGTGCAAAAACGTGAGTGAGGTTTTATGAGGGGTTATGAACCAAACTATTTCGGGGTGCAGTGACTTCCTAGAGTGTCCACTGGTTGCCAGCAACCTCATGGTGACAATAATGCTCTAAACAACTGAGATATAATGTGTTAATAGGTGTGGTGGTTTAGAGGTGCTGGTAGATGGATTTTGTTACTTTTGGGCAGAACCAGGCTAGCTGTTTCCCCTGTTTTCCAGTCTTTAAGCTAAGCTAACCAGCTGCTTGCTTCAGCTTCATATTGCATTGACAAATATTACATTTTCTCATCTCAGTAAGAAAGCAAAGAAAGTGTATTGCCCAAAATGCCAAAGTCTTCTTTTAAACATGGAACCAAAGCATTGCCATTACATCATTGCCATTACATTTACGTTTCTTCCTCATATAGCAGAAACCTCAAAAAGTCTGAAGGGCTGAAGAGTTTATAAAAATAAATAAATTTAAAAAAAAAAAGCTTTGACAAGAAAGTCTTGATCAGCTCTCACTTTACCTGGTGTGGAGTATCATCCACTGAAGTATAAATTCATAGAGCTTGGATTGAATCCTACTTTGGGACCTTGAGATTTTAAATGAACTGGAGTCAACTTACTGATCAACAGTTTAAAGTAGCAGTCCAAATCTGCGGCTAGCCTTGTAAAAGAATAACAGTTTATAGATGTTAAATATCAAGTAGACAAGCTTGTGGGATATGAAAACCATGTCATCACTTCATCCAGCAACAGCAGAGTCAGCAGCTTTTTTGCCAAAATTTCCAGTTGGTCTCTGTTTTGGCCATTGTGGTTTTGGAATTAATTCCTTGTGTTTCCTGTTCACTCAAGTGGTGCACCACTGGATGAAGGTAATAATCAGTAATAAAATTGAAGAAACATGGTTAAGATAATGAACAATACTGATGACTATTCCTGTCTCAGTGACATCAAGTATACAGTATCTGTAGGAGAGTGTTAAGGAGCTGAGCTGGTTTTGTGTCTGGATGCAGTTTTGGCTTATACAATAGAATATGTCAAGAGTCAGAAGATCTTGTAAACCACTTTGCCTCAAATAAATCATCTATTGATGTGATACTGAATAAAGTTTTGGTTGTCCTGGCCTCCCCAAGTTATTTCATAGTTTGTGTCTGAGATTTTGCCCATAAAATAAACAGATTTAAACTATTTTGGCATAAAATGGGAACAATACTGAGTATCAGCACAAATCCTTGGTATTGGCCTTCAATCTTTACTGGTCATAATTATCTCCCAATTATCAGCCTGTAATTAAAAGTTGGGTTGTAAAACTTAAATTACTTTCCCAGCTGCACATGGTTGAAACTCAGTTCACCTTTTTACGAAACTTCACAAATATTGTACAATAAAACATCAGATTGTCAGTTGCTTTTAATGCGATATCTTTAGGGAATCTTGGCAAGAAAACCAATTTAAAAACTTCTGTGTGCAGCTTTCAATTTGTCAGATGTTTCTGACAGGCGAGTGCAGCTTAAGGAAAAAGCATCGATTCTCTGTTGCTCCACAGACCAGATGGTGCTGAGACACACAGCCTCTCTGTCTCTCACGCATCAGTGTATTCAACAGTCATTGTGTGCAGGATTAGTTCATGTACATTGACGGTTTCTGGCCGGTGCTTCTCATATAGCCTTCTTTCGACACACTCCCATGCAGACAGGGTGGGTGGAAGCTATTCCCAGCAAACAGGTGCCATCATGTGGCATCAGGTGTCCTTCCAAAAGGTTAGACAGCGATGGGAGGATGGTTTGTCCTAGATATGCAGTTAGTTAGATCAGAGCTGCTCTCGGAGGACACTCTGAGACGGTAGCCACGGACAGTAGGGACAGTGGTGCTGCAAATCTGGGATACAATCTGATTTGCTTATGAAATGAGGTTAGCTCTGTGTGCTCTCACTCCTTTCATGTTAAACAGGGCAAACAAGACTTTGCACAACAGCAGAGCAAATATTCATTTGTTATGTGATTGTATGTGAAGTGTGCTCAATTAAAGCCCCAACTGTGACTATTCAGCCCTCACAGAAAAGAAGAGAAATAAGCCTCAGTATGCTGCAAAATACTCTTCATCTCCAGAGTCTGACTTAGCAAGGGCACATTTACCTAACGGTTTTCCAGGATCGGTGTCAAACATCTTTCTATTGTTTGGTTTCCATAGAGACTGCAGCCTCTGGTTATGAATCACTGAAACTGCAGACAGGAACAGAGGATCCATTTATGGTCCTAATTGACAAGCTACACGTGATTAATGAAAATGAGAGAAACCAAACAGCTTAATAGAGGTCTGCCTCCATCTATGCTAATTGATCCACTTTAGCTGTCTGTTGATATAGCAAAGGGGAGCCTCATTGTGACAAAAAAGCAACAAGCCTACTGACGAGGGTCGAGCTCAAAAATAAGTACAACTGCCCATCTGGCAGGATGGACCTTTCAACTGATTTACAGCCTTTTGTCTGCCTTTTTCCTCTTTCCTTCCTCTATTTCATGGAATTACTGAAATGTTCCTGAAGCCCTCTTTAAAATTAATTTACAATTGATTTCATTTCAGGCGTATCACAGACAAATTGTGGTTACTGTTTACAGCATTTTAAGGTTTTAGAAATGTCTCTGTTGTGCACACAAAAGCTGTACTTTAACAAATTACACCAACAATTGCAGATGTTATTAAATGTTATTTTATTAGATGTTAAAAAATGAATTCTTTTATTGTAGTAATGAGATGGCTTTGTTTGGAGTTTCATTGAACCAGTTTTTCCCCTCTGTGCTGGAGTCTTGTTTGGCAGCCCAATCAATAAAAATAAAATTGGAGAGCTTGGTGAAATAAGCTTTCTGGTAAGAGTGAGGAAAAGCAGACATCTTTGACATACAGTATGTGGTGAAAAAGGAAGCAGCAGTTTGTGTACTCCCTAGTCAGGGATGAGACCGACCAACGCCCTGTTGGTGCTGCGTTAGAAGCAGTACAACCAGGAGTAAAAGATCCAATGACGCATTTATGCCTCAGCACGAGCTGTGTGTTTTACAATAATGAGAGAGCTTCTATTGCTCTCTCTTGAGCTATTAAATGCCTCTCTGGTCTGTCAACTAATGTTGCTCTATATAGATAAATGTGGTGGGAATTTGTTGTATTGTGTTGTATTTTTTGCTGATTGATGCCTTTGTTATTGTGGTTTATTGTGTAATTAAGGGAGTTAATTATATTTGTGTTTTTGCAGTTGACCTCTGTCTCTATCTGTTTATATTTGTGTCTCTAGCTAATGTGAAATGACTAGACATATAGACCATATTTCACAAAATATCTTTGTTCAACAGCCTAGCCGAGTAATTTGGAACATGAATAACTCTCCTATAGCTGGTAACTTGCAATAGAGAAAACCAAGAAATTGATTTGTACATAAATTTGTATAGGTAAGGAAAAGAAAAAATCATATAGCCTACTGTCTATGGTCTCATTAGCTGTAAAAAGCATTCCAAGTCAAGTCAATATTATGTATATAGTGCCAAATTACAACAGAAGTTATTTCAGGCCACTTTTCATAAAGAGCAGGTCTATACCGTACTCTTTAATTTACAGAGACCCAACATTCCCCCATGATCAAGCACTCAGTGACAGCGGTAAGGAAAAACTCCCCTTTAATGGGAAGAAACCTCATCCAGAACCGGGCTCTGGGTGGGCAGCCATCTGCCTCGACCGGTTGCTGGCTAAAGCGAGTAATAAACTGAGCGGGGATCAGGATAATCTCATCACCGCAAAATGTATTACCATCACTGCACAGAAAACTGCAGGGCTTTCAGATTAAAACAATTTAGATAAAATATAAAGATTGATTGATGGACTTTTTCAGACATGCAGCATATGTACAGTAATGTGGGCAGTTATGTTTATATATATTTACAATAAATATTTGAATTTAAACGCAATTACTATATTTGCTAGAATACCACAACAATACATCTAAAATATGCAGCTTTGTTTTCGATTATCATTAGTTTGCATTTACTTTTGAAGCACATTTTGCATAAAAGTACATTTTTGTTGATGGGGACAACACTATTTAACATGCCATTTATTTTTGAATAAACAAGTTATTTGACAATAAAAGATGTTTACAAGTAATATCCATGAAATGGAAACTTTGCAAATCTGAGAGTCAGGGTTTGCAAAAATGTAAATTTGTGTAAATTGTCTTGGTCCTCAAGTAAACACAAAAACTCAGGAGGACTTCTCTTTTGCTCGAGACAGGACTGTGGGTTGCTAACAAATTTGGTTCTCCTGCTGCAGAGTTCACTGTGATTTGAATGACTTTGAGTTTTTTAAAAACACATGTTGATGCCTTGAGGCCACTTCCCTTGTGTTTTTCTTATTCTTTGTTGGTTGTTTGAGCTTATTCTTGTTCTCTGAGCTTGTACAATTATTCAGTCTTTTCTACAATATTCCCAGATTACTCAGTCTTAATAAGACCAGCATCTTATTGCTGCTGCACAGTGAGAACCTTGCATCTCTGAAATGTCAGCTGTTGAGAGAGTTTTTCTATAACATTCATCATTTTCTTCTTGCATTTTGAAAAGATTGTTTGGTAGTATCACTTGTAGTGAACAGCAGTTGGCTTGTTATAATAAATCACCCTTTATATAGGGGTTATAAATTGTAACTAATGGCTTTATTAATAGTTAATAAATCATTCACTAATGCTTTATAGATGAGTTATAAGCCATTAATGAGAACAACCTTTGAAAATTTGTTGATTTACAGCCCTTTAATTCATCAGGATGACATGTGAATGGACTGTTTCCTCTCTGGAAAAAACCTGCAGAGAATCTGGATCAAAATCAACTTCTGAACAACTTATTTCCATGTATGAAAGAAGGCTTGATGGTTTATTAAAAAGTGTGAAACACACAAGTATTTATTAATGGATTACTAGCATTTATAACTGAATTATTATTTTCCACAACCTGGCAACCCAAAAGTTTTTCTTATGACTGGCTAATAAATGATGTGTGCATTAGTAAATTATTCATTAAACTATTATAAAGGATGACTTATTAGAAAGTGTTGTCATTATAAAATTCTCTTACTATATGATGTCTGAATTCCAATATGTGTCCTGTACAGATACTAAAGCTCCTGTGTAAACAGTACACACATAGTAGGAACCAGTATTTTCACTTAATATGTACCCAAGAAGAGGTTGTTTTGAAGTTTACTGCAGCTGCTACCTTTTTGTTTTTCTCTCTCATACAAGCAAATTAAAGGCAAGTTGTTTCTCTCTGGAAAACCAAGAGTTGTACAGAGCGCTCTGTGGGAACAATGTGTAAGCAGCTGCTGGTTTCAGCAGCTGATTTGGCCATTTAAGGAGTCAGCAATTATCTTTACTTTTGTCAAATCTTACTTATGAATTAGCCAGCACAGAAAGGTTTTCTGGCACTAGGATGGACAGGTGTGACATTGATCCATGCATTTGTCTGAGGTGTGAACTGAATTATTCATGAGCCCAAAACAAACTCTTCCCTACAGCTGAAGGCGAGTTACAAAAAACAAAATTGATAAGTGGACAAAACTTGGAATGTTTTGACTACATGGAGTTATATTTCCCTAAAATATACAGATCAGTTCTTTATAAATCTACTTCCTTGCTCTTGAGTCCTGTTTTACTATAGTCCTGAAACATGACACAAGTTAGGGGGGTTTAGCCTTTAGTGACAGAAACGTGACGACTGTATCTAATATCAGCTATGTTAGAAATGTACACTTTTACAGAATGATGGTGAATATTCACACCGCTCTCCCATTTCACAACATAATATGAATAATAATCATGTGATAGCACCGCTTGCTTTTACACAACAAAAAAAAGGTATGAAAGGCCCTCAAGAGAAGGGAGTCTACGTGGGTTGGGAGTAGAGTATTATGTGCGTGTGTGTGTGTGTGTGTGTGTGTGTGTGTATGACATTGTCACTGCAACAGTGGCGGCCATCTGAATAATTCATAAAGCTAATCAATGATTAAAGGTCTGTTGGGTGTCACACCTCACACTACAAGAGGGTGACTGTATGTTATTCAGGGTTATGGAAATAATAGGGGAGAACAGGGTAAATCGAGCCAATGGGTAAAATGAGCCACTCCCTTTATCTAGGTAACCATAAACAAAAGTAATCATGTGACCACAAATTAAGAAAGTTTAGATCACGTTACTCAATCCATCTTGGACTCAAGCACATGGAGAGAGTAGTAAGCAAAACAGAGCAAAAAAAAAAAAAAGATTTTTGTCATGCCAAGTGAATTCATCATGTTACTAAAGTTATCAGTCTTGTATCTTAATTAAAATAGATATGTTTTGGACATTATACATGTTAATTTAAGTCAGTGTAAGCTACAAAACAATGTCATAAACTTAGCATGTGGATCTGAACCACTGTGTGAAACAGTTTTGTCAAAATGGAGTTTGTGGGGTAAAATGTGCCAGTGATGTTGGGGCAAGTCGAGTCAATAGCTCAATTTACCCCCAGAAATTATTTTCTGATATTCTACTAGAGACGCTGTTCACGTTAATGTTTGATCACTGTTACAAGTTTTACAATGTTTATGAATAAATACCTAATTGTTGACTAATGTTAAGTTTAAGCCACACACAAACATGCTATACATACAAACGGGAGACAAATTAAAAGAAAAACCAACATAAAGTGTCTTAGTAAAGTGTTGGGCCACCACGTGCCACTAGAACAGCTTCAATGCATCTTGGCATTGATTGTACAAGTCTCTGAACTCTTCTGGAGGAATGAACACCATTCTTCAAAAAGATATTCCCTCATTTGGTGTTTTGATGATGGTGGTGGAGAGCGCTGTCTAACACATTGGTCCAAAATCTCCCATAGGTGTTCAACTGGGTTGGGATCTGGTGACTGTGAAGGTCATAGCATATGATTCACATCATTTTCATTCTCATCAAACCATTCAGTGACCCCTCGTGCCCCGTGAATCAGGGCATTGTCATCCTGGAAGAGACACTCCTATCAGGATAGAAATGTTTGATCATAGGATAAAGGTGATGACTCAGAAAAAACTTTGTATTGATTTCCAGTGATCCTTCCCTCTAAGGGGACAAGTGGACCCAAACCATGCCAGCAAAACGCCCCCCAAAGCATAACAGAGGCACCAGATCCCCTCACTGTAGGGGTCAAGCATTCAGACCTGTACCGGTTTTTCCTTTAATTTGTCACCCATGTGTATACACAAAAGCACATTTACACACACATTCTTTCTGTAGCTAAGACACAAAGATCACAGTTTAATCCTTACTGAAAATGTTTAGGTAACATGTTGAACAACAGGACACAAACACATCATTTTACTTAAAAGTATGCGTTTTTGCCTTTGTTTAATTGATGGCATTAATAAAGTTCAAAATCATCTAAAAATTATTTGATTTTATTTAATTTTTATATCAGTATTTAATGGTAGCACTATTAATCCCTAGAGCACTCAATTTACCCCATCCCCATGCTAATTTTATCCTTACCTTGGGGTAAGTTGTGCCATAGGACTAACTTTTTTTTGATGGGTCATTGTTCTAAAAGCATTATGATTAGATAACTTGTTCTAGTTTCCATGGGTACACAACAACCTGAGGTATATATAGTCAGTGTTGTAGTCGAGTCACTAAGTCTCAAGTCCAAGTTGAGTCTCAAGTCCCTAGTGTTCAAATCCAAGTCCAAGTCCGAATCACCAAAGAAGAGTTTGAGTCGAGTTAAGGTTGAGTCTGAGTCGAGTTCCGAGATGAGCTCCACTCTAGCACAAAGAGCTAACATACAAATAAAAAAAGGTCTACATTAAACAAAAATGACACAGCTGTGATTTCATATTAATATTAATAATGCACTGATAGAAATTTTCTTGGATTTTTGGCGATTCTGATTTTCGTTATAAGAATTCAATTAAATTTTTTTTTTTTGACTTAAAGGTATTACAAATTGCAAGCTTTGTGTCTTCTTCACTCAAGCTAAAGAATTTCCAAACCAACGACAATGTGTGCGTGTGTGGCTGTGGCTTTCTGTGCGCTGGGTGCGCCACATGCATGTTGTGTGTGTGTGGCTACACTGTCTGTGCTGCAGCTGCTGCTGTGTGCGTGATTTGAACCGTAGTGTGGTTATGTGAAAATTTGACTGGCAAAAAATCGGATATATATTACTTCTTTATCAATTCACAAGTCGAGTCCTCGTCTTCAACTTCCAGCTCTGAATGCAGTCAATGCTCGAGTCCAAGTCTGAGTTTGAGTCATCAGTGCGCAAGTCCAAGTCTGAGTCATCAGTGCGCAAGTCTGAATCGTGTCACGAGTCCTGAAAATCAGAACTCGAGTCCGAGTCCTGGACTTGAGTACTATAACACTTTATATAGTAACTATTATTTGAAACAAATACACTTTTATTTAGCAGTAAAATCATCAAATGTAAAAAGTGGCTCATGTTACCCCGTTCTCCCTATGGATGGTAAGGTAAAATGTCGGTCAAGATACAGTAGAAAAGAAAGAAGTCAAACTCACATAATCCTCTTTCCCTGCCTTTCTTTCTTTCTTTCTGGCAGCAAAATATTGTATTCATTGCCAGTTTTTGTAACATAATAAGGATTTAATCTGTACTAGGGGTGTGCCACATCGTATTGTTCATGATAATATTGGTATAATTTTTAATATGATGAAAAAAAATGATGAAAAAAGGTCAAATGAACAACAAACCACGGTAATATGTAAAGGCCACTTCAGATCAATTATTCGCAACGAGACTGGATGCATCTTGCAAAAGAATTATGATGATGACCATGTCCATTGCAACGACACACTGGCATACCCCAATACTTCTGTGTTGATACACTGTATTAAGTGGATTAGCTGGATTTCTGTTTGTTTTTGATAGCATCCAAGCTACGTTACTATCTATGAACAGATTAAACGTTACCACCGTTTAGCTGGTGACCGGTGTTTTGTGTTTTTTAATGTTAGCTATCTTAACTCACAGCATTAGCTTAACGTAGATGAAAAAGAACAAGGCTTAACTTGTTGGACACAGTCAGGATGCTTGCAATCGAGCAAAAGGCGTTGTTTTTGTTCGTAAAGTGAATGCTGTTCTTCAAAAAGTTGGATGAGCTGGTCCTCCCACTCCTCTGTCCACAAATCTGCCATGCTTTCGTACTGGCCTGTGCTGTTTCCTGATTGGCTGAAGAGAAATAGCTATGTCCTTACGTTCTAAAACTGCACCTGGAGACAATCTCCTGAAAACCAGTTATGAAACACTTGGACACTGTTTACATAAACATGAAAGAAGGTGAGTTATTAGATTAATATCAGTGTCTTCCAAAACTTTGTTAGGTAGCACTTTGACTGATGACTGAAATGGTAGTATAATGTACAGAAGTGCTATTGATTCACAAAAATGTGTCTCACTAAAGCTTTTCCATCCTCTTATCTCATTTCAATACACTATGACTTGGCTGAACAATTTCTCAAGCTTCTTAATTTTCCTCCATTGCTCTGCTTTTCCTCTCTTTAATTGATTCACTGAACTAAAATGAGAAGTCTGTCCTGAGACCTCAGTTTCAAAGCGGTGGTCCGCAACATTCTTAGTTCTGACGACTTCTCTTGTGCTAAGTGCTGATTGCAATCACATTAAGCACTTCCCGTCAGTCAAGGAGTCTTGTGTATTTTTCCCTGTGTCTTGTCAGTTCATTCCCCTTCTGGTTATTGTTGTTGCTTCCCGTAACATAAGAAGCATTACTTCCTGGGTGCCAGATTTTTTTTTCCTGGAAAGGCCTATTAGACACAGGCTGTTAACCACACCGATCATGTAAGCTTCCGTGATGTAGGTACAGATTAGGGGTGGGTGATATGGCCCTAAAATAATATCATGATATTTCAAGGTATTTCTGCGATAATGATATTCATGGCAATATGACAAAATACTACTTGTAGGATTTTAGGCTCTCTTTGTAAGGTGCTTCCTCTTGAGGTGATGAAATAAGTTTGTTGTATTGCCTCCTTTTGTTGTTTTGTGTAGTCTTCTTGCACTTCTTACATATTACTGTGGTTTGTTGATCTTTTGTAACCAAACTACTTCGACACTGACTCCTCCACCATGGAGCTGGTAGCAATGTTATTTTTGCTTTCAGCCATGCTTGTTGTTGCTGCGTGTGACACTATGATATCATTGCGTCAACAAGTCAGAATATTACCATAATCACTATATGATTTTTTTTTATCATATTAAAAATGTTATTGATAATTATAGGTCGTCTTATTTAAACTGTTCTTCTGGTAATAGTTGAAGAAAGGAAAGCTGCTTGATAAACATTGTCCAATCACCTTTCTTAATTTAGGGCGTAAATGGTGCTCTTTTTGCTAGATTACTGACTGCAGACAATGTAATGACTGGTAAACAATGTGTTGTTATTTCTGAGAACCTTTCTAGAATATTTTTATTTCTTTAAAGATCCCCTCCAGACATGTATTAAAACAAATAAAATACTCTGCATGGAACAATAATGTGTGTTTGATGTGCTTTTTCCACAAAAAAAACTATAATTACCATATTAAAATCCTTAAAATGACATCTACTCCTTCTCCCTCATCATAAATCTATGAATATGCAAATATTGTTCATTTCAAAAGTTTAACTGCTGGACATGAGATGCTTCCTACTTCACTGTAAAGTCTGTTCTCAGTATATGTGCACTGAAGGCTTCAAGTTTCCACGTCACACTTGTTTGAGTTTCCTATTGAACCAGGATTGGCTCCCAAACTAGTTGTGATGTCACACATCCTGCTCGAGGATATGCCCCTTAAACTCAGATTTTCAATGAGCATAGAGAAACTTTCCACTTTCAGCAGATGAATGTGAAAACAGCCTTTCAGTGTCTAAATGATTGACATACATTATTCTGCACAATGAAGCTCAAACATTCAACTGTAGGAACAAGAAGAAATCATATTTTTGAGTGGAAGGGGACTTTAAGTGGATCATTTAATGGTGTTACACTCGTGTTGATTTGATTAAGTTCTGTGCTGAGTCATAATCAATCAAAACATTTTAAGTCTCTAAGACATCTTGTCTTGCACCATTGTAGGGTTCCACAGAATAATTAGCAATGAGTGAATCATGGATAGATAGATTATTCAATATTTTAGGTGTGTCAGTCTCAAATAAAAAAAAAATGAAACAGCAAATCTATTAATCATGTATGATTTGTTCCGGTATTCAGAAATGGAATTATGGGTCAGTGGCTTTTTTATTGATAAGGCTCTATGCATGCAGACGACACAGTTATCTACTAACATAATTATTCTGAGCAACTTTTTAAAGCAATCTTTAGTGAGCTTTATGAGCTGAATGCTAATTGAATTTAATTGATTATTCTTATTATTACACAATACATTGATCATGTATTCTTGTTTTGGCCCCTAAGAATACAAAGGATGGACGGAATTTTATGACCATCCGCACAATGCCTTAAAACAATACAATACAAATACCTTTGATTTCTCTTTTTCTGTGGAGACATGGCGGTGTTTCAGCTGTAGTCTGTGATGTTGTGTTGGATTGTATTACATACTGTATTATGGCATGTTAATTCTATTTTGCCCACATACAGGGAGGGGTCATAATGCCTTGGGCACTTTTACAATACAATGCAATCCAATACACTGCTTAAAATGGTTTCAAAAACTCTAGTGGAGTTCAATAAACAGTTGTCTGACAAGACTAAATTTAATATGCAGTGTAGGGAACATCAAAAACAATGTAGCATTTTTTACAGGGCAATCACACTGGTGTGATGAGAGTACAACTCTAAACAGTTGAATCTCTGAACAAATATACTGTTTTTACCCATTTACAGATTAATTTAAATTTCATTTTAAGACCTTAAACTTTTTTAACCAAGAAAATTGGTGTGTATGAGCAATGTGTGTGTGTTCTATACACAGACGGCTGAACAAAGACTTTTCTTCTGTTTTAGAATATATTGACAAGCAGCCACCTACACTGTTAAGCCTCTAGATGTTTTGTTGTCTATTTGGCTGCGAGAATTGCTGTTTTACCAGAAATGCCTATGGCGTTCATCCATCCATTTCATACCACAGAGTGATTAGATTATTCTTTATCTGAAAAAATGTATGAAAAGGGTATTTTTTTCAAATTATAGCTTCATACTGAATATAGTTAAACCTCTCTCAGCACTGGCTGGTGCTCCAGATTCTTCAGGTTAGCAGGGATGCAGGCTGCTTTTAGATTTTTTGCTCTATATACACTACCTGGAATAAATGGTGTCATAACCCGAGGCACTGTGTTTTGGCTACAGTGGGACAGCACAACAATCTGATGAAGACTCTGATTACCTTTTTGTGTGGAAAGATTATTGTTAAATAATGTTTTAATGAGTTGTTTTAATTGATGATTGCAAAATGTTTTAAGTGATATAAGTATTGTGCTTGTGTGTGTGGTTCTTCATGTCTGTTAACACAACACTGTTGAAAAAAAGAAGGCGCTGATCTATCTCTATTCTGAGTGTTAAAGGTTAAATTAAACCAAATATTCGGCTGAAGAACAGCAGAAAACCTTTGCTAAAACAAGTTGTTAACACTGTGCTGAAATCATCTTTTTAACAGCATTTAGAGGGTGAAAAAAAGCCCTTAGTCATTTTTGAGAACCCACATTTATACAATCCCCAAAGACCAAACTGGTAGAGAACAGTAAATGGATAGATCCGGAAAGAGAGATATTAAAAGGGAGGGGAGATGGTGGGGAGATGGAGTCGTGCGGGGAGAGGTTAATAGTGCAGAGAGGATTGGGAGACAATAGGCTGGGCTAATGAGTCATGAGGCTGGCTTTACTGGTGCTGAGGCATTTCCGAGCCGCACGCTATACTCACTCTGCTATCACAGTGTTCTCTCAAACCACACAGAGATGTGTGATCTGTTGTTAGTTTTTTATCAAAATTTACTTGTCTGCTTGCCAGAACAACAGTGAAAAACACAAAGTGAGGTTTATAATAACCACCAAAAGAAAACAGACAAATGTACAATTAAGGGAAAGAAATTGGGGGAATTTTGTTCCACAATGTTGGCAAAGAAAACAGAAAAAAGTATTTGCAAAAATGTATCCTTCTGTATTGTTCTGCAAGTAAAAATCTAATAGTGAACTTTCATACTGAAAAATCACTTTTCTCAGTAGTGTATATTCTTATTCTTCTTCCGTTAAGTACATCACCAAGATTGAAATCTATGTTAGATTTAATTAATATTAGTGTGTGGCTAGACAACTATTTTGCCATGCACCGCAGCTGTCGCAGAATTAAGCGCTGGGACATAGACAGAATGAGACAGTGTCAAGTAACAGCCAAAAGACAAACTTGTTTAAATACCTGATCAAATATGACATTGCTATCCCTCGAGGGCTCTTTCAACTCATCTTTATTCTTCTAATAACTAACAGATATTCAACCTTTGGACTGAAATAACAGGTTTCTGCATGCCACCAGCTAAAATGGCTTCTCTTCTCCTTGTAGAGTCACAAAAAAGAATCTATCTAAATGTTGTTACGCAGATTTGTTTAGACTTCGTACATCACTAGAATACCGTAGAGGCTGGAACTGTTTCATATCCATGTCAGTCACTGCTGATCTGGCACTAATCCAGAGGAGATCAGTGAGGGCATCAGGGAATGCTGAGTCCATCTCTTGCCTGTAGCTCATTAGCTGCCTGTCTAGACTGCCTGGCAGCTCAGTAATGATGAATACAGCATCACCACACCCTTAAAACCAACTATCAGAATGATTTTATAGACAGAGACCCAATTTGGAGGAGAGGAGAACAAGTTACAGTAAAGCAGCATGGTGGATCATGAAGACTATCAATGATTAGATAGAGTAGGTAAAATATTGGTTAAAGCAGTGGTTCCTAACCTGGGTGGCAAGATAAATCTGACCGGTCACCAGATGATTAACAGAAAAGAAAAGCAGAAAAACCTGCTACACAAACTTCTCTTTACTTTTTCAGGTCTTCTTTTAGATCTACGTGCTGTTTTCTTATGAATTACTGCATAATTTTACTTCTTCTGCCCTCTAAAAATAGTTAAAATAAATCAATCTGAGAAGAAAGAAGCACTTTTTCACTGTTTAGTTGACCTGCTCACGGCCAGTTGTGATATGCAAAGTCGGGAACCACAGCAGAACTGTGTTAAAGTACTGCTGTCAAAGGAAAAATAAACATTTTCAGTAGAGGTTAGTCAAAACAGGAATCAAAGAAACAATTACAGTTGTCATTTTTCATAATTTATTGTACATTGTCATTTCTTCCATCATCTTATACCCAAACTAATAAACAGTACAACATTTCCATTTATACAAAATATAAACTATAAGGGGGGGAATATAAATCTAACATCAACCCTTCCCATATGGTTACACATACAGTCATTTCCTGGGTCTAACCCATGGAGGAAGGGGGGGAAAGGTGTCAATCAAACCCTCATTGTAAAAGACCACAACTCTTTAAAAATCACAAGGCAAAACTGACACAAGTCCTGTGGCAACTTATTCGCTACATACATCTCTTTGACATTTCTAATTAAAAGACCGAAGAGCCAAATTATGAAAACCCAACTAAGAATGTCATCTGGCTCTCACTTGTTGCTTTAAAATCTCCTACTGTATGTGCCAAACTTCACTTTACAGACAAAACCCTTCTGATATTGATTGCCAGGTGGAATTGAAGCCACAAAAATAACCTCTGTACACTCAAGTGGTCCGCATTTCAATCAAGACATGTGACATGACAACCGCAGCCCTGAGCATCTCCAAAAAAAGTGGTGGCGTGACTATGGAAACGCAAGCCAAAAGGGAAGCTGGGTGCATCGTTCCTTTTGATTCCATGCAAAGGGGCTGGGGGGCTGAGGGGGGGTGTGCTGGTGGTCTCCAGCTGAGAGTCACACCCCCGTTATTGAAAGAAATGTCTTGGAATTACATATTTTTGTTATTATTTAAGGAGGACGAAGGAGGTTGTGGAGTCCATCCATGTTAGCCTTGTGGTCTCTGTGCAGTGCGGTGAAGGGGAGAGAGGCTGGAGAGGCTGGACTGGGTGGGATCGTGGGAGGGGAGTGTTGAGGCAGAGAGGGGGCCGTGGGGTCCGGGCTTCAACAGTAGCACTGCAGGAGAGATGCTGCCACGATGACGGGGATCAGCAGGGAGGAGAAGATGCCTGCGTGCAGTGAGACGCCCGCTCCGGCAGGGGAGGTGGAGTTGGCCGAACTGCTGTAGGTGTCTGTGGCCATGGTGGTGGTGTTGGGGTTGGAGGTGGAGTTTCCCCCCGCTGTGGGGTTTGTGTTGTTCTGGGAAACCACCTGTAGGAAAGGAGGAAGAAGAAGAGGATGGAGGGATGAGTGAGGAGCACTGTTTTTTTTTCTTTTTTTTTTTTTTTGCCAATGCTGAACTTAATCGTCACATGAGGAAATAAGATAATGATAAATACCAGATGCTTTTAATAGTCCACAGATTAACTGACTGCGTTTCACAGCAAGGGTTTAGCTAAAATGAATGATCTTATACGCAATGGCAAAATACCCAAATTATTCCAAAAACGCTTGAAATCCATTTATATGTTACTCAAAGTTAACCATTAATCTCATTTGGTGATGGTTACCACACTACTCCTCACATTCTAACAACACTGGATTACTAATTGTCACCATAAAGATAAGAGGGGACCCAAGTTTCTGTGCATATGTGTCAGGTTTCGTTTGGCATACGGCACCGAAACTTTAGCTCCCCTCCCCAGCGTTGCGCAGGTAGACAATACACTGCACCTAAATCTTTAATTCACTGGAGTGTAAGCTAATCAAGAGGTAAAAAATAAAAATGTGGGAAAAAATTCTATATTTCTGGGAATTAAGTTTAATTAAAGATGCACAGCAATCTAGAAATCGACTGATTATAATTCAGGTTCATGTTAATTTCCCAAGAGAGCTTCAAGTCTAGCCTGCTGTAATCCTGATCATCACACCGACTGATTATTAGCCTGTAAACCCTTTCTAGTAACATCATTTAAGTAAAAAAAAAACATCACCACATTTATTTATAAGCGTCATAAATAAAGGACAATCCCAGCAGCTCATACACAATAAATCCATTACCTACAGTAATGAATAAAATCATTTTTTCCAGCTAAAAACTGAATATAACTCAATATAAATATCAGCCTACCTGGGTTGATAAACATATGGCGAACACAATCACTCCAAGCTGAACGATCGTCATTTTGGACATTTCTGTTTTCTGTTTTTTTGTTTTTTTTATGCAATGATTTGGCCAGATGGATGAGGCTGCCCACAGACGCTGCTTCTCTCTAATGTGGACGCTGCATCAGACGAAGCTTTTTATACCAGCTGCAGGTCTGTGACGTAGCCTGCAATGACAGTCGGTCCCGGACATGGTGGAAATAGAGTTACACAGAAATGTCTCATAGTAGCCTAAAGGAAGCAATTTTTTGAACACAAGATATTCAATGACGCAACCCATGTCACTTTAGGCTAAGTGAACACAGCAGAGGCTGTTTAAAACATTTGGGAAGTCAGCTGAGCACGCATGCTCCATCACTGTCCTGTGAGTTTTCTACTGTCCTATATATCATGCTGGAGTGTCTCACTCACAGGCTGCTTGTTGAGCAGAAATCACCTTCTCTAGCAAAACAAAGTGACCCAGTAGATCAAACCGGGACCGTCTATATAGCTACACCTGCACCCTACTCCCACCATTATGTTGCCATGGTGATAATGATTCGTAGGCTGCACGGTTAAGGCTAAAACTGGGATTGTGGTTACAGAGATCATTAAACTTGTGAGAATATGTTGCTTCATTTGGAATTTTACAGGCGAGGAAGAGATATTAATCCAGAAAACGGAAAGCTGTCGCAAATATGAGAAAACAGTTAATACAACCTGTTGAACAGTCTCTATATACCAGGCTCTATAAATCTGGCAACAGCAACACCTGGTGTTCAAGACTGGTTCACTTTGAAATAAAAACAAACTGCGTAAACTATGAATTAGTTGTTTGATGTAATATTATGATAGAGGCAACATCATTTTCAATCATAACCTATTGAAGATGTAGCCTACTTGTCAGTCTTTTTTTTTTTTTTTTTTTTTTTTTTTTTAGCATCATTGTCCTTAAAGCTGAGAGGATAAACAATGAAAAGTAAATTGTTATAGCATGTGTTGGCCGTTTATTTGTATTTTTTTTTAATCTTTTTTATTTACAATTTTATATTTATACAGAATTATCAAAAAAAAAAAAAACCCCAAAAAACAAAAAACAAATAAATCCAAAATACACAAATAAATAGCAGCAACACCAAATTTGGGAGGTAGGGTGCAACTATAGTCCTACATACAGTGCAATATGATTAAACAAAATGTAATTATAGGCTATGTATTGATGAGAATAATCAATACAAATTATTATTAGTTTTATTTTACATATGTATGTAGCCTATATGTATGGGTCACTGTGTTAGATTTCCTCTTTTGTTGTGAAGTGTAACAATATACTTTTTATCTTTGGTGAGGAAATGTTAAAGTTGTTCAGGCGAAACTGAAATTCAAATTGCGTTATAAACTACATGTCTACAGCTTATTTAGTCAGTGGTGCATTAAAACAGATGCACTCATCATGACTGTATTTGAGTGTAATCTGATGCAGGGAAAACACCGGGGTACAGTTACTGCTTAAAACATTCAAAACTATTGGGTAGACATCGCCCCCTAATGGTGACATTATATTACTGTAAACCAAAGTATCACATTGTGTGTACTGTCTGTCTCTCTGTTAATGCTCAACACCAACATTTTCTATCATCTTCTAAATTGACAGTTCACTGTAATCATGTGTCCACGGACAATAATGCAAGTAATGATACACAAAGTGTTCATTTTTTTTTATGATTCAATCCAGATGTTTGGGATTGTAACTTTAGAACTATAAATACTGACTCCAGTCCTCTGTCATTTATGTAAGTGGATTTCTGAGGGAATAGCCTAGTGAAACGGTCTTATCCCCGCCTTCACCCCCCACAGGAACCTAAAGGGACAGCGCTCCCTGCAGAGGCACCAGATGTGCGCTGTTATGGAGAGCCGGAGAGAGGGGCCTTTTGTGAGGCATCAGATAAGCCCTGTTCCCAAAGCCGGGACGGATCGGGTATCATCAGCGGGTCTACGAGGGGGCGAAACCCAAACCCTGCGCACTGGATCGGGTTTCTGTTTACACGAGCGCGGTCCCTGGATTCTTCCAACCAGAGCAGACTGAGGAAGGCTGGAGACAGGGAGGAGAGAGCCCTCATGTCCCGCCTGTCTGTCTACCTGTCTGTCTCTCTGCATGGGGTTTGGCGACCTGTAGTCAAAGTCCTGCCAGAGAGAGACATTTAAGGATGCAGTTGAACCATCTAAACCCAGTTTTGCCTACGTTTTTAGTAATGGCATCTTTATGACCTAAATTCATCACACTAAGTAGGCGTATTAACATGACATTGGTTAAAACGGGTATGTTTAAAATAGATTAATGAAAATATAGCATTAAATAGTAAAATAATGGCAAGTTTGAACTAACACTGATGTTTCTTTATGTTGCTGAATGAAACTTGATCATCTCCATCTTTTCATCACCAGCTGAGAAACATGATATTTATAAATCCTCTGGCCTTTACCATCAGGAATAACCATGGGACAAATGTTTATGTTGAAAGCTCTTGTTTGTGCACAGACACAGCACACACACACCTCCCTCTGTGTAAATGTAACTCCTGCCCTCAGGCATGTGGTACTTTTCCTGTGGCAAGGGTGGCTCAGGGGCCAAATGTGGACATTTCAGGTGTTTTTAGTGTTGTGCGCGTACACACACACACACACACACACACACACACACACACACACACACACACACACACACACACACACACTCACTTCACACACAGGCACTCACATGCACTGATCAAACAGATGCCATTTAAGAAAGCCCCAAACATTCTGCCATGGTATCATTTAACTCACAAGGCTCTTTTCATCTCTTTATTTTAAGACAAGAGTATACAGACAGTGTTTGTACTGTGTCCCCTCCGATAAAACACAGTCTTTGCATTCCTTATGAAATGTATCTGTTGAGATTTGGGAGGGGTGGGCGCCAGGTGTTGGGTTACATCAAATCAGAAGGCCCTCCCTTCTCTATCCGAAGAGGGCAGCATCAAGTTGCACAGAATCAGGAGGGAGTAGACCGGTAGTCAGGCGAAGAAGTTTTCATAATAACAGCAGACACAAAAATGTGTTTTGCATGAAAAGTAAATTTCAGAGCAGCAAACTTGGATTAAACACAAATACTGGAACAAAACTTGCATTGTAGTATTTCTTTGTGTGCAATATTACATCAGTTTTAGGCCATTTTTTAGTACTTTTTTCTCACTGAATAATAAAATAAATGGTGCAACATTTAGGCCATTCTTCATTTACATTTTACATGTTGTCATTTGGCAGATGCTTTCATCCAAATTTACAAGCAAGGCAGTATGCGCTTTGTTTGAGTTGATCATCTAAAAGTGTTTTGTGTTATTGTAGTATGTGTTTAAATATGTTGTGTTTGATTTTTGTTTGCTTGCTTGCTTTTGGATAATAACTGCCTCAGCATTCAAATAATAGGGTATAAAAATGAATAAGTTCAATGAAGTTTTGACCAACTTTTCCTGGTAATTAGAATAGTTTTACCCCGCTATTAAAACTCCAGTGATCAGACTATGTTGAGGTTAAAATAATATAGCCTTGGGATTATTACTTGACATGAAAGAATAGCCCATTTATCAATAAAGGTTTTGTTTCTGAAGTTTTCATGTTGCACACAAATTCCTCAAATCCTCAAAGTTGTTAATTACTAGACTTCATTTGACTGTCCTTCCTTTTCATCAAGGAGAAAACACGCCAATAAAGAGTCTATTTTGAAGGTGCTGACCGGAACACGTATCGTTCATATCAACAGAGGCTTGACTGTGGTGAAGAAGAGAGAGTGAGGGTTGTTCGGCGGCGGAGCCTCCAGCCTGGAGCGCACGCATGTTCAGTGGACTCGAATGGTGTGAAGCCCCAGATGAGGGACTCAGACGTCCGGGAATGACAGCCGCTGTCACCGAGAGTGACAGCTTTCACTCAGAGCGACTCCGCTGAAACCTTCCAGCTGACACCCAACACTGATCCGAATCGGATCCAGCCAGACCAGGACTATGCCAGAGATGGAGAAAGGGAGACCACCGGAAAATAAACGCAGCAGGAAACCCGCGCATCCCGTAAAGAGGGAGATAAACCAGGAGATGAAGGTGAGAGTGAGTTTGTGTGACACTGCTAAATCCGTTTTTATCCCGTGAAATAACTTCTTTACGCACACGTCCTCCTACTCAGGGCAGCGAGTCAACTGCGCACAAATCAATGCTGGGAATAATCAGGCACATACTGTGTTTGTTTTCAATGAATGCACTCCTTGTGTCTTTTATATAAGAGGTCATAACTTATGAATACATTTCTCTCTGTTAATTTACAAGAAGTACCGGTTATTTGCAGAGATTCCACTAATGATAACAAATATTTTATATCACAATCTAAACTGAAAATGTCACATACAAACACACTCTTAAGAGACAGGGGTCATTTTAATTATAGATGTTAGCAGTGAAGAAGAGTAGGCTGGCCTTTGCCGTCTACTGACGCCATGTCAGGCCAGCTGTGGCCGGACGCACACACTGTAATGTCCAGCGGAGATCCAGATGTGCGTCACTTCTTCCCTGCTCCTGCGGTGCGCACACTTGCTGTACCACAGAGGCTTGTCCTCATGCCTTCCAAAAGAGAGAGGGCATTTATATTCTTAAAATAGCCTCCCTCAGCCTTACTCTGAGAAAAATATACTAATATGTGTGCTATCACAAAATATTAAAGGATGCAAACATCACATCGAACTAAAGTATTTAAAGATAATAACTGGTCACTTGAGGCATGTTCTTTAAGAATCTCTCCTCTTCTCCCTGCTTTAAAGGACAGTCACTGCACAGGCAATAATAAGTTAAATCACAGTAACAGACATGATTCCCTCCCACCATTATGAGTCTATTACTGCATGGAAACTAATCCGTGGATTGTCTGCTTTGTTTGGGTTTGGACACTGGCTATTTGAGACTGTTGACTGTGGTGGTAAGGGATATCCAAGGCTCCTTCAAGCAGGAGCTGAGAAATCTAAAAAGACAAGCAGTTTTTCGGGGGGAGATTCTGGCCTTCTCGTGAGAGAGGAAATGTGCTCTTTTTGTGTAAGTGGTTTGGATTGTAGCGTTTTGATATCCAGGAGAGGTGTATCGTTACAACTTAACTAATTTTAATCAAAACATGTGAAACGCTATCCCCGCTTGATGTAAGGCTGCCTGGGCTGAATCTCAGGGTCGGCCCCGGTTTGTTGCCTTTGGCTGCAACTCTCTCTGTGGTTTGGGATATGGCTTGTCACTCTCACAAAGCAGATGTTTGTCTGAACTGCCAAAAAGAAACAAAAACAACATTGTGGGAAATGGAGGGGTAGGGTGAAAAAAAAAATTGCCCGTCTTTCGTTAACAAGAAAACAGAGAGACTAAATGACCCTGAGCTGTGTGCATATAGGAGAGTTGACATGATGTGAAACATTCAAGAATCTGCCAAATAGGACTTAGATTGTAGTAGAGTAAAAATCCTGGAGATTTACACCTTTAAACGAGACAAATGATGAAAGAGCAAAGGAAAGACAGTAAGAAGAAAGACAGACTGAAAGGCAGGCAAACTGGTTTCTAACTCAGCTGAGGTCCAGCCCAGTGTTGTCTCTGTAATACATCTGTTTCAACACCACATTCGGACCTACTCCCTCCACGTCAGACCCGAGCGCAGCACCAGACACCGGATACTTAACTTTAATCATCTTTAGGCATATTTAGCTGGATATGATACCACTGCTTGCACTCACCCACACACTCTCCCAGACGCACACACACAGCAGAAAGTGAGCAAGCGAGGGAGAGATCCATTTCTTTGAGGCCCTAGTGCAGAGCAGAGGTCGGAGTGAGGAAAGCAGGGGAAAGAATGTGCAGTCAGTACTACAGCACTACAACACCACCACAGCAGACTGGCTGTGCTGGAAAAGGGTGAAACCTGAGAGGCAGTGCTGTGTCGGGTGTCAGGGCTGGAAGGTGCTGGGGTGGAGGGGAGGATGGTGAAGATGGGAGGATGAGGGGGGGGGGGACAGAAGAGAGAGAGAGAGAGGCAAGGGGAGGGACAGGGAAAGCTGGAGAAAGAGAGAGTGGTGGACATTGGAGGGAGAAGAAGGGAGAGGAGTGGGGCATTTCCGAGAACCGTGGGACCTCGCTGTGGTGTAGGGTGTCCCGCTCTGATTTCTGCCCGTTCCGGATCAAGTTTCTCCTCCAATCCAGTTCTCCCAAAGCCACAGAGAGAGGTGGGTGGATAAAGAGAGAGACCTTTGTGTTTTGTTTTTTTTTTTCATCTGGTCGTAATAAAAAAAAAGGGACCACACATCCCATCTGCGGAGAACAGTTTTCTTTTCTCCCTCTTTTTTCCAATTAGAAGAGATAAACAAAGGATGATTCATAGATTTCACACTGGTGTTAGGTTTTAAACCTTTCCGTCTCAGATTTAGCAAGAGTAAACAACTTGAATACATCATGGAAAAAGCGTCATACTGTACTCCACTGTGCCCGTATTCATTTCTCCAACAGGGCTGGGGCTGAGAAAGAATCCCTCTCATTGATTCAGAGTAGGAAGGTCTGATTATGTTTAACATAGGATAAAAAGTTCCACCAACAACCCTAAGATGTACGGTCACAATTTCCCATTTGCAGCCAGCCTATGGTTCAGTTACCCTATCTCTTTACATAGAGGGTTAATCAGAGATTTCTTTTCCTGTTTTTCTCATGCAGACGTTTGCAGAAAGCACCATGAATGAGCTCCTGGGATGGTACGGCTATGACAAGGTGGATCTCAGAGACTCGGAGGCCAACGAGATTAGAAACTACAGAGAAAGGCGTCAGCATGTGTCAGTGCTAAAAGGTGAGGGCAGGTGTTAACAGTTCACAGAGTCTTCTTGAATTTATACTAACTTACAGGTTCTGCAGGTTTTAGCGCAAACAATGAGTCACTGTACAAATTTGCTAGACTTACTCTCTGCTGAAGTTGTAACTTCTCAAGTTTCATTCATTCAGATACATCTATTGTTTCTCATCACATTGTACTAAAAATCAATGAGGGGCATTGTTACGAGTTCAAAAGTTGTTACAGTATCATGAATCATTATCAAAATTCTCCTCATGATGTTTATGTCTTTCAGAAAACTCATTGCCAAAACCTAAGAGCCTGGACACCAAAGTCAGTCACTCAGTTCTGGCTATGAAGAGTGGAGTGAGAGAGTCCTCTAGTGTCCCCTCCTCTTCACCCTCCTCTTCCTCAACAAGTTCATCCTTGACCACCCCCAAGGAGCACAAGAGTGCACCTGTCATTGTCCCCCTCATAAAGCCATCAGCAGGTAGTGAGCTATGGACCTACAAATGATGAGTTTAAGTTTGGATTCTTGCAAAGTCTATACAGTATAATATGTAATTGGCTTATAGAATTGCTGCCCCTAAATTTACAATAATCCATAATCTATGACTATTATATTAATATGCTGAAAGATCAGAGTGTGGAGTCAACTGTTGCTGATAGAGCAGGTGTTGTTCATGACTCCTCAGTGGTCATAAAAGCCCTGCAAACAGTTAAAGAGGATTTGCAATTACGTGACATGTCTCCTAGCATTTAATTACTCCGGGTCATATTTGTCATCACATTCCTACTTCTATATGTAGTATTAAGTCTAGAAAAGAAGTGATATCTGAAGTTATCAGGTGAACTTGTGTGTTAAGGTGATTTATTTTTAAAGTAAAAAACAATACTCTCAGACATCTGAGATCATTTTGTTTGCAAATTACTTTGCTGTCACATTGCAAAATATTGCGAGTTGCAGCTTAAAAGGAGCCAGTGTTAACAAGACTACACTAGTGCCACCTTGGTATACAGTGCAGTGTGTGGGTCTCTTGTTTTGACAGTGTACTCTAGCACATTGGATTTGAGATTAAGCAATGGTTATAATGGTGATGACTTTCCACTTTCCACAATAATTTGATTGTGAGTACATCCATATTAATAGAACAGTGTTGGAATTATAAACCTGCCATTGTCCTGCTGCACTGTTAAGAAATGTGTCTCAACAAATCCAATGTGTTGGTGTAATTAGCCAAAACAATTCAAAATCTGCCATTGTTTATGGATTTATGGACAAAGCAGAAAATAAGGCATACTAAGGGTGCAGCTTTGGGCTCCCTGAAAGAGTATTACTCCTTTGATTAATTCATAGCATCTTACTAGAAGCTTTGGTTCTAGCCTTTCCAGTTGTGGGCCAAGATCCTATGATTGCTTAATATACTGACTTTATTGAAATATATACTTGATCAGATAATTGGCTAATGGACCAGTCTCTTGAGTTTTGTTAAGATTAAAGAGTTACTGTACACAATTAGTCCACTGAAAAGCACTGCTGTTGCTTTTCACAGATATTTATATATAAAGACTTCCAATATGGCTGTTGAAATCTTCTGTAAACAACTCATGTCTCACCCTTATAAGATCTTTTAAATCCAACAGCCACACACACCTCTTGAGCTGAGCTGTTGCATCGAAGATGGGTAGTAATAGCTTTGCAGTTCGCAGTTGTTAATTGCTCTCCACTTCTCTTCTGCTTTTTCCCCTGCAGTGGAGGATGTACAGAATGTGCAGATAGTGTGTGTTTGGTGCCAGAAGGAGGGTGTAAAACGCTATTCACTATGTATGGGATCAGAGCTCAAGAGCTTCTGCAGTGAGAAGTGTTTTGCTGCCTGCAGACGGGCCTACTTCAAACGCAATAAGGTAAGTAGTGACAATACATACAAAGTGTATACAGTACTTGTCACAGTGAATCATCGCAAAGTTGTGCTGAGAACAGATAATATTAGAATAAATAAATTAAGTTTAGGACATTGGGAATCATCCATACATCGTCACACACACAAATATATGAATGCACACATATACAGGTACCGTATACCGACAGAGTTTATACCAGCTGTGTCATCCTGCATACACTTAAGACCCAGGCTTCAAGTGGTTTCATGCTTGTAAACTTGTATTTACTTTATTTTCTTAGCAAAAAGGAAATAATCAAAACAGAAGTCTATAAAGACAAACATAGTAGGGACTGTGCAGGAGAGGTAAGAAACCCCAAAGGGCTTGTAGTAAAAAACTCCCCTCTAGGATTTACAATTTATCTTAATACTATGGATATTTGTTTCCTTAACACAATGAGATAAAAAGAAGAAGAAAAAAAAACAAGTTAGTATTAATAGTAATAATAATAATAAATAAAACAAATGGAAACACATAAACACACATACTGAGCACATTAACTATAGCACAGGTGATTTTTCATGTTAGACTTCAGTACTGACAGTGATGGGCAGGTTTTGATAGAGAGGGGACTGTTATTCCAAAGTGACGATTCTCTGTATTTTATGACATATTGTTCAAGAGTTGTGTGATAATAGAGAAGATGAGTATCCTTTGCTTGTCTGGTTGGATATGAATGAATATCAGAGTTCATTAAAAAGAAGGTTTAAAAAACATTAGGTAAGCTGTATACATTTACACATAAAGATACATGTTTGATAAATATTAGTGTTGGAAATAGATAACAGATTTCATTTCTTGAACAGAGGAGTTGATGGTTCATGGCAGTCTGATGCAGTTGCCAATCTTAAAAATTTCTTTTGGATTAAAGGGAAGAGGAAGAAGAAGGATATGTACTGGCCTAAACAATGTTACTGTATGATATGTATGGATACATTGAACTATAATAGAGTGTTAGAGGACAGGACTGATTTATCAGTGAACAAACTTTTCTAATGATGCCAAAAGAATTCATGTTTTTTTTACACACATACTCAATGTGGTCATTCCAGGATAGTTTTTCATCTATTAATGCACCTAAAAATCTTGTGTTAGTGACTTGGTTGATTTCAATATTATTAACAAACTATTTAGCATCTTTCTTTGGATAACTTTTATTTTTATTTCTGAAAAAAATTATAAAATTGCAAAAATTTTGACATTTAGGGAAAATTTGTTAATCTCTAACCAATTTGAAGTATATGATAGAATTTTATGAAAGATCATTGGCTTCTCTGATCAAGAAACCAAAGTTTGCTTGTGATATGACAATACTTATATCATCAGTGATCAGAATGGGCAATGCAAAATCAGACATCCAAGCAAAGTCATTTTTATAGATGAGAAGTAGAAGTGGCCCAAGAATAGATCCATGAGGCACTCTGCAATATAGCTTGATTCTGTTAGAAATGCAGTTTTACAGTTTATAGATACATATTGATCTCTATTATTAAGATAGTCATTAAGCCAATTAATAACAACATTCTGAAAGCAATAGTGGTGAGGTTTGGAAATGAGAATTTTGTGATCAACTGTATCAAAAACCTTCGATAAATCCAAGAATATACCAACTGCAAACATATTATTGTCCAAAGCTGTGGAGAATTAGTCTATAAGTTGTAAGAGAGCCATATATGTTTAGTGATTTTGTTGAAATCCATATTGGTGTTTATACAGGATATTGTTATCATTCAGGTGTTTTAACACTCTTGCATAGACTAACTTTCCCAAAACTTTGGAGAAGCAAGGAAAAATAGAAATTGGCCAGTAATAAGTGTAAAGGCTAGGATCCCCTTCCTCAAATAATGGTATGACCTTTGTGACTTTCAAGTGTTTGGGACAACTCCAGTTTTTAAAGAGACTGAGAGGACATGAGTTAGTGGCTCACTAATTGAAGATGCCACTTCTTTTAAAAGCTTGGCCCTGATTTCATCATGACCTTCTGCAGTTATTGAGGATGACAAAGATTTCAAACACTTCTCTGGATGTAGAGGTTTCAAATCTACACAAGGGGGATAAATAACCAGTAATCTTATCTACTAGACATTTATCTGTATGAATAGTTTTTTTTTTGCAAGAGTGCTACACGCATTTGCAAAGACGTCATTGAATCTATTTGCTATATCAAAAGGGTTAGTGAATTAAATGTCACCATCAATAAATTGAGATGGAATTTTAGTAGCCTTTGTCTTATTAAGTAATTGATTGATAATGTTCCACATGGATGTTATGTTACAAGCAGCCTCTTAAACTTGTCTGAATAGTATTTCTTTTTTGCTATATGGAGAAGATGTGAAAATGTGTTTTTTTATTTTTTGTATGTATCAGAGTTGTGGGGAGTCGGATTTAGCAGAAATCTTTTATATAGTTTATTTTTCTTCATAGAGGATTTCAATAATCCCGAAGACAACCACGGTTTACTGGCAACTTGGTCTGACTTGATCTTATACTTAAACAAAGGAAAGCATTTATTAAATGTAGAGTTGAATACTAGTGAAAATGATTGGTATGCCAATTCAACATCCTGTTGAATAAAAGTATTATTCCATGGAAAATCCTCAATCATGGATTTGAAGCATTCTATATTCCCTTCACTAAACTTACAATAGCTTGCTTTATCTGTAGACATTGTTTGTATACCACCAGTTGCTGAAGTAAGATGAAATACAGGGAAGTGGTCTGAAATGTCTGTATGCAGTATTCCTGAGATGGATACATAATAGAAAGAATGTGTTAAAATATTGACTTGTGAGGTCATAATAGACAGATTAATTTACAGGAGTTTAAAAAGGGGGATCTCTGAGAACACACTTTCTAGTTATTATGGGGGATAAGTAAGCTATAGGAATGGTGGGAGGGAGGTCAAAGTTTGTAGAGGACACTTGGTATCAGTTTCGCGTTAATGGAGGAGGGGTTGGCCATTAAGTGGCTCTGATCTGGGGGACAGGAAAGCAGCAACCACAGAGAATTGCTCTGATGCACACTGCCATGATTTTTCACCATCCATTACAACACGGATATACCCTCTTTAGAGGTGCGGGGTGACAAGCAGCTATATCGCCTTTCACCTTCGCTGTTGTTTATACTATGGTGGGTTTATTCACACGACAACAGAGACAAAAAGGAGGGCTGAACAGACTGCGCGCAACAAGCCCTCTAGTTTTTCAGAGGCGGGGAGGAAAGCAGTGCCGTTGGCTTGTCGCTGCTTGTCTGAGAGGAAGGCCAGGAGGCCTGGGGCGAGGTGTCCACTTTCAGTGCATACCTTACCTTCAGCTGCCTCATGTTTCGTAACTCAACACGACTCAATGGGTCACAGAGATGGGGGAGCACTCAGATCCACAGCAGATCAGCTTACATGAATCAAGTGGAATTTCCTATATTAATACTGGCAAGGCCATTAATAATATGACAATACATCACCTGTATTATCTCCTCACTCAGTTGTACAATCGTATCTGTTTCACAACACAGCGATTTCCTTTTGTTGTACTGACCTTTGGGATTTGGTACCATGCATGAAGTTCAGACCGCTAACCTTGATGACAAGGCAATTCATTTGAATCTATTTTTTGCACTTGTTATGTAAGAAGCTCAAATTTGGTTTAATGACCACAGATTGATTCCAGTTTAGCATTCTGATGTAAAGCAACTGCAGCTACGTCCTCATGAATTGTAGAACTAATCCATCAAAAGTAGTGTGAACTCAGCTCTGACTAAGTGCTTCACGGCGGTTCATGTCACATGTGTCACACTGTGGTTTTCCCCTGTCAGGCCAGAGATGAAGACCTCCATGGTGAGAGATCCCCACAGCACCCCCATACGGAGGACTCACCCAGACTGGTGTTGAAGATAAACAGCAATGTTAGAGTAAGAGGATATTATCATTGTATCTATTGTTTGCCAATGTAAAGTCTTAATATAACTATGCTATGAATTACAAGATTAAAACAGCTTTGTTGTGTATCTAAGTTGTCTTTTTACCGTAAAAGCATTTAATGAAATTAGCCTGTCTTAAAGTTCTCATCATCGACTATCACCTCAATGACCCTCCACAGTCTCTCTCCCCTGTGCCGCAGGTATGTGATTGGTGCAAGCATGTCCGCCACACTAAAGAATACTTGGACTTCGGATCTGGAGAAGAGAGGCTTCAGTTCTGCAGCACCAAGTGTCTGAATCAATACAAGATGGATGTTTTCTACAGAGAAGCCCGTGCAGCTCTCACCAGCTCCAGCCCAGGCAGAACCAGCCAGGAGGGGAGGTCGGAGAGCAGTGTGGCAGGGCAAAAGCTACTCACTCCAGAGTCTTGGAACAGCAGCACCAGTGCAGGGGAAGCTCGTCATAGAAACCTTTCCCCTAAAGGGCCTACGCCAATCCATGGATCAGCAGAATCCACCTCTATCTCCCCCTCAGAGGCATCATCTTCTTCTTCCTCTTCTAAGATCGCTGTCTCTGGGCTTAGGAGCCTGGACAGGCCCATCCAGCCTCCTCCGCCTCCCTCTGCTGTAGAGGTGCCATCTCACCCTGTTCCAATTCCTCCTCTTCCTCCACGTGCCCCTCTGGAACATCAGCCAGTACCTCAAATCCACATGCCCTTCATCAGACCTCCTCTTCATGCTCAGGGCCTCAGAAGTCCCCTTACCAACCCTCCCAGACACCCAGGCCCCCCTTCCAGCCCTATCCACAGACCTCCTCACTCTCCTCACCTGCAGCCCCCAACATCTTCTTCCATGAATCCCCCTGGACTGATGCATCCCTTCCCAGGAGCCTACTTCCCTGGCTTGCATTCCCCTCCCCTTAACATGATGCCCAGAGGCCCTGTCCCAATGCCTCCTATAATGAACTTTGGTATTCCCTCCTTTAGCCCACTCTTGCCCCAGCCCACTGTCCTGGTGCCTTACCCCATTATTGTTCCCTTACCTGTCCCCATACCCATTCCTATCCCCATTCCAGTCCCTTCTAAAGCAAACCTAGAAACCCCAACTCACAGTGGAGTTATACAGCCTGTGCCAGAGGGGGCAGATCGGGGTAGGTCCATAGCTACCAGGCCTCCATCTCCAGGGATGTCTGAAGGGGATGGCCGATTGGCAGCCAACAAATTTGGTGGAACCTTGACTCAGGGTCTCCCCTCACCCAGTGACCCCAATGCCAGGGACACAGATTGGGTTAAATCAGAGAGGCCATTCCCATCCCCAACATCCACACCCCACAGTGGAGCATCCTCCCCCAGGGCACAGTACAACGCATCCCCCTGCTCAGCCCCAGGGTCGGATGGGCCGACAGACTATAAACAGCAGCAACAGTCAGAGCGACAAGTCATACAAAGGGTACTTCAAAGGACCCAAGTGAAGCTGGAACCCAGTGCCAATGCAGTTGTGGACGTTTCAGGGCTCAGGTCGTCAGGAACTGGGCAGGGTACCAGATCAGGGTTCCACGACATCATCAGACCTACCCCTCCTCTACCACAGTCCCCTTCTCATGACACTGTATACCACCATCAGGACTCCCACACTCCACCTTCACACACCCCACCAAGTCCTACAGGGAGCAACCATCCATATGATGCCACATCTTCTGCCCTGAAACCTCAGGACCACGGTCCAAATGGGATGTCCTTGTCATCCACACCCGCCAGTCCAGACTCCTCCTTACCCCAGAGAGTACCAGCACCACCCCCTGACCCTGCACTCAGTGAGCTGGAGGCTATTAAAGAGAACAAGTGCTCTGTTGTTGGCCCAGTACGGGTTGAGGGCCCAGTCAGTCAGTCAGAAGAGCCCTTAGCAGTAGTTGGGGAGGTAGGAGAGGACCCCCATGTTCCTGATGAGGACCATGCCTATGCCCTGCCCACAGCGCCAAAGACAGGCGGGACCACCACCCCACTGCTCTTGCCCAAACTCAGGGACAAGGGCAGCCTGCGGAGCCCTGCTAATATGCCCAGTGCTGGAGACATGGAGCCAGCTCTGAAGAGGCGATGCCTACGAATCCGCGATCAGAATAAGTAGAGGATGGAGGTGAGAAATTCTATTACAAAGCGAGGCAACTATATAGATACTGTTAGTATAATTAGCTGTTAGCTAGAGAACTACTACCTTATCTTATATACATACATCTACAGAAAACATGCCACAAGCACCAAATGGATGGGGTTAACTGCATCAGAGCAATTCAGAGTATCAGGTAAATTGTAAATTATTGAATAATGTGCTAAGTTGCCCCTAACTGTATTTGCATAAGATTTCTAAATCCCATTGCATTGTTCTATGTGGCAAACCCCTCCCATGTGGTATTCCATGTTGGTTAATTTAAAAACCAGCAATTATGTCTAAATGCAATTTGACCAAGGATTGGAAAAAGTGCGCATACACACATTCAATGATACAGAGGGCAAGCTTAATCACAGGTCTTACAGTATCCGCGTGGTCACTAAACAGCATGGCGCCAAAGAGAGAAAATCCCAGTAACCTGGCACTCCTCAGGGCTCTAAGGTTACAACAGGGGAAGGAGGTGGAGGGCACAGGCAGTGAGAGTCACTTTGAAAGGCGATCACTTCAACACAACCTGACAGTCACAATGCTTTGTTTGCATGGCAGCCTGTTTTGCAGGCTTTGTTTTGCCAAGATATGTGACTGTGTGTCTGTTTAAGAGGGAGGGAGAATTTTCTACATTTTAACCAATTAGCCCATGCTTTAATCCAGGCTAGTTTACAATGTATGAGGAGGTAGTGTCTTGGACAAGGACATATGGCTGCTGCTGAATCAAAACTGACCTTGAGGTTAAAGGAGGGCCTGTCCAAAGTGTAAGCCCAAAGTCAAACTCTTGGTTCTCAAGGTATGAAAAGTCAGGTAGCACAGACATCTTTTGAGATTGCTGTAGAGACAGAGGTGATTGTCAGGCAGACTACAAGGCGCTGTTACTATGAGAGCCAGCCCTCAGCTTTGATAGAGCTCTGGGGCTTCATTAGAAAACACAGGGGCTGAATCCGAGCGATCCGATTACACATGTCATAGTGACACCCTATTCTGGCTTTGGCTTTTCTCTCTCTCATGTATGAGTTTAGCACTCTCCTCTCCCCTTTCCCTCCTTTTCCTTCCCTTCACTCACCACCACTGTCCCCTGCCAACCAGATGTTGTTAGAGTGCAGCAGAAAAGCCTCCTTACTTTGGACCAATCAAAGGCCCTCTTGATTTCACTTGCCTGATTGCTAGTCCAAATGGTTGTAACACCACCCGACCGTCCTCGCCCACTGGTATCATGCCATAATGAGATCATGTTACCATTTTACTGTATGCCCTGTGATTAATCTGCTGATATTACAGAGATGGTTTAGATTTCAACTGGCCTGCTCTTCTCCTCCAAAGGCCAAGGGTCACCTTACTAAATGTGTTTAAAAATGATGGCTGTTGATACAGAATGCACAACATAAACCTTTATCTTATACCCCAGGTGTTTTATGCCTAAGCATGACAAGATTCCCTTTCACTAAATGAGTTCCCACTTCACTCTTTGTCATTTGTTGTGGTTTCATGCGTCCCCTTAGTAACCAATACATATGAAATCACAGCATGCTGCTTGTGTCATGCAGACGGATTTATGGCCCTGCGTTGTGTGTAATGGGAGCTGGCTGTCGTATGTGAGTGACTTAAGCTTGCCACCTCTGTGCTCTGAGCCGAACATTGCTGTGCTGTTCTATTGTCTCTAGTGCTAAAAGTCTTTAAAAAAAAAATCTCCCACTCTGACAGAATCAGCAGCCAACTGGAGGACTTCACCTCAGGAAACAGCCCGTTTTTTCGTCTCAGTTTTCCTTGCCTTTATTTGGGATATTTTATAGCCTCATGTAATCCGATCCCACCACATGGGTATTCGCTGAGCTTTTGAAACTAAAACGCAATGGGACAGAGGGAGTACAGAACCCCGGTTTGGCCCTTACATGAGTGTGTGTGTACGTCTGTTTACGTTTAATATGTGTGTTTGAATGAAAGTCTGTGTTAGTGTGTGAGAGAGAAATAGACCAGATGTTCTTGGTTTGATTGTGCCCTGTGCAACAGTTATCTGAGTGTTGACATGACTAAAAGCCTCATTCTCAGTGTTTATGTAGAATTGGCGGATTAAGGAATGAGTGTCCAGAACAGGAGAGGTTGATATAAGATATGCTAGAGATGAAGAATCTATAACATCTCACCGCTCTCTTACCCTCTTTCTGTTTTTTTTTTTTTGCTCTCCCCTCCTCTCCAACTAATGAACAGACTCCCTGTTTAACACTGTATGGCGGTGCCAGATTCAGTGCCACGCCCTCTTGTGGACAACACCAGTGCTAACATCCTCCAGCCTGTCCTTCAGCCTGTCAGCCCACCAGAGTGTTGCTCTGCCTGTAGACCAGCAGGGTGCCAACCCAGGAAGCAGTCCAGATGGCCATATTATCACAAGTCAACGTGGGGGAAGAACACACAACACAGTCACACATTTTGTCTTGGACCAAAGAGTATTGCTGGCTAGTGTGTTATGTTGTGTTCAGTGAGCACTTGATATGGAGCATCTCAGATCTTCTCCCTGTCTGACATTGCCCGTGTATGTGTGTGTGTGTGTGTGTGTGTGTGTGTGTGTGTGTGTGTGTGTGTGTGTGCGTCTGCGTGTGTGTGTGTGTGTGCGTGTGTGTGTGTGTATGTGTGTGTGTGGCTGCCCAGATGCGCTCCTCCTCCTCCACCACCACCTCCTCCCTCTCTCCTTGCTCCACACAGCAGACAGGGCTCTGATCAGCCTTGTGTGGTCTTCTCAGATGGAGCCTGAACATGATCTCTTTCCAGGGGAAACGGTTTGTTTTCTCTGCCCGGCTTGCACAAAGAGCCACATTGTTCCTCTCCCCATATCCCACGCTGACTCCCCACTCCAGGTTTTGGGTTACCTGGCCGACGGGGGCTCAGACTTCAGGAGCGTTTTTATTTTTTTGACCGACAGCCAGGAATATAGTATACCCTTCTCCCCACCTCTCTGCCCAATCTAAATACGGTACACAGGAACACACTAGTTCTGAGGTTTGATTCCTCACAACTGATTGCCTGTGATTCCCTACTCTGCCCTCTTGCCTTTCAATTCCCTTCAAAGGGAGGAGAAAATGTCTGCAGAAATGAAAAGTTTAACCTTGGGCAGTTTATGCATTGTGTGGAGAGAGTCTTGCTGGGCTGAGCAGTATAATACACTCTCTTAGAGAGAAAAGATGCTCCCTCTGCCATCTGTAAAACAACGACATAGAATATATGAGGGGATGTCTACTGATATACAGTAGCCGAGATGGTCTGTGAACACTTTAGTCGTCCTGATGACGCTGGTCCATAAATGTGTGATTTACAGACCCTCCATCATCGTTCATCTGATCTGATAGCAAATCAGAATTTGAATCAGTTTTAACACAAAGAGTGCCGTGCATGTTCATGGCAGTTTAAAATCCTGAATGTTGATGGCACATGGCAGTTAAACTGATCCTGATCTTTTTATTATGTTACTGGCTCTAATGAGATGATCCTAGAAAACAGGCTTGTAATATTACCAAATGTGGTATTATACTCAACCGTCAAATGCTGTAGTATGCAGCGATCAGTATTACAGTTCCCTCTATTGGGAACACTTAATGAGATATGATCCAGCTAGATCACTTAGAGGCTTTGTCAACACTTGTCCCATTGTAAGGTTTCAGTTTTTCTTGTTGAACTCTACACAGATACTATTTGATGTTATATTAACTTATGGATGATGCATCTGTAGATTTTCACAAAAATTGCTTTATTTCTTTGTTTTTTTCTTTGATGATTGTATTCTGTGAGTGCTGAAGCTCTTAAATGCCCCTTGTCTATATGTTTATATACTGTATCCCCACTAGAGAGCAGTGTTTGCCTTTGTAACTTTGCACCTGCCTGTTTTTTTTTTGTTTTTGTTTTTTTTTTTTGACAAGAAAGGCCCATAGGCAGTTTGCTGAAACCCATTACACAGAACACAACGCCGCACTCAGTGCCAACTGACTGATATTGGATGCCAAGTAGATAGCTGTTTCCCCACATTTCGCTGCCATTATTTTATCTTTTCATCCAATGCTTGCCTACCAGTACAGCACTGTCAAACCACAAAGGCCCCGGGTGTAGTCAGCTGTCCTTCAACGCCTCTTCTTAATGAAGAGTTCAACAGTCCCCTGAGATAAGTAGTCATCATGACCTACTCCTAGAATAACTTCAAATGTGACCCACCCCAGCCATCATTCCAAAACTACATGCCTATCAGTTTGTGTGTGTGTTTGTGTGTGTGTGAGTGTCCCTACAGCGACAACACATTTCACTGTCTCCCCACTCATTCCAGCCAGCATCCTCACCACAGGTCATGCCATTATGTCAGTGTCATCCTCGGCTGGCCAGGGGACTTTGTCAACAGCTTGTGTGATTCAGTGATGACATCACTCCATGCAAATAGCTGAGGCGTCAACAAGTGTTCCTCTACTCTGACGCCAGAGGCCAAAAAAAGACATTATTGATACTGCCATTATTGGTTTTATTGCACATTTTAATCATTGCCATTTTTGACCTGATACAGTATGTGTGTTAATCCAATTTTGGACAAAAAATACTTGTGTCAGAGATTTTGTTGCTGTTGTTGCCGGTATTTTCTGACCTCCCCTGTCAAACATTTAGCCCACTGTCTAAATAGATTGTTCCCAGATTGTTTGTATCTGAATATAGATTCAGTAACCAAGAGCTTTGGTGGAGACCTCTTTGTAAAGTTAAATAAATAAAAGTTATTCTAAGAGCAAGGAAATGTCTTGTGTGTTTTTCCAGTTCTTCATTTCGTAAACTTTTTCTTAAATTTATTTTTTTCAACTCCTTTTGGGATATTTTTTGAAACCTGAGAACTCTGTTGTGCTTTATCCTATTAAATCTGAATGCAGGCACAATAAATAACTAACTGACTAGCATATATCCAGGTTTTGAGCGGTATAGATAAGGACTTCTTACACACTGCGGTCCATGCACACGTCTATTTTTAGTGCCAGCGTGTCTGCAAGGCAGCGCATCAACATTCCTAAAATACTGGAAGTGGGTCGAGGCTCTGTGCAGTGACGGTAAAACTGATGAATGAGATAAGAGGGCAGGAATCCCGGCTTGGTGAGGGCTTGCTGGAGGCAGTGATTGGAGGTTTTTAGGGGTCCAGTGGTAATCCGGCCTGGGACAACTTCCATAAGCAGGACAGAGACCAAAACTGGTGGACAGGACTCCTCATAACTCTTATTAGTATATGAGTACAGAGTACATACAGTATATGGAGTTGCCGGTAATCCGTCGAGTGACCTAAAATTAGATAGAATTATACCGGATATACGACTTTGCCTCCAAAATAAAAGCATTAACGAAGGTTGCCAATGAGTTTGTATATTATATTGTACTACTATACTGTACTAATACTATGTTTGTATTGTACTTTATCAGAATCAGATTTATTGCCAAGTAGGTAATCAGATTACATACAAGGGATTTGTCTTGGTGTTGTTGTTGATGTGGTGCATAGCATTTTATTCTTTCAGTTTCATCTTTAACTTTTACAATCAATTCATGTTGATACAAGGTCCAAAGTTTCAACATCATTTTTTATTTATATAGCATATGTCATACAAAATCATGCTTCAATAGAGTAAAGTAGAAGATAGATGAATAAAAGTGTAGCCACCTTTAATAAGCTCCAACATTTTAGTTTTTACATGTCATACAAAAATATGCGATGTAATAAAAGTACATATAAAAAAACATGGAAAAATAGGAACATTTAATGTTAATATATGACCGTTACAAGAGATATTTATACATTACACTTGTGGCTACACTTTTTTCATTCTACACAGCATCGAGAGTCTGGTTCATTAGAAATCAATTTGTTGTTATTATGCTTAGTGTAAGAGCTTATCATAGGCTCTGTACATAATATCCACACTTGACCAGGCCTAACATTGTGCTGCCATGCTATTTGTTGACTGTTGTCATGCTGTTGTTGATTTTGTGTGTCTAAGAGCTATGTCTCTTGTCTCTATGTGGTGCAGGCTCTGTTTGTATCTGCATATTTTCACTGTTTGTGTTTTCAACTATTGCCTGCTTGGGGACTACAGATGAAAATTAGCCTTTCTGGCTAACTCTGGCATATTTTCAGAAATATTATTATTATTATTCACTGTCCCTCTCAAATAAAGAAATAAAATTAAAAAAAATAAAAAGGACAATATGACAGTAAATAATACACTTCCTTTAAACTGCCTACTTCATTTGAGCTTGAATATTCATCACATTCCACTTACTATCTTTTTGGACCTTGAAATACGATTTTTATTTTTCATTTTTGGACCTACATAATTTTTACTTTTCTAAATCTATTATACATTTACTTATATGTTCGTCCTTTTCCCGATTTTTTTTTCTTTCTTTTTTTAATGACTGACTTTCCTTTACCATTTTCTTAGAATTTTGTTACCTTTGCTATGCACTGTGTCCACTTTTATTCCCTATATAACATTATAGCTTACCATGGTATTTATTTTGAGGTTTTTAAAATGTTTCTTTTTTCACTATTAATCAAAGTTAGCCAACAGTTTTAGTGTGATAGTTTTTAGCGGAAGCTGCACTGTTGTGTCATGTCTAACCTGACAGTGTTCTGTCCTACAGGTTGGACACGTTGTGGTCGGATAGACAGTATTGTACCTACCTGATAGCAGACGAGGCGCACCTGAGAGTGAAGTGCGCCTTCATTCGGCTCCTAAAAGCCCAGTTCATTGTTGACTTTCTTTTGAGATATTAATGAAAAAGGAGTGAGACACCGTGTACTTTGGCAGCGGATAAATAATTAACCTGACAACTCAAACCGCAGTTTACTGAAGGAATGAAGAGCTGAGCCAGGCTGTAGCGGAGTGCGCCGCCCGCCTGTGTTCAGAGAGCAAAAAAAAGAGAACTAGGCCTCCAGGTGTTTTGTGTTTTGGCTATTTCATGACATTTGAACTGGATACATTATACTGTCATCATGCTCGGAGCGGAGAGCAGACTGGAAAGCCGGCTGAAGAAGCTGGAATCCCTGATGAGGAATCCACAGTCGGCATTAAACTTGGAAACCCTACTGGTGAGTTTGCATTTGCCTTCAGGGTCTGATATGTGACATAACTCTCATTGGGAGATAGTTTTTCACTGTGTCATACCCGAAACATGTCTCTGAACGGCTGTTGTCCACAATGAATAAATACATAAATAAATCAGTAAATAAAGAAATATCAGTGACACACAAGCTGAAGAGGAAGAAGAAAAGTACAAATTGTTGTTTAAGTGTGTACAAGTGAAATGAACTTTCTAACCCTAAAGATAAGCGTCTATGAAAAGCTCAGGTATCATTTTCTGTGTTTATTTATTACTTTGGCTTTTAATCAGGGATGCCACAGAGGGAAACCCCACCTAAACTGAGTGTAGCCACCTTTTCCTGTGTGGAACACAACTTATTCCTCATTTAACATTCGTAATATGGAAAACAAAAGCAGTGTTTGATTTGATACAGAAACTGAAAGTCATTTAAGAAAATGAATCAAAGAACCAGAGGAATCAGTGCTCTCACCAAATTCTACTGTCAGGAGGTGATTGATTCATTGATCTTGTCTCACCACTTCATCATTGTCTGTTTGTGGTTACCTCTTGAGACTCTTAGCGTGGCCTCTAATTGGCACGTCCTTTCTCTGACCTGTCTGAAGAATGTACTCTGCCAACTTTGATAAAACTGCTGCCCCAAACAAGCCTCTGCCCAGAACCTCTGACAACAAATACACAGCTTTTGAGCTGATATGGAGTAGCTTTTGTTCCCTAGGCTTTGCCTTGACAAGATCTCACACACAGGCAACAGTCAAAAAGTCCACTTATTTTGTAGATTTCCTCTTCCTGCTCTCGTAGGTCTACCCTCCCTACACTGTAATTATGACAAAACACAATTTTAAAGTGTGGTAGGAGTAATGTGACACAAAACTATACAGACACCTTTGAAGAAATGTCTAGACTGGATTAACGTGTTTTTCTACATGGACTACACTGAATTGTGTGCAGTCATGCAGGTGGCTCAGCAAATGAAATGACCTGATGGGAAAATGAGTAAAGAAATCTGTCCACTGTTGAAGTTATTCAGTTGCTTCTTACAGGTTTGATGTTAACAGAACACCACCAACTGTGGTTGTTAGTCAGGCTATTTTGGTGGCATTTGGAGCAAAGAATAACTCATCCAAACGTGCTTAGGGATCATTATTAAGGTCAATAAGTTGACCTGATGAGTTGTTGAGGCAGTTAAAGGAGACTCATGTCATATGTACTTGTCTTCCACATTTAAAACTATCTGCTTTGCAATATTTGCTGCTGGAAGTAACCATGTCTATTCTGAGCACTGATGAGTCATAAACATGTCTGCACGTGTAAAGCCACTTCCCTTAAGTTTATTGGTATATATAAGAGCAACCCCGGGCAATTAAGTTCCTCAAATCAATTTCAGCCCACGTCAACTGTCCATCCAAACCTCACCAGTCATCATTTTCAGTTTTTATCTGTGTAACCAGCTGCATCTGCTTCCAAGCAGCTCTGTGGTGGACATAACAATGACCACCATGCTGCCTAAATGCAGGGGAGCTCCCGCACAGGAAGCTGAAGTCACTTCCTGGAATTGAGATGGAGATAACCCTCTATGACCTCCCATCAGAGTTTCCTGTTTGTTCACAATTATTTTTGTGGAGGCGCAAAAGATGTTTTTTGAGGCGTTTTGTGAAACAAATATTTCAGGTCTTTGTCAACGAAGCTTTTGAGAAGGTAGATTGTCGTGAATTTTTATTTCTGTATTGATTGTTTTGCAGGGTTCATTATTATCATAAGTGTGATTGTTGTTGTTCCACCAAGTATTACAGTCATTTCACACTTGACACACTAAAGCATGTGGTTCCTAAGTTACAAATAACTACCAGGATGAGTGATGATTATCAGTCAGTGCATTGATAATTAATGTATTTGTTCTGTGGTTGTATGTTGTGCTGTAATGATTAGTTCATCTGAAAAATATGCAATTATAAATATGACAATCATTAAGTTTTTTTGTCAAGTAAAAGTTACAAACAATTGCAGGCTTCTGAAACATAACAATGTGGTGGTGAGACAATAATAATCATTTTTAAACATCACTTTAGGCTCTTGTGATGGGAAATATCCCATTACTTCTGACATTTTATAGACTTAAAAAGTACTAAATAGAGAAATAGAGATATAATCACCTAGTGGTGTTTTTTCAGTGTTTTACAACAGATTCAACAATCCATTTTATACTCAATTCAATACAACATTATTTATCCCTTTAAGCTCAATTGTATGCAGCAGCTTACCACCCTCATCAACAAATACACAGTCGAAGGAAAGGATGATTAAATCATGTTTATCACAAAGCTAAAAACAATGAAGGCTATAAGCTTTAAAAAAACAACTATATATGGAATTGTTAATAAGTACATTAATAAATTGCTGTAAATAACTAAACATACAAAAAGGAAAAATTATCATTCTTATGAGCTTGATGGGGAGTAGAAATAATATGTAGTTTCATCTTAATGTGGGGGAAACACTTTATGTATCTACAAGAAGATTATGAAGTATCATTGGTCATGAAAGGGAAAATTTATAAGACACAGATCCTTTCTGTCTGTGTGTCTCATTGTTAGTATCCAAACATACAGTAATATAGCAGAGGTAGCTGACATGCAAATGTATGTAAGAGATATGTGACAACTCCTTTGTAAAGAATGTAAAGACATGCAAAGACCAGGTGCTGTAGAAGGAAATGCATAATCAAATTCAGGAATGTGAAGAACAATGCAGCGCAGGCCCAGTTTGTGTACAGAGAAGCAACTTTTTGGCAGAGACTGGATAAGGGCAGGAAACGGTTTACATTTTGAAGCATTCTGAGAACCCAAGATGCTTCATAGTTGCTGAACTTGCTCGTTGGCAATATCAGCTCAAGGTGGAGTAGGTGGGAGGTGTTATCTTAGGCAGGGAGGACACGCAACCAAACTACAGGATCATGTTCAGATTTGTCCAGATTCCAGAAGTTTCATCTTCTTGTCTGTTTAGCTCTGGCTAGTCTGAGGCTCAATCAGGAGTCCACAGATTTAAAATTGTAAACCCTGCAACACACAATGTAGTGGTTTGACTGGGAGCTGGAGTGCCAGTCTGAGTGCAAGTCTGACAAAGATCATATTTTTTAGTTGCATATCAGCCAACCCTACAAAGGACCCCTTAACAATCACTAACAACCAAGTATTTCAAAAGGCACCAGCAGACAACAAAAACACACAAGAATTTAAAGTCCATCAAAGTGTATTATACAGTCAGTGTTCAGTACAAAATTCACAGTTCAATTACCAATGAATGAGTCCTAATCTTAACAAAAAAACTTTTTGATAATTTCCACTCACTCTAGTCATGGACTAGTCATGGACTAGAGTGAGTGACAGGAAATCCTAGATAATTTTTTAAAAAACCACATCATCTCAGGTCGTCAGTGGCTTTCAGCTACACTGAGAATTCACAGTCAGCTCCTTTGTGTTACTGGTGTTGAGCTGCAGATTGTTCTCATACTACCAAACCCACTTCAAGACTCCTCCAAGAAAAGAATTCAAGAGCAGCACGAAAAGTCATCCTCTAGCACCAAATTTTAGAATATTCAGTGTGATTCGTTCACAAAATTCTATGTTCATCAGTCAGTGAGGTCTTGGTAGATGATTAAAATGACTGTGAATTACAGCCCGTACTAATTAAAGCTCAACACAAAGAATAGAGAAGTTGGATTACATGCAAATGCATAAAACACATAAATGCTCATGTAGCATGTGTAGAAATCTGACATTAACAGCACATCTTCATAAAAGCTCTAGTTCGCTGTAGGACAGAATATTTCATCAACACTTGAAAAAGCTGTACCTTATAATTCAAGGTGTGCTGAGGTTACAGATAGGGTTGGGTTTCAGTAGCTGGTTCCAAGTCAGGTAATAACTTGTAATAGTAATAACAAATAAATCTTAGTTTATCTTGCCAACTAATTAAATAGTTGGCAACTTATCAATTAATCAACTAATCATTGCAGTTCTACAACCTATTAAAATTTGACAAAATGCGATCAAAACCCAACTCTAATTATAGATGTTATTTTTCATTTAGTAGAGGCTTTAGATGGCACAAGAAAACTTGTGACAGATAGAAATGACAGATACTGACATGGATGTAAAAAGAAAGGGAATATCATGGACATATCATTAATAAAATTTAACTAATGCAATTAGTGAGGATGCAGCAGCCCAACAATTTGTCATACACACACCCCAAATACTTCATTTGAATCTGCTAAAATTCAAGTGTGATTTACATAGGATTCAAATATTAGAGTTTTCTCTGCAGTAACCATGACCGTTAAAATGCACACACACACACACACACACACACAGTGTAAAATGACTACAGATCCTGGAGCACTCAGCCTGAATCCAGTCCCATAAGCTGTTTGTCCCACAATAGCTTCTGAGCCTGTAGGTCTATTTCCGCTCGTCTGCAGTGGGGGAAGATCTCTCCTCACCGCTGCTATTTAAAGGTGCAGAATTGTTCCACATGCCCCTGCCCACCCACTCACATGTCCCCCGAACAAACAGACTGATGGACACCACCATGGCTGACGCACACACACGTTGGGTGACTCCACTTGACCCCTGTTTTTGGGCAACAGAGGGTCATACTACACCCTCAACCCTCCCTGCTCCCTACCCACCTGCCCAACTGCCCTTCCAGCCTAATGCGTTTGGATCACAGAGACATTTTGGTTTTACGTGAAACTCAACACCGCTGATTTAAGCGCTGATGACACTACTGAGGCCCCAGCTTTCAGTGCGATGCTGCCTCTGCTCCACTGAGTTGAGCAACTGGGAGGGGTTTTTGGGTGTGTTTGGCTAGAGCGGGTGTTTGTTTCGCATCCAGCAGAACAAAACAGAATCTTAGAAATATCAGGGAGTCAAAGAACATTTTTTAACAATGTGATGCTTGAATGAATTATGTAATGGGATCATCTGCAGATAAGGTTTATCTTGTAAATGTTTCCAAGCCCAGGGTGTGTAATTCAAAAGGGCCCTTTTACCAAGTTCTGAGCAAGGATACTGAATATTATCAGTCTAGATGATCTGGTCTGATAGCTGTTAAAGACATGAGAAATCATTTCATGAAGGTAACCAGGAATTTTACCAATGATGGTTTTAAAAAAGGAAAAGGTTTTTTATTCCTTCCTCTCACACTTCATTCAGTTTTACATGCTTTTATCAGCTGGGAGAAGGTCAGGGTTGCCCAATGTGTCCTGACAGATTAATGAGGAAATCATGAAGAATACTTTCCTTCCTTCCCAACATAAGAGATAAGAAAAATCCAGTCAAACTCAAGCAGTAATATTTCCAGTGTTGGATGATATTTGTTTTTCCAATGTAGTGGTTAATTTGAAGGCCCAAATGCACTGAAAGCGACAATTGACACACCTCATTTGATGTGCGTCATTTGATGCTCCTGTGGCACACTGCAGGCATCAGACTTGGAATGCCAACACCACAGAACCAACACAGATTTGCCCTGCTGTTCTTTGTATTTATTGCTACATTAGTATGAATGAACAAAAAGGAGAAATGGAGAGGAGGACAATGAAACTAAGAGCGTCTCTTTCCACAGTAAATCATCTGTTGAGTGTTTTAATGGTCATTTATTTAAACGTAACTGCCATGAAATAATCAGAAAATAATTTTTATTTTTTATTTAGTTTTATTTCTCTCCTTCACTAATTTGTTCTCTTCACTGCTTGCTCGATTACCACCATGCTGTCTCTCTCCATTCGCTCACTCGCACTCTCAGCTTGCTCGCACTATCTCTCTCTTTTTCAGCTGCAGAAAAGACAGCTTTGGTCACTGGGTCCTCATTTGACGCTGCAAAAGCGAAACAAGGTCATAGTAGGTGCTTCAAGGCAGTTTGACACACTTTATAACGCTTATGGTGCACATTTGGTCATTTAAAAACAAATAGATGCACATCAAAACGCGTCAGATGCTTTCATTGTGTTTGGGCCTTGAGAGGCAAAATAGCTAGTATTCTTAATACAGTGGAGGGGGCTAAATTTGGAAGTTTCTTTCTATGTGTATTTGTTCATTTATTTAAGTGTAACTGTTTTTTTTGTCTTTTCTGTCTCTCAGGATTCCATGAATGCCTTGGCTCATGATTTGAACTATCCTGCCCTACGGAAAAACAAAAATATAGACGCATTTCTCAACAGATGTAAGATCTACAGTATGTTTTTTGATTGTGTAAATATGGACAAGGTCAAGATGTTTATGCACAGCCTGAAATATCTAAAAAATCTGTCTGTCGGAGCACACAAACTCTTATCTCGAGATGATGAAAGGCATGACTTTCCAGACGAGAAATCCTTCTCCCCCTGTTATGGATCACATGCTGCAGACAGTGCACAATATACAGTTGTTCTCTCTGGAAAAGGTCACAGATGAGATAAGAAATAAATGAATTGATGCTTCTGTAGTATTTTGGTGAAATGTTGATATTCAGATTGACCGCTATTTGGCCCTGACATATTGTAAAGTCAAAATATTTCTAAAGTTTAAATAGATGTAATTTTACTGTTTTGCAGACCTTCTGTCCTTTGATATCACAGAAACTTCCTGCGCTGTATATTCGTATAGACTAGAGATATCTAAAATCATTTAAATTAACACTAGAGGCCAATTTCTGTTGCTAGAATTCACATCTGTCTTATAAAATTAATTCAAGTATTTATATTTGCACATTGGACAGACAGCAACCTTCCACTAATCTCTTTTTTTTTAATCTAAAAACTACTGTGGCTAGTATTTAATTGGGCTGGAAGAATTTCAATTAACTTGCAGTTGAAGACACTCAAAACAACAACTTATGTCTCCCTGATCCAGAAGTGAACAACTGACCCTCTCCTTTGAACACAAATAACTGTAGCTTGACCTTTTGTGTTGCTATAGTAACATGCTTGTCTGTTCCCACAGATGAAAAGGCAGCGAGCCAGCTACGAGAACTGCAAGTGAAGCTTGAAGATTTTGACAAAGTGAAGTTGATTGGAAGAGGAGCCTATGGAGAAGTGCAGCTGGTGAGATGTTTCTGCCCGTAAAGAGTTATTGTTTATCAGCATACTTTCATTTTAAATGAGGCAGCAGGGAGTTCAATGTGAAGGGATGTGGGGCAGGAGGAGACGTAGATTGAATTCCTTACAGATGTTTATAAATGGAGCAGCAAAAATTCCAGCAATCTGTGAACCACTAGAGGGAGCAACAATCTGTAAATCTACAAAAGTGCAATACATGTAACATCTGCAACTTGTTTTTGTTATTCCAAATATAAATGGCATCTTGCTTTACATTGTGACCAAGATTAATTGACTTTAAGTAACTGCGGCAAGCAGTTTCCCCCAGATGTCTGTCTCGTGCTGGTAGAAGCTTGAATCCGATTTCTGCTGAGTGTCTTGCAGCAGAAACGAGTCTGGACAGGCACAGTGTGTGGGAGAGGAGTGATTCGTACTGAGGGTGAAGTCTGGAGTGGGGGTGTGGAGGGGGGGACTTAAAGTGTTTGTGGTTGAAATCTTGTGTAAACATGTCTTTCTATGGGTGTGTGCCTTAAATCATGGGTTCCCCTCACTATCTCTCTGTCTCTCTGTCTCTCATGTTATCTTGGTCATTGTGACATTGTTACAGTCTTGTTCTTATTGTCCTTGTGCAGTTATCATTGTTTGCATGCCAACGTCTCCTCTTCTGCCTTCCCCTCCTCCGCTGTAGGTCCGTCACAAGGCCTCCCAAAAGGTTTACGCCATGAAGCAGCTCAACAAGTTCGAGATGATCAAACGGTCAGACTCGGCCTTCTTCTGGGAGGAGAGACACATCATGGCCTTTTCCAACAGTCCTTGGGTTGTCCAGGTGTGCACATATACAGGTTTTGTTCAATGAAACACTTGTAAGATGTAATTTAGTGGAAGTATTGAACATTTAAACATAAACGCAAAAAGCATACTTTCTGTCACAAGGTATATAATATGTATGGTAGGATGAGTCTGGCTCAACAATATAAACAATGAGAAGATATGTAATTATTCAAAGTGCAAGAAAATAACTTGGAAAAAACATTTAGAAATAATTTGTGAGTATGATGACCAATGTTCCTATTTAGAATTTATAAGCAGTATATAAACAAGTAATAAATGGTTGACACATTATAATGTATTTGTTAGCAGCTATTTGTTTATTCATGTATTTTTCTACAACTATAAGTTGTCCTGTTGGCATGACAATAGTGACAGTAAAACACAGTTGTAATAATATGAAATGTGTCTTCATAGGAGAAATTATACATATATACAAATACTGTACATTAAATACATTAATTACATCCGCTTATAATTACATGATAGTAGGATATTAAGCATTTAGTAAACCATTCTAGGGCTGCAACTAACTGTTATTTTCCTTATCGAATGATCAGTTAGTTGTTGTAGCTTAGTCTAACTACTTTCAAAATGACGAGATGAGTCTTAAACTTCGTTTTTCCCGTTTGCTGTCATTCAAAGTGTGTCATGGGATAAACTTTTCACCTATTAGTTGATCAACATCAGAATGCATAGATCGACTATACATGCCTTTCTCCCACACCGGTGGCCAGGCTCACTACAGAAATGGCTAGAGAACTGAAGTGCTCAGCTAATCTATCTGAAAATAACACTGTCAGTCAGGACTGTTTACTTTTTCATGTGGATGTTCTGACTGACAGTGTGTTTCAATTAGCGGCATACATGGACCCAGAGGATGACCCTTTTTCTTTCAATAATTTAGAGGATGTAGCTCATCGCCTGAACACGTCCATATATGCCACGCAACCACCGGTGTGGGAGCAAGGTATGTATAGTTTTGTATTTATAGTACTACTGTATGCACTCTGATGTTGATCAACCGATAGGCGAAAAGTTGACCCTAGACACACTTTGAATGACGGCCCTCTCATTTGCATAATGAAACAGAAATGCAAAAATAAATGTAAAAAGGAAATACATAAATAAATAAGTTTGGGGAATTAATACAAATGTAAATAAATACAGACGCAAATTAAAATATAAATATCAATTTATGTCATTCATTAATTTTATCAATTAATGAATGCCTATATTTATTTGTAATATTTTTGGTGCATTTAATGGCATATGAATTTATTGAGTGATTTATTTATTTTTGATTTTGGCAGTTTCGGTCCTCCATACTAAAGTATCTTTTACACCTGCGTGCATTATCTTTTTATGTTGATACTGAGCCAACATTTCTGTATATCTGTGGTTGTTGGGCAATATCCATGGGTGCTTCTCTCTCTGTAAGCGAAGTCAGAATGCTGGAGCCTTCCTCCCACAATGAGCAACTCATCTTCATACAGAAGTGGTTTAAACCCCTGGATTTTGGAGTCGGTGTTGAGGCCATTCCCTGCCTTCAGAAGATTGATTTCTGGGCTGAAACTCCGACTCTGAGTTGCTTTGATCCAGGAGGATCCATGCAGCTCCTTTCACTCAATTCACCACGCATTCTTGTGCTTGAATGCATGTTGGCTATAAATCTCTTTATCCATTGTTTTCAGTTGACTGTACCTTTCCAGGCATAACACTGGCTTTAAGAGCTCTGTGTCTTGATTAACAAGCTGTACAGTGACTTGGTATCTGGACCTGAGTTCAGAGTTCACCTCATTGAACATAGTCCTCAGCCCTATCAGAGCACTAGATCTGCTCGACCACAGTGTGCTCTGCTTCAGATCCTGCATAGTTAGACCTCTGGTGGGAAGGTCTGCTGGGTTCATTTTCCCTTTGCAGCAAGACCATGATTCTGGGTTGGTCAGGGATTGGTTTTCCGTCACTCTGTTTGAGACAAACTGTTTCTAATTCTGAGCAGAACTGCATATCCAATGTAGCACTATCATTGAGTCTGTCCACAGTCTGAGTTGTGTCCTGTCTATTTGCAGACAGCTGGTGCAGTTGAGGATGTTCTGAAAACCATTGCCACCATTTTCTTGTCAGATCAGGTGGCAATTCCTCATCCCATCTGACCCCTCTCTTCCACATTTCCTGGAACAGGAACTTTATCCTGATTGTGAAAGGGGTCAGGAATCCAAGGGGATTAAAAATGTGAGCAGATGATTACAGAACGCTTTTCTTTGTGTTCTCCCTTTCCTGCAGAGTGATGAGCAAAACCCTGAGGTCAAACACAAAATCATAAGTTGCTGGTCTCAAAACTAAGCCCAGAACTTTCAGTGCTGACCCATGTGTCTCTGGCTCTATAGTGCAATCCAACAAGCTCTCCTGCCATTTTTCCTTCAGCTCAAGAGAGTTTTGTCATCCATTTGCAAAGGTCCATACCTGCAGTAGACATGATGTTCTTTGCTGTTGTTGTCACTGAGTGGGCCCCTTATACCTCCCTTGAACTTGCAATAAAGTCATCCACCTAAAGTGAGGTTCTGACAGTCTCTACCACTTGTGGTTATTCTGACTTGTATTGCTTCAAATGCTTCCTTGTGGTAGCTGTGAGTAAGAATGGGCTTAAAGAAGCTCCAAACACCACTCTGGTCATTCTTAGCACATGGAGCTTCTTCTCAGTTGGTAAGCCACAGAAATCTTAACAGCATCCTGATCTCATTCTGACAGTAACATCTGCAGAAATGCCTTCTTGATTTCTGCCATGTATGCAACTTCATGCAGTCTGAACTCAAAATGCTCTTAAAATGTGGATTCAGATTGCATCCTATTAAAAGACAGTAATTTAGGGACGAATCATCAAATACAACTTGCAGTTTGGTCGTCACCTTATCCTCTTAGTACAGCATGATGAGGTAGGTAATATCTCTCACTGCCTCAGCCATTCTTTGTTTTAAGTAGTCCTCCACCACATCATTGTATCTGCAGTAGAGCGTAACATCCTTTCATAGTTTCCTTCCTTCCTTCAAATCTTCCAACCTTTTCTTGGCCATGTGGTAGTTGTCCTGGAGTGCAGGATGGTCTTGTCAGCATGGCAGCTCCACCTGGTAACACCCATCCTTATAGATGGAGGTTTCCTCAAACCTCTGTAGCGATTCTATGTCCTATGGGCTTTCAGACTTTTTGCTCGTGATCCTTGTCAGTCTGTGCATCCTCACTGAGCTGAATCTGCATACAAATTGTCTCGGTCATGCTGGACACTGCTTCTGGGCCCTGCACTGCCCATTCAAAGGTGCTCTCTAATGCTACAAGACTCTATGTCAGTCTCTCTACCTGGCCTGATACTATCTGCCAGTAGTAATCTGAGCCAGTTAGCATAGAAAGTTCAGGTTTTTCATCTCCAGGGAAGTCTGTGATTTGTAGACCTCTCCTCTTCATCTCCTTCTGTATATGATCACTAGGAACCTTCATCACAGCTGTGCATACTCGGGGGGTCTTGACTGCGTCTGTCTCAAGACTCCAAGCTGAGCTTCACTATGTTGCACTTCACTGTTGTTGGAGCAGGGGAGGTTGAATGCCCCTTGTCTAATGAGGGGTAGCTTCAGTGTCTTCACCAAATTCTCATGCACAAAGCTTCCCTAACTGCCTCCATGTAGCAAGCACTATCTTCCTATCTGCCTACCTGCGGGGCCTACCACCCATGCCTTGGCAGTTTGTAGCAGCACAGTGTTCTCGCTGTCAGGCTTCATCTTCTCTGCTTGGGGAATTATTGAGGAAATGATAGTGCCTATATTTTCAAAAGACCGTAGGTGGGTGTGCCTTATTTTCTCAGAAATGGCTATGTGATGCCTGCCTCCACATGTTACACAAGACACGCCCTTTACCCTGCAGAACCAATATAATAAACATATTGCAATATGTTTAAGGCCTAAACATACAAAAGCAACTGCCTAGCTTCTTGAGCCTCTCCTTATGTGCAGCAAACTTGTGGTCTGGACATTTCTCATATCTGTGTTCAGCACTATCACAGAACAGACAATTTTGTGTCGTCTGGTTAGCTGTGTGTAGTGAAGCTGTGGATGCCATGCTTGCTTTCTTTAATTTCATGTCACTGGAGGAATATGATTTGCTACATAGCTTGTGAGCAGACTGGCTCTCTCTCTGATGGTCTCATCATTTTCAGAGCTCTCTCTCTACTCTGAACCTCCTTCTGCAGGAACCTAAGAACATCAGGCCCCTTCCATTAGTCATCTTCTTCCCCCTGACAGCTATAATCAAGAGCTATGTCCTTTGTAGCAGCATTGCGCATAGCACTCTGAATTCACATTCATCATATGGATGCCTCAGTGCACTGATATCGGATGATTTCTTCACAGGAGTGAGATTCAGTAGCTTTGACATGTGCACATTTACAATGAGATCCTTCCCTCCGAGTCTGTTTTGGAGTATATTAACTGCAGCTTCATAATCACTGTCTGTTAGGGTGAGTCCTGCTACTGCTTTTGCTGCTGGCCTTGTCAGGTAAGTTTTCAGGTAGGTAAGTTTCTCTCTCTTCCAAAGGGCACAATTGCAAATGAATTGCGGTGTCATACTGGCTCCAAAATTCCTGCCATTAACTTACTTTCTCATTGAATTTCTCAATCATCAACTTTGGCAACTTAACTGATGCATTACTGTGGTGAGATCTGGCAGAATTTGCGCGTCTGCACTTCCAGGGAATTGTGTTCTTTCATTTCTGTCAAGTTCACACAAGCTGTCCTCCTTTGCTGACAACACAGCCAGCATCTCTCGCACAGGGTTAACAGCTGGATCTTCATCTTTTAATTAAACATCAATCTGATTTAGTAGTCTTGTGGTGGAACTCTGTATTTTATGACACTTCGGTGTCTATCTTTGCCATCAGCCATATCTCCTGTACCGGGTTTCAGCACCAAAATGTTGTAGCTTAGTCTAACTACTTTCAAAATGATGAAAATCAGGCACTCTCTTTTAGTGAATAAAAAAAGGTATATACATTAGCTTGTGATAACGAAGGGTACACACAATTTGACTGCTAACAACAAACAATAACATCATGGGTAGTGAAGTCCTTTTAAATGTGACGTAAGGCATGTGGTCTCTAAATTATCTTCTGTACTTATTACTTTGCAAATCAAGTGTTGAAATTGAATGTATAGTCTTCTTTTAACTCTTTTAAATATTTCCCACATTAACTGTTTCACATGGGTTATTAACTTTTTAACAACCCTTAAAAAATAAACATCAGTTCCATCGAAAATGACAACATTAGTTGTTTGGTCCATAAAATGTCAGAAAATGGTGAAAAATGTCCAAGGTAACATCCTCATATGTCTTCTTTTGTCCTGACCAATAGTCCACAACCCAAAGATTTTCAGTTTACTATGATAGAGAGCTAAAGAAACCAGCAAATATTCACATTTTAGAAGCATTTTCTTCTTAAAAAGTGACTCAAAACGATTAATTGATCATAAAAATAGTTGTTCTGTCGATCAACTAATTAATTAATTGACAAATTGTTGCAGCTCCATTATAGACCATTTATTGAATTTTATATACTGCTTATAAATGCTAAAAAGTGGGACTTACCGTGAAGTATCACCAGAACACTCAACCTGAGAAAGTCACCTGTACTGCTTCCTTAAAGAGCTTGAAAAAACATTTAACATACATTATGATTATCAAATTCCAGATGATATTGAATCTTATTTTGAGATAATATACTCACACACGCACACACACACACAAGTCTGTATCAAAGTAATTATATGACTCCATTTGTTGTCTCCTAGCTGTGCTGTGCTTTCCAAGATGACCGCCACCTCTACATGGTGATGGAGTTCATGCCTGGAGGAGACGTGGTCACACTCACCATGAACTATGACATACCTGAGAAGTGGGCTCGCTTCTACACAGCTGAAGTGGTGATGGCGCTGGACGCCATACACTCCATGGGCTTCATCCACCGTGACGTTAAGCCTGACAATATGCTGCTAGACCGGAACGGACACCTCAAGCTGGCAGACTTTGGCACATGTATGAAGATGGACTCGGTAAGTGATGTTTATGGTCACGTTGTTGTTGTTTTCAAATTCGAGGGTAGGTTCACAGTTTTTGGCTTACAACAATAGTCAGCTGTCCATATGAACACTGAAAGAAGTTTTGCTCGCTGTAATCATTCCTCCTGTTCATACTGACTATTAAAAGATCCCCTTCAAATGTGCTTTCAGTGTAAGTGATGAGGGACAAAATCCAGTGTGTCTATACTGTCATTTTGTGGAAAAATGCATTGAAAAGTTAATCTGAAACTATATCTGGCTTCAGCAGTCTGAGTTAGTCATATCAAGTGGATATCTGCCATATTTACAGTCTTTTTTTAGCATCAAATTCCCTCTTTGTGTTTCCTCAGACAGTTTCCCTGTTGAGCTGTGGTGGAAGTACAGTAACAAAAAGAGGGACTTTGGCACTAAAAAGACTAACATTGATTTGACTCATTTCAACAACTGAAGCTTCATATTAACTTCATATTAACTTTCCAATACATTTTTGCACAGAATGAGGACTGCGGATTTTGGCCCCATCAATTACATTGTAAGTGCATTATGAAGAGATCTTCTAATGGCCAGTATGAACAGAAGGAATGATTACAGCAAGAAAAAAACATTTCAATGTTAATTTGGGCTCCTGACTGTTGTTTTAAGACAGACTCGAAACATTGTGAACCTGTCCTTTTAAGGGAATACATTTTTGTGTTTTTTTGTGAATTTCAGTCCTTTAATTTTAAAGAGAATATGGCTCCTTCAGTTGAAAGTAAATTGACTCTTTTTAGGGTTCTATTGCACCACCAAGTGTTCAGAATATGAAGTGAAGCTTAATGCAGCACTCAGGTTGTTGGCTGGACCGCAGGGGCCAGCCCTATAAATGCAAAAGTCCGTAACTGACTGAGTCACTGACTGACCAGTCAGTCACCTCAGCCAGGTATCGCCACTTCCTGTATCTGTTGTTTCAAATTAAAAGCCCTCCAGCATTTCTTACATGGTTCAACTATATACTAGGTTTTGACGTAGTCTTGTTTTGAGAGGCCCCAGAAGTTTTTGTGCTAAACAACCAATCTAAAGTAGAGCAGAGGTCCCGCCTCTGCTGTGGTTCAGGACATGTTTTTCCACATTTTGTTTTTACCACTGCAATTTCAAAATAGCTATTTCACAAGCGGCTCCACACATTTGAGCTCTCTGAAAATCTACCAGTTGAAAGTGTGTCATGTAATTTATTTTGCTTGAAAAAAGAACTTAATTAAAACCCTCTAGCAGAGATAAACATTATTTTATCTTCTACCAGCCATCTCAGAATATCAGGAATATTGTTAAATTTCTGTATTTCTTACATAAAAAGTGAGGCCCATTGAGAGGGGTCACAATGAAATGACATATCACAATGTGTTTCTGAGTTTGTTTCATCCATTAATTGCTTTACATGGTGATTTTTCAGCTATGGTATACATAGTGTGCATCTGGCACTACATAGATTTGCAGAAATATGTTTTCTTTGTTTTTCTGTTTACACTCTGCCAACCTTCTACCATCACTACTATTCTATTCTTGCTTTCTCTCTGTAGTATATCTTGTGTATTTGTCTGTCTGCAGACTGGTATGGTGCACTGTGACACGGCTGTAGGCACACCGGACTACATCTCACCTGAGGTGCTCCAGTCTCAGGGTGGTGATGGTTACTATGGCCGCGAGTGCGACTGGTGGTCTGTGGGAGTCTTTATATACGAGTTGCTGGTTGGTGAGTGACCTCGTATATTCTGCCATGTTTTTTATTCACTAACTTGTCAACAGGATATGATGTAATATCTATATAACCATCAACAACTAACAAATGACTAACTATTCATTATGTTCATTTTCTTGCTGTTTTGTAGTTAAAATCTCACACAGACTACTTTTTTCCACAGGTGAAACTCCTTTCTATGCTGAGTCCTTGGTGGGAACTTATGGGAAGATCATGAACTACAATAACACCCTCATCTTCCCAGATGATGTAGAGATGTCTCAGGATGCCAAAGACCTCATCTGTGCCTTTCTTACTGACAGGTTAGCACATGGACCTATAAATCATAAAAACCAACACTTGTCTTTTGTGCTTTGACAAGAATTCAGAGTATTTCACTATTTCAAATACACACAGGCTCCTTTCCTACTCTGTTGTTCTACAGTTTGTTGGACTATGAAGCAATAAAATGAAATTGTTTGGATCACAGAACAGAACAGAGAGCACTCACATAATCTCAACATTTACCTGTTTTGAAATCCACAAGACCTGGTTAATAGGATAAAAAAAATCATGATTTGATTTGATTGGTAGCCCACCTGTCTATTTATGCTGTACTGTAGACTTCCATTTGAAAAGAGCAACAGCTTCAATGATACTCTATATTATTATCAATCCCGTGAAAAGACCAAAACCTACATTGTGTTAGTCTCCCTCTCAATACGTTCCGACTTTGTCAGCCTGTCTGTGGCACTCCTCCCCAAGTTCCTTTGTTCCTGCTGAAGTTCATCAAAAACAGGTCACAAATAAATAGTTTTATTCTTTTTAAAAAGGCTAAATTATTTCCTAAAACAGCTGGGAATGGTAGTTTTTAGCAAACATTTGTCAAGCAAGAGTAAAAAGTGCATTTGTTGCTTCCCAGCTACCATCTTGAATATTTCTAATGACATTTTGAAGCTCGTTTTAAAGGTAAAAGTTACATGAATAGGTGGGTGCGTGGGTAGTGTACTCGGTTAGTGGCCCATCCCCCTGGAAGAGACCACTTCCTGTTTACATTAGTAACCCCGCCCCCTGAGAGGTCTCAAACACAGGTTCTTTCTGCTTCAATACAGAGCAGCCTTTCACTTTTTTCCTCACTCAGTTTATTTACCTTCTTGCTCACTATTCTCTCACCACAGACAGAATCTCACATGTGCACGGGTGCCCAGCTCACACACCCACACACCACACACACACATCTTGAACACTGACCAGTACATTCATTCACCACTTAACCCACATGCTCTGTCACCCTGCCTTGCTGAATCACACACTCATCCCTGTAAGCACTGCTATCCTCTCCTTTTGGGCTTTTTAGACCTCTTCCCTTCTTCTCAATATGTTTTTCATCACTCTCTGTTTGTAATTTTCAACCTTTTCTTGGTGCCACATTCCATTTCTGCCATAACTTTCTCCTTTGCACTCCAGCAGTGTTCTGGGCACTGAGACATGGCCTGTAAGCTCGGCTTGGTTGCATGTCAGATTTTTTTTGCGGGGGTTTAAAAACTCTCCCTTCTCTCTTTCTTCCTCCCCGCCCCTGCCCTCTCTTCCTCTTGGCTGCGTCTGGAATGTCCCACACGTGGCAAGCCCAAACTGCCGCACCCCTCCAGCCCTGTACCCTGTGGTGGAGGAGGGAGGAAAGGGTGATGAGAGAGAGAGAAAGAAAGAGTGTGTGTAGAGTTTCAGAGAGAGAGAGAGAGAGAGAGAGAGAGAGAGGAGGGAAGGCAGCAACAGATCTATCAGTTGTGTTTCAGTTCAGTCAGATCCTGCTGTCTTCACTCCCTCTTACCTCCTGTATCCACATTATCTTGGGTCTGACTGGTTAGAGGAGGCTCTCAGGCGTGTCCAGTGTCCGCCAGTGGTCATGCGGCTCTCCATGCTGGTCAGTGGACGCACTGCGGTCTGTGCCTAGTGGTCAGTCCACTCAGTTGTAAGTTTGGAATGACATGTTGGGTGAAGGTGGGCGGAGGGGGAGGGATGTTATGTTTTGTGTTCATGCTGTTCACAGTGTGACTGCTTGGTCCTGTTGCTGTGTGCAGGAAGGTTCGTCTTGGCCGTACTGGAGTGGAGGAGATCAAATGCCACCCCTTCTTCAAGAACGACCAGTGGACCTTTGACAACATCCGAGAGAGTAAGTGTGTGCATTGTTTTGATTCTTCTGTGTTTTTTAAAATCCCGACAGCGCAGTCGCAGATTTTTTTATCTCTCGCGATTTCTTTTTCTACTTCTTCTCCTTCGTCTCATTTCTGCTTCTACTTCTTATCATCCTCTGCCCATTCCTCTGCGTATCTGGTTCTTTTCAGCCAAAGCTCATAGTTTATTTCCATCTCCTGAGCCATTAAGCCTACATATATGGTACACATGCTCTCCACATGCTCCCCAGTCATATCTTTTAAACATTATATTACTGGATGCTGTGCAGACCGGCGGAGCACATAATGCACAAAACCTGCAGAATAACCACCTACATATGACATATGCTGCTCCAGAAGAATAGAATAGAGATGTTTCTGAAAATATAAAACAGTGCAGTTTTTACATTATTTTTTAATACTATATGGTGTTTTGTTGATGCTGCTAACCGGTTAGCAAGTTAATATTTTAAACCTCAAGTTTAAAATTCAGCCAGTTTAATATGGGAAAATGACAAGGCCCTACATCATTCAATACATAAACATTGCATACTCACTGTGGACAACCCATACTACTAATATACACACTAATGAAACTGAAAGGTTGTTTTTAATGAAAGTGTCCACCAATAAGAATTTGTTGTGTGAAATGACATGTAAAAATAATATAACATGTCTACATTGCTCAGTCCAAGATGTAATAATAATTCCCAGTGTAGTTTTGAATGGGTAAAATTATCACATGAACTGATCTTTTCTCATGTTTGGTGTGTTAGTAATGGCTAATGCAATAACTTTAGGAATAAGAAAAAAAAGGAATAATTGAAATTGTTATTATCACTTGTTTAACACCATGCAAACAAAATTTTTTGCATCTTGCATTTTCTTTGCGTATATATATCATTCATACTAATTCAGTAATTATATAGGAAATATAGGAGCAAAATAAAGAACAGAAATTATTTAAAAGTTACTTATCTGGGTCATATTTAAATGGTAAAAAAAAATTATTCTAAGCTTTTTACACAAAACTAAAATTGTTATAATATCCTTTCGTTATTACATTTTCAAGTTTATACTTAACTGTGTTGTTTTAAATTTAGCATGTGATCACTGCACATCGAGAGCCGTGGCTTTAACTCCTAAACATCACTGAAGAAGGAAGGAAGAAAAATAAGGAAAGGGGATATATTAGCAATATGAACAGGACCTCTGTGTCTGTATATAATTACACGCAGCCTCTCTCTCCTTGCCTCTCCGTCTCTCTGCTTCACCTGGCTCTGATTAAGACAACAGACAGAACTTCTGATTAGAGCCTGGCAGTCTGGAACATGAAACCACTACTGTGCCACTGCTGTGCTGCTCAGCTCTCTTTATGTTTGCACATGCATGTCCTGTCACACACACACACACACACACACACTTAAAACATAACCCTGTTACCATTCTGCCATCCTGCAGAGCTGGATGTACCTCCCACCCCTCTGTGTCTGTTTAATAGTGACATTACTCCCTGCTGTGTGTGGCCTCAACTCCAGGGGGGTTATTTTCTGTGTTTGGGCTCTAAGATTCTCCACGTTTATCAAGCTTATTAAGCATCAGGATGGTTCAGGGCTAAAGAAGTCAGCACCATGAAGAGATGGACGAACGGACAGATGGGACGGGAGGCAGCACCCCCCGCCGGGACGGGCGGGGCCGACTATGCGGCCTGTGTGGACTGGTCTAATGAGAGGGGCGCCCCAGTTGGATGGTTGCTCCCGTTCTCTCACTCTCACTGTGGCTATGGCTGCCTGTCATTAGCCGCCCGCTATCAGAGAGCATTCTGGGAAGTCATGCCACAAGGGCCTCCATAGAGCGGCCCGTGTCTCTTTCTGTCTCACCACATTCTGGCTTTCTTTTTTTCTGCTTCGTCTTTTTTATTTCCCCTCATTTGTCTCATTCCTCCGCTTGATCTCTCCCTGTATTTTCTCCACCATCTTTTAGTCACATTTGTCACGCTGAGGGTTGTGTCTTGACCTAACAGTAATGAGCTCTTTACCCAGAGCCAGAATCGCACTGGTCTGGGGAACTCGATCCATAATGGCTGCTTATTTCTTAATTAGGGACTATTTATAGGTTAAAGGACTGGCTTAGTTTTATCTGATTGGCCCTTTGACACATTTTTGTGTGCCAGTTGTGCAGAGGCTTTTAAAGTGCGCCTGCTCCTCTGAGAAGAGAGCAGAAGGAGCGTTCTCTCCTGGTGTGTTTAGGCAACGTTTGTGAAAGGCACTGTGTGTGGGGGCACAAAGCAAGCACTGTACGTGAAAAGGAGTGGTGTCAGCCTCACGCCAACCTGCAGAAAGCTTACTCAGACTACAAGCAGGGCAAAATTTACTCAGAAACACTGCTGGAAAAAAATAAGAATTCAATTTTAAGAGGTTTTTGAAGATGTAGCATAAATTTAAATATCTGTAGCATCAGATTTAAATCATTGATAGTCATTATACTTAATGTAAAATATAATCTTTCTCTTTCCTCATCCCTTCTTAGTTTGTACCTCCTCCTTTCTTTCTTTTGCTCCATGACTCTTTTTTTCTGTATTCCAGCTGTGGCCCCAGTTGTGCCAGAGCTGTGCAGCGACATAGACACCAGTAACTTTGATGACATAGAGGTCGATAAAGGAGATGTTGAGACCTTTCCTCCACCCAAAGCCTTTGTGGGCAACCAGCTACCATTTGTCGGCTTCACTTACTTCAAGGAAGACCAGTAAGTTTTTGTGTTTTATTTTAATATTTTACTTACTCGTCTGTGCTGTTGTATTTTTTGGCTGGATTCATGTTTTTGACTTCATATTTTGGTTTAGCTAGAACCTAAAGTATATATATTTTTTTGTAATACTGGGATATTATGTAGTTTTTCACTCAAACAATGTGTAGCTGTCATGTGGGAACTTTTACATGGGCCTCTAGACTCAGGAAACGGGCTTAAGGACAGTACTGTGCCTAAAATGCCAGAAGGAGAAAAAGACAACTTCACACCCTTACCTTTAATACAGTCTTATACCAGTCAGACACTGTATGCCTGTTCACACTCCACACTGCCGCCTTGTTCTGACAGCCGCTTTAAATGCCCTCTGTGCTTATGATGAAGCCGGGTTCCCAAAGCGTGGTCTCTATCGGTATGAGAAATAGAAAAAAATAACACCTGCATTCAGGATTCATGCTCTCACAGTGCTCTTATCAGAAAGGTCATATATTCATCAAACTGAAGGCTCTTACATCAAATGTCTAAATAGTTTGTTGGGTTTTATTTCCATTTGAATGTAGCAGAGAAAGCAGAGTCACAGTCAAAACAGTGGCATTTAAGTAAAGTGCCTTGTCAGAAGTATTTGCAGGTGGTAGAAAAAAAAATCCAAAATTCATGATAATACATGAACTTTGAGTAGCTAATAAAAAATATGGCTGTGGGCAAGACTTTGCCTACTGACCAGCCTTCTTTAGGTTTCTGCTACACTGCATCCTTAACTCTGAATTTCTGGACTTAGGCTTCTTGTGATGTAAATGCTGCCTAGTGTTTCTAGAAACCATCCTTCATGTTTTTTTAGCAGTGTGTACTGTATGGATGTCATTTCAATTTTTTTTCACTTTAAAGGGCACAATTGGTCTTGTAAAATGGTTTCAGATTCCTTGGTTATTATATAGTCATGTAATGATTCCCAGAATTGCACCATCATGGTTGGCAACAGACAGTGTGGGTTGGAGGCATGCTTTTGGATTTCTGCAAAAGTAAATCCATCCAGATGTAAGAAGAAGCCTGAAAGAGCTTTAGACCATATTTGCTTTTTACACGGCACATGGTTCCAGATCTTGTGCTCCATGCATGAGGTTATACTGCATGTCTTCACTGAGTGCTTTCTGAATGGTAGTAAAATAAAAGTGACATGTCTCTGGATTAACATAGAGTACCACCTTGATGATCAAAATGGCATCATGGATCTGGTTTTTGGGTGAAATGCGTCACTCGGTTGTAGAAATTTGGACATGTTGACAGTGAGGGATGGTAGTGATGGCTTGAAAACCGCCTCGTTTAAACTCAGTTACAGACATTAATGGTTCTCCTTTGTCCCTCCTCTCACTCTCTCAGGCTGCTGAGGGGAAATAAAAGCTGCTCTGTGGAGGATTCAGAGGACTGTAAGGATAACTCTGAGGAAAAGGAGTATTGCTCTGACAGCAAGAAAGAGGTAGGTGTTTTTAGGGCATCTTTATAGGCAAATGTTTCATTAACAACAAAAAGATCATAATACTATGGTAACAGAAGATGCATATAAAAAAAGACATAATAAAAGATGGAATTTACAGTTAGATAATATTAATTTTCTTTTCTGGTCATCTGGAGGAGCAGCTTCAGAAAAAGCTTCATCAAGTGGAGGAGCAGCTCGACCATGAGATGCAGGCCAAAGATGAGCTGGAGCACAAGTGCAAGTAAGACTGGACTGACAGCACATCTAGTCTAAACTGGTTCTCACATTTCAAATATAATGCAATTTATAAGCTGAGTAAGGTTTAATTCATGACATATAAAATACACATACACAAATAAATATCCTTTTTACATCCACTGTTTTACAGGTATAGCTTACAGCTTGTGTTTGTATTGGTGACTGACACATTCATTTTGAGACAGTGGTTTTACTACTATGAAGTAAACAGACCATCAATGAGAAGATTGGCAGTTTCTTTCGGCCACTGAAGGGAATTATGTTGTATGTCACCAGATGGATATAACAGGAAATCTACTGAACTGGAAAATATGGGGAGATCACTTCCAACATGTAGTAAAAGTCAGACCAAATGGTAGTGGTCTAGGGTATCATAAACAAGAGTCATCTTTGGTTTTGAAAATTTGGGGCACCTTAGTATATAAAATTTCATATAAATAAACTGAAATATCCTCAAAGTAGTAACTGTATTGGGCATAGCAGGACAACAGGCAGGCCAAGTGCTTCTTAACTTGATTGTTGATTGTTTGATTAATAATCTGTAATAAAACTACTTTTTCTCCCCAGAAATGCCACCAACCGTTTAGACAAGTTGGTCAAAGAATTAGACAAGGAGGTAAGGATGGGTGGATGCCGTTTCAACTGTGTACTTGACATGATGAAGCTCTTTAAGGTTTATTTCACTTAACATTGTGTGTAAATTCCTCTCTGGTCAGATGAGTAGCAGACAGAGAGTCGAGGCTTCGCTGAGGCAGCTGGAGAGAGAGCGAGCTCTGCTGCAGCACCAGAGTGCCGAGAACCTGCGTAAGGTGGAGATTGAGACTGACAGAAAACGCAGTCTGGAGAACGAGCGTGAGCATTTTCATATATTTTACTTGCAAAACTGGTCGTACATTTCAGTGTGAACATGCAATATGAGGACATTATGTGTCCTTGTGTCCCATTGTCCATATCAGATGTGGAAATATATGCTGGTATTTCCAGATTCCACTGAGTATTTTATATCAAATACTACAACATCTGTGTCATTTGTCTGTATTTACGCATCAGTGAACAACCTGAGGGACCAGTTAGAGGATCTAAGGAAGAGGAACCAGAATTCCCAGATCTCCAATGAGAAAAACATCCAACTGCAGAGACAAGTGAGGAGGAGCTTTTTAACTTCACCCAACATGTGGTGCATGTGATTATATATGTTGTATCTGTGTTTAAATTAGGATTGTTCCCTAGTTATGGAAAGATGAATTAATGTGATGCATACTGTGCAAAATAATATACACACATAAGAACATTTCAAGTATATGTTTCTCACCGAAGCAGTATCAATAATTCTTTACATTTCTATTTAACAAAGCTACGATGTCCATTTGAAAGTATAATACGATACTGGAAAGAAATGGGCTTAAGAACCTTGATTGATAATGTTTAACATGCTTTGATTGTTGAAAAAAGTTGAAGAACCTTGACGTCTTCATTATGGTTTTTACCTCCCTCCCTCTTTCTTCTATTAGTCATTTTTCATTAAGCTTTCACTGTTTCATAAGCGCTTGTACTTATGTAACCCAAACATCCTTATTTAATATCTATAATCTATATCAAAGCAGGCAACTGTGACTTCTTTCATTATTTCATCTTCTTCCCCTCATTAAATTCCTTTAATTTTGCTGATGCACTGACCCGGTTTTGCCTGTGGTGTAAAAGTTTCATCTTGTCTGTTTCTACTCGGTAGCTCGAGGAGGCCAACGCTGTGCTTCAGGCTGAGCAGGAGGCATCGGCGCGGCTCAAGAAGAGTCAGGCAGAGGTGCAGAAACAGGCCCAGGGCCTGGAGGTTAGCCTCAAGGAGATGCAGGAAAAGTGCAGCCAGCTGGAAAACAGCAAGATGGAGTTGGAGAAGCAGCTGATGGGGCTGCAGGCCGAGCTGGAGACTGAGAGAAGAGACCGCAACCTCAAGACAGAAACTATCTCTGAGCTGCAGGGTGAGACCTTACTGTTCATTAGACAGTAAAATTAATTTAATGAATAGTTAACCACAAAGAGATTTGAAGGGTCTTGTAACTTGGTAATAGTGGTGGGAAATTAACAATAAACACCAGAAAAATGCTGCTAAGATGTGGTCGTTAAATTTTACTACAATACTCACCACTTTGGCAGCAAGCCAACCATTATTAAGAGGTTTTTTTTATATTCCAAACTTTAATGTGTCCATTAAAATAGCAAAAGGTTAGATAATTTGGCATTCACCAGTCAAAAAGGTTAATTCCCTGCTATAACTGCAGGTATGAAATGAAACTGTGATCTTCATGGGCTCATTGAAAGCTTCTATAGTAAACATCTACTCAGTAGCAGGAAAAAGGCATTACACAACTTGGAACTGTAGGCTGGAGCGGGTGTTAGATGTGAATCAGCTTTTTGGACCAGGACTTGGGGAAATATCAGATCATAGGTGGAAACATCTGTTCAAAAGGCAGGGACTGAAGCAAAAGGCTGTAAAAGTCAAAGGCGGACCAGAGCCAACACCTCTTGTGAGACGCTGTTTGGAAACTTAAACATATTCGGAGGCCAGTCACTGAGGTCAGAGGGGACATATTGTAACAAAAGTGTTGCTTGTTTGCAGTGATGCCTCGTGTTTTTTTTTTTCCTACTGGTAAAATTCTCCATATGGGTGGAGTTAGGTAAAGGGGAAAATAAAAATAAAATGTGTCGTTTTTAATATATTTAAGACCAAACATGCTGGAGCATTACGCAGTGTCTCACCTAGGATCACGTCTGTTTGAAGCTGAACAGCTCAGGTGCTTTTCCATGTAGTTTCTGCATTTGCTGCATGTTTGTTTCAAGTATATCACGTCATAATCCCTCTTCGCATTCCTCCACCTCAGGACGCATCTCTGGCCTGGAAGAAGAGGTGAAAGAGGTGAAGTCATCTCTCTCCAAGGTCCAGACTGAAAAGAAGCAGTTGCAGGAAAAGCTCAATGACCTCAAGAAGGTGGGTTGCCATTTCTAATTGCTTATTTCCAATGTGAACTGAGATTTAAGGCTTGCTCCAAAGATATTTCCCCTCCAAACTATGTTGACATTGTTGTACATCATATTGGAAATTTGCCTTTGGCTGTGGTCATGCAGTAAGTTTAACTAATACAAAACATTTCTATGACATTGTAGCTACTAAAAACCTAATATCTCGCTTGACTTTTTAGGAGAAGAACAACCAAGAGATCGACCTGACGTTCAAGCTGAAGTCACTCCAGCAGAATCTGGAGCAGGAGGAGGCAGAACACAAGGCCACCAAAGTCAAGCTTGCTGACAAAAACAAGATCTACCAGTCCATTGAAGAGGCCAAATCTGAGGCTTTAAAAGGTGAGCAAGTGGGAAGGCAAAAGAGTGAAACATGACTGGAGAATGGATGAAAGCATCAGCATATGGCCAGTAGTTTAAAGTTAATTTACTCACACTAGTGCCTCAGCTTACATAGATATTGAGATAATAAAAGAAGAAGCAAAGAAGCAAAAGTATTACCAATCACAAACGTGGCTTCAGCTATTAAGGATGACAAGAGTAGAAATGAAGCATCTCTTAATTTCACAGCGAAGGTTTGAATGTTGGGTAGACTTTAAGTAAACAGCATTTTCAAATAATTGTGCATTGTGTCCAGCGATTAGACAGATAACTGTGACAGGCTGGCCTTGAAACACTGTACTTGGGTCTGATTATCCGCCTGGCACTCAGCCATTTATCTGAGTGCTCTGAGCATGTTCAGTGAAAGGCAAGAATTGTTTTGTCAATACTGTGATATTGAGTTCAGCCTAGATTACCCTGCTGATGGTTCTCCTGGTTGTTTCCTTTGGTCTAGAGATGGAGTGCACCCTCCACGAGGAGCGCAGCTTAAAGCTGCAGGTGGAAGGCAAACTGCTGCAACTAGAGAAGGATCACTCCATGCTGGACTGTGACTACAAGCAGGCACAGAGCAAACTGAATGAGCTGCAGGCACAGAAGGAGAAAGTTTCTGAAGAGGTTTGTCTAACTCTTTGCACTAGCAAACAACTACCAGTAGTAGTAGTAGTACTACTACAACTACTTTGTAAAGCAAAGGTTATTTTCCAGTGGCAACCATTCAGCACTTGCTGGACTAAACTGGACCGAATTGTAAACCTCACACTTACACCTACACCACATGACTGCACCAGTCGTATAGACATCCTGCCACTGAAACAATTATAACAGTCAGAGAGAGTGCGTATTTGGCTATTCTTTGTAGTGCTTAAATCATTGGTTGATTAAACTACATGTATTAGTAAATAGATAGAATCTTTATTGACAACAATTTCTATTGTTGATTAATTTATCAAATAAAAAACACCAATCACTGGGTTCCAGCCTCTACAATGTAATGATTTGCAGTTTTTCTCTATCTCAGTTATAAACTAATGATTAATTTCAATTTAGGTTTTCACCATTGAGACAAAATAAGCAATTCAAATATGACACCTTGGGCTCAGTGACCTGGGGTATGTGGCCATTTTATAGGCTAAAAAGTCTGGTCTAGTTTAATATATTAATCAATAATAGAAATGAATCATTATTATATTATAATTATATCATAGTTGCAGCCCTAACTCTTTGTTCTGTAGCATTAGTTGTTCCTCATTTGTTCACCTCACTAGCACTTTTTGGAACCACTAAAAATATTCAGTGTGTGTGTTTGTGTAGGTGAAGACACTGAGCTTGCGTCTGGAGCAGGAGATCCACAAGCGAAGTCTGAGCCAGAGTGATCTGAAGATGCAGAACCAGCAGGTGTCAGTGCTCCGCTCCTCAGAGAAGCAGCTCAAACAGGAGCTCAACCATCTGCTGGACATGAAGCAGGTCCTGGAGAAACAGAACCAGGAGCTACGCAGGTCAGATATACCAATGATTCCCAAACTGTGGTTTCCGTACCACAGGTGGTACATGAGGCTCCACCTGGTGGTATGCAAGAGCCTTGCTGCAAGGCCTACCAATTGCACTCAAACTGGCTCAAGTTCAAAAGATTGTCATTTAATTTAATTTATTACAGACAACAGTTATTACATATACACATCACATTACAATGATGTAAAAATTAGTTTTTAATCATTTAAATATTATAGAAATAAAATTTGGCTGTGCTTAGCCAGGTAGGGTGACGTCACATCACGTCCAACATAGCAACTAGGAACATTAATGTTAGCTTGACACAGTCAGATTTGGACTCCTCAGTCATTGATTAAATTAAATGGCTTCAAGGTCCATAAAACAATCAAGAACCAAGTGATGATGCTGACAGGTCAGACAAATGTTTCAGTGCTGAAGAGGAGTCGGAGTTGGCAGTTGAGCCAAGAGAGAGAGAAAAAGAGAGAGAGACACATACAGCTGTTCCTACATGCCTCTTCCTGCTGAGGCAGTTGTCTTATGTTGTTGTTATTTAGCCTTCCTGAGGCTATTGCATGTTTAAATCAGTGATTTTTTTTTTTTTAATGAAAAAAAAGATGACTCCTCACAACAGCCCCCTCAGTCACTTCATCCCGGGCCTGTGTAGTAGTAGTATTTTATTTGATTTTATCTTATTTGATTTTGTTTGTTTTTTTCTTATTTTATTTGATTTTATCTTATTTTATTATTTTTATCCTGTTGTGTCCTTCATCGTTTTATTGTGTTCTGTTGTGCTATTTATTGTGGGGTTTTTTTATCTTGCTGTGCAGCACTTTGTAAACCTTGTGTTTGTTAAAATCGTGCTATATAAATAAAGTGGATTGGATTAGTAGTAGTAGTAATAGTCAGGGGTGGACTTACATAGGCGAGGTGGCTCTTTCAATGTTACATTGTTGGTGTTAGAAGTGCTACTTGGGAAATTTGGTTAGGTACGTAGTGGTACATGGTCTGAAAAGTTTGGGAACCTCTGAGATATACACACACATACGCCTGCATAAAAAGCGTAATAGACATTGTGCATACACACACACACACACCTACACACACACACAGAACAGCGTTGTTGGCAAATCATTGTGGAGAATTTCATTCATCATGTCTGATTGAGGGAAGTGTTTTGGCTCTGCTGTTGAGTTGGCGGAGAGGAATGAATGACAGATTTTTGGTTCTGTTCCAGGGAGAAGCAGGAGGCTGATGGCCAGTTGAAGGAATTAAAGGACCAACTGGAGGCAGAGCAATATTTCACAGTAAGTCTAAGCATTCAATTTCCCTTTTTTGTGCACTCTTGACAGCCAAATATTTGAAACTCAGCATAGTTTACATAATGTTGATAGCCTAGCTAAAAATTTAAATAAACCTGCAATTGCCTGAATACAGTTTATTCCTCACAAATGAGTTTTCCTCCTCCATCATAACTCTTCTATGATGTTAAATAAATTAAAAATCCTTTTATATTCTATCAAGACCCTGTACAAGACGCAGATTCGTGAGCTGAAGGATGACTGTAATGAGAAGAATAAGCTGTACAAAGAGGCAAAGCAACGTCTGGCACAATACGAGGAGGAGAGGTAACTGTGGGCTACTGATCTGCTGACTCTGTTTCCAGTTTAGAAACATTAGAACAAGAAACTGTAAAACACTGAAATGATTTGAATAGTATGCAAATTAAACTAGCTATCTGACATTTCTCTCATAAATAACACACGTATAACACACGTCAAATGAGCAAAACAAGAAAACATCAAAGGAGAAACCAAAACAACAAGTACAAATTTAATCTAAAAGTGGGACATGCTCGAAGAAAAAAATTCAAAATGAAATAAAATACAACAAACATGTAACACAAAATAGGTATTCAAGCATAAAATTGAAGCATGGTGCTGGATAAAAATGCGAAAAACTCACATATGTTGAGATTTAGAGTTGAATGTCAGTACTGTGAATTCTCACCACAGCCAGAAAGGAGCATTTGACCTTTAACTGGATGAGTGAGGTATAACCGGATTAGCAGCTTTTCCAAATGCATTGATGCACAATCATGCAAGTAATTGTCACATGGAAAATGGTTTAAAATTATGCATTGACAAATATTACAGCATGTCCACACAGTCTTTTCTGATGACTGGCATAACAAACAGCCGCAGGAAATTTTTGCAGTCTTGAGGATTAATCCTGTACTACAGTACCAGTTTAATAAGATGGTAATAACTATTCCTTCCCCTCATCCCTCCATAGGGATTCTCTAACAACCCAGCTGGAAGCCAGTTTGACCAAGGCGGATTCTGAGCAGCTGGCTCGCTCCATCGCTGAGGAGCAGTACTCCGATCTGGAGAAGGAGAAAATCATGAAGGAGTTGGAGATAAAAGACATGATGGCGAGACACAAACAGGAGCTCAGCGACAAAGAGGCTACAATCAGCTCGGTGAGACCAGAGTTCAAAAGCATTTTTGGTTGATCCAATTTATGAAGTTTTTGTTTGTTTGTTTGTTTTTTATGAAGGTCTAATTCAATAAATCAAACTTTTTTGTATGTTTTGAAATTCAATTTTGAATTTCAGTTAATATTCCTATAACAAATGTGTAAAGACTTTGTCCAAACTGTTGTAAATCCTCAATTTCCTGTCCTGTCAGCTATTTAAAGGTAGGTTTTCTTGTAAACAGATAAATGTATGTTTATGTTCACTTTTTTTCAACAAAACTCATTGTATATATTCTTGAATCCTTGAACATTTGCAAAGATGATTTTAAAGTATTTTGAAACCAGCATTGTTTATATACATGTGTGCTAGCTCGGAGCATAAAATGTAAAACGAATAATTGATAATAATAATAATAATAATGATAATAATAATAATGATAGCATGTATAAAAAAAATAATGGACATAGCCACGGTCACCCATTGGCTTGTGGACTTCTGTTTTGAAGCCTTGAGTTTGGCCTTTTGACCGTCGCCATCTTGCATTCTTGGAGCCAGAAGCGATGAGAAATGACCATATTTGGACAAGAGTGTGGAGCCGGGGAGGAGCTCCCCAGGGTCCAACTACAGCATCTCTTGCACTGCTTTGGTAGTGACTTGTCAATCACAGCATAGCCATGCCCTAAAACATACCCTGCTTTATTGTCTATTTTACTCTAAACGGGACCATAATTTACTCAATGAGCACCATGCTGTAACTAGCAATTGAGACCATAAACCATAAACAGGTCTGTTTACTGAGGTAATAAATGAGAAGTAGAGTCATTTTCTCATAGGCTTCTTTACAGACAGACTTCTTTTTTGGAGTCAGTGGAGTTGCCCCCTGCTGGCCATTAGCTTCACTTTTCAGACTCGGAGCTACCTGCTTTGCTTGGAGTCTTCTTCCCTTTTTTCTTGGCACATTGCTATGTTTCTGGGCATCTTACAGCCACCAACTGTCACTCTGAAATAGCATGAAATAGCATCAGGAAAGAAAAAATTACTAACAAATCGGGGACCAACTCTCCAAGACATTGCTCCATAGTGCTACTAGTGTCAATAACTCCACAGGGTATCTTTAATTAGTTGATGAACAATAAGTTAATTGTCTTCAGCTGGTGGCCCAGATGTAAAATTGATTCAGATAAGACAGCTGGATTAAAACTGAGGACCAGCATTGACAACCACTGCAGTAAAACAGTAGTAGTTTGGATCATAAAAACTGTGTATCTTTCCCTTTGTTTCTTCCTGTGAAGCACTTTCTGATTTCTATATGTGCTATATAAGTAAAGTTTGCACTGTATGGATGGATGACACCAGCTCACTTCTACTCTGACACTCTACCCTCACAGTTGGAAGAGTCCAATCGCACTCTGACGGTGGATGTGGCCAACCTGGCCAGTGAGAAGGAGGAGCTCAACAACCAGCTGAAAGAAATGCAGCAACGTGAGTTCCATTTTGAGCCAACAAGTGCTGCAGAGAACTACAGAAATGACATTTCCTTCAGTTCTGCAAAATGGGTTAAAACACTGTCTTACTTATTCAGATAATTTATGGGGAGAAAGTTGTACAAATGTCATAAAAATTAACCCTTAATGTCTTCATCTGTGAAGCAAGTGTCTGTAGAACGGCAGAATCTTGGTCCTCAGACTTGTACATATAGGTTTTGAATTACTTCTGTATAGATTCTGTTATATAAAAATGTATTTGGCCCTGAATCGATGGTCATATTCTATATGCTATTCATACAGAGTTCCAGAAAGCCAGGGAGGAGGAGAAGCAGATGAACTGTCTCAAACTGTCCTTTGAAAAGCAGCTGCAGAATGAAAGGACACTAAAAATTCAGGTGTGTGTCTGGATGCCTACACAGGTCTGCAAAGCCTGGACTCTTTTCTTTACTTTCATACTTCTATATTTTTTTCCACAGACCATTGTTGTGTCAGACAGTTTATCTGTTGTTAAGAATAATGTTCAGCTGCACTTGCGCTGAACTCTTGCCGCAACATTGATATTCCTGTAGGCTTCCCTGTGTATTTACAGAATTCATACTTTATCATGAATAGATCTCTGTAAAGCACAATTTTGCTGTTTTTTTCTCCCAGGCCATCAACAAGCTGGCTGAGGTGATGCAGAGGAGGGAGACAGTGAGGGGGGGCCACCGGGGCACTGGCACTGAGGTACACAGGAAGGAGAAGGAGAACAGGAAGCTGCAGCTGGAGCTGAGAACAGAGAAGGAGAAACTCAACAGCACCATCATCAAATACCAAAGAGAGCTGACAGAAATGCAAGCGGTCTGTACGCCCACACTGCCAACACATACACAGATACATTTACAAAAGAAAAACACCGCAATTCTCTGAGATACTGATGAAAGATATTGATACTAATTTTTTTTTTTTTTTTTTTATTGCTGTGTTATGATAGTGAGATGGAGATACTGTAGGTCACAAATGGACTTCAAAATTAATATATTTGCAAGGAATAGTCCTAGCCAGTGAGTCATTAATCACTTTTCCAAGATCTGATATTACATTTAATGTTGTGCCAAAGATGTGTAGGAGGAAATTGCCTACTGGATGATGTCAAATGCCAAAAAATGCAGCTCTTCTCCTTATCTAACAGACACATAAAGATGGTATCCCTGATTATAGCCAAGGCGATTTAAGTGTTTACTGCACTGTAATTCCACTGTCACCCATAATTGATTTTGTTTATGTCTGTTGTTCAGCTGATAGCAGAAGAGAGCCAGGTGCGTCTGGAGCTTCAGATGGCACTGGACAGTAAGGACAGTGACCTCGAGCAGCTACGTTGCCAGCTCACCTCCCTCAGCGTTCACTCCCTGGACTCCACCAGCGTCAGCAGCGGCAACGACCTGGACATGGTTGATGGATACCCAGGTAGACGTCAGGAGACTTTATCTCACACTCATCATCACATGATTTGGCACAAACATGTAAACTTAAAATGCTCAAAGCCAGTTCTGTAAGCAGATAAACTTCAGCATGCACTTCCTGCATTCCTCTTTCTGCAATCTCTCTTTGTGTGTTCTCTCTATTTCCTTTGTTTTCACTTTGATACTCTTTGTCTTCCAGGCCAGTTGTATTTGACCTTTTTCTCTTCATGCTTCTTCCCTTTTCTTCCTCCCTCATTTCACCTCCACTTCTTTCTTCGGGGTCGGGTGCAGTGCGCATTACTCACTCTCACACCTCAGAATCAATGTCCTTCACCTACCAGCGCACACACAAATCTGTCTGCATCGACACCCGACCCAACCTTCACTCGGCTCGCTCCCTCTTTGACTCTGACTCTGAGGATGAAGAAGAATATGATGGGCAGGTGGAGCAGGGCCCCCGCCCCCTGGCCCTCACCTACAAACAGTCCCCTGATTCTGAGCCTGAACTCGCAGGTGACCCTACATAGCGGTTCAAACCTAGGATGGGGATGGAATTTTAAACTGCAATTGACCTAACAATGCTTCATACCCTTTGTCCATGCAAATTTGAAGAAAATCCTTTTTCCTAAATTCACTCAGTTGAGAAAGAAAAGCCCCAACCTTGGTTCAACCCAGCAAAATTGCAGCTAATCCCTCTTCTCTGTTGACTCTGTCTCTGCTGTGCTGTGCTGTAATCCCTTTTAATGTTCACTGGACACGTGAATACTCACAGCTTGATACTTGCCTGCTTTGTTCACATTTTTTACACTACAAAAGACTCTGGGAAAGTACTTTTATAACAATGAAGTTTGCTGTGTGGAGTTTTTTCAAAGCTAAAGATTTTTTTTGAAATCCTGTTTTAGCTTTTCAATGAAGAGCCTGTTAACATTTGTTGTTAAAACCGAGGAGCAGGGCTTCCTGCACCCTGCCTTCTGGTTTTTAGTCAGGGATCATTTCCTGTCAGACTGATGAGTGTCTGTTTAAGGAAAATACCACCAAAGTTTCAAAATGTAAAGGTTTTCTTTTAAGTGCTTCACATGATTAAAGGCTTTTTTCCTTTCAATTCTAACATCTTCCTGTTTTCTTTGCGCTCACCAGACTCCAGGCTCGAGGGCTGGGTTTCACTTCCTACCAAGAACACAAAGCGGTTTGGCTGGGACAAAAAAGTAATGTATCCACCATTATTTCTCACGTCTTCAGATTTGTTTTTTTAGTAATCATCAGTGAGTCATTTCCACCTCTAACCCGTTTGGTCCTTGTTTCCTTTTCCTTTACAGTATGTAGTGGTGAGCAGTAAAAAGATCCTGTTCTACAACAGTGAGCTCGACCGAGAGCAGTCCAACCCTTTCATGACTCTGGACATCGAGTGAGTTGTTTAAAGCAGGTTTTGACTAGTATAATACCACATATTATTAATAATAATAATACAGTTAGAGGACATTATATAGAGGACGTTAAAGTCCATTAAGAATGGGAATGTTGTTAGGTTTGCAGGTATTTGCAAGTCATAAACCAGAGTAACTTTCTGGACAAATTAAAATTTTGACCTGATGATGATGCTGGATGAAGAGTCGGGTTTTCAGAAAAATTATTGCAATTCATCCTGAGGCGGACATAAATGTCTGCACTTAATGTCATGGCAATCAGAAAATATCACTGCACTAACTCAAAACCTCATGGTGGTGCTAGAGGAAAAGTCACCAAAGTCATCAGGCTTCATCCACAGGGCATCATAGATTACTGCACCAAATTTCATCACAATTCATCCTATAGTTGTATGGCTATTTCAGTCTAGATCAATGTGGTGGACCAAACCAGAAATAATATATACTGAATAAAACAAGGCAGGTAAAAACAGCAACTGATTAAAAATTAGTAGAAATGAGGTAAAAAGTATGATTTGACAAGTGATTTACAAGGGGATACAGAGGCATGGGTGGCTTTTGAAAGACTTCTACGAATTTGAGTTTGTGACCTGAAGCTGCCCATAACTGACATTTACTGCCAATATCTTTCAAGGCATTCTAGTTAGGTGACTAAAATTAATATATCACTCTATACCCACTTAAATAATTACACTTATTATCTGGGGTGAGCTCCAGACTTAACTCTTCCATCTCTCGCCCCCCTACAGTAAGCTGTTTCATGTCCGACCTGTCACTCAGACTGACGTGTACCGTGCAGATGCAAAAGAAATCCCGAGGATATTCCAGGTAATGCAATCATATCACAGGAAGAAAACAGTTTTTTTTAAGCTTGTTTTTCTCAAAGATACTGTGTCATGAGCAAGGACCCTTCCTGTTTCCCTTTCTTTATGTTCCTCCTCCTTCCTTTGACATAAATTGAGTCCGTTTTTAGTTCAGCCGTTTGCTTCAATAAATATTAATTTAAACTGCAATTCCTTTCCTTTTCCCAGATCCTGTATGCCAATGAAGGCGAGAGCAAGCGTGACCAAGAGGTTGTAGTGGAGCCCACGCCATACAGCGATCGCCCCTCCTACATCAGCCACAAGGGCCACGAGTTCATCCTCACTCTCTATCACTTCCCCTCAAGCTGTGAAGCCTGCACTCGGCCTCTGTGGCACGTCTTCAAGCCCCCGCCGGCCCTCGAGTGCCGCCGTTGCCACACAAAGTGCCACAAAGACCACCTGGACAGAAAGGAGGAGGTTATTGTGCCCTGCAAAGGTCAGTTTTATGAAGAACAGTTCATATTGAACTTAACATATACCAGGAAACCAGAAATTCTCCAGCATTCATTTGGATTGTATATATTTGGATGTATACTGCATGTTCATATGTCTAGGTACACATACCACAACTGCACTGTTCTCAAGATACTAAATAATACTGGGAAATAGTAAAATACAAAATAAGAATGGGCTTTTTTTTTGGCAACATCCATTTGCTTTGTATTTCTGACTTATGAATTATATATATTGCATAAAAATAGAACCACTAGTGAGTGACCAGAAAAAAACACTGAAATGCAATATGGCTATATCTTATTTTTGTGAAATGGTGCAGTTTTTTAATACATTTTTAAAAATGGACATTTATTCTATAATTGTTGTTATGCTTTTGTTGTCTCTTCGTCATCGATTTATTGCAAGGCTGTTGTGTTTTATTATATTGTAAAGGCTCATAGTTTTAGAAGTCCATTAAAAGATTTTTTGGATTGACTTACATTGTAAAAAGGGCTCTGTGGTTCTCTAGGTCTTTACTGTGTTCCTAATCAGCTTTTAATCTCTCTCTTTAACAGTGAACTATGACATGTCCACTGCCAAAGATCTGCTTTTGCTGACCAGTAGTCAGGAGGAGCAGCAGCGCTGGGTCAGCCACCTCCTCAAACGCATCCCGAGGAAACACCCTACAATCAGTCATCCCTCGGCAGCCCAAACCCAACCTCCTGAGGCAACATCGAGATCCTCTCCTCGAATCTCACCGCGATCTTCACCCAGGAGCTCGCCTCACTTGTCATCCCACCGTGGAGCCATCAAGATCCAGCCCAGCAGACAGCAGCAGTCGTCGGGGAAGACCAGGTGAGGACAGGGGAAAAGTTTATTGGATATATTTCATCCATATATTTTTGTGTCAGTAGTCTGTATACTTGACTGTAATAACTGTTTACATTGAATATGTTCAAATTCAAAAATCATGTATGCCCATCCCAACATTACATCAGGTGTGTTGGCAAAAAGGGAAAAACAAGATCAAGAAAAAAGACTTCTGCACACTGAATAGATGCTCTCAAAAAAAGACCACTCTTCCAATCCTGATTGGTGTATGGGAGCAGGCAACATCACCTTTTTCCAACATTTTTTTTTTTTTCACTTTTTAAGCCGTCATGTTACAGGGGAGATACTTTTTTACTGCAAACTTTGATATGTGTCCTCTTGCAGCAGGAAACAACTGTTTAAAGAAATCAAAATAATAAGCCTTACTAATATGTTGTCTCTGTTGATGATGCTCGAACCTCTGCATTTAAAAGAGGCCTAACATCTTAGCTGACACAGTATGTTTTGCTTAAGGCAAGCTTCTTGAATTATTTGCATACTGTATATATAACACTGTTAATTCTCCAACAAGGCACCTCACACAGCATCAGTAGCCACCTAATGGAGTAGGAAATGGTACAAAACCATTATGGGACTAACTATATCTGTCTAAATTTCTGTGATTGATTAAGACACTCTGTAGTCGAAACCCAACCTAACTGGCTCTCATCCCTCAGTTCTGGCCCCATGCTCCGTATCATCCTCCACTGACCTCTGACCTCTTCACCTCTGACCCCACCATTCTAACGTCTCTCTCATGCTGGGAGACTGTAAGTAGCAGAGCTCGACGTGTTTGTGCGCCCGCTGCGTCGCTGTGCTGCTGTGCCGATTAACCATGTCATCATAAACAGCAGCACTCCATCACGCAAGAAACTACTCGCTACTGCCCCCCTGTGAATGTGGCATGTATTGCCCCAACAGATTTTCAGCACTGGCTTTTGACCCGTCGGTGAATCTCATACGTACTGTTTCAGATTGCTTGAGTTTGGCCTGAAAGACTGGAGTTGGTCGTTGGATGATGTCGATAATGATGATGATGATATATTCTTCTGAAGGAAGTGAAAGAGGGGGGACAGGAGGGTAACTGGACCTCTGCATGAGACTTGTGTGTTTGCAGTTAGTAGGAGGACTAAGAAGCATGTTTTTGTGTGATTTCCAAATTCACATTCGAGTGCAATTCATCGTCTGTGTTTGAACTTAGTCTTTGTTAATGTAATACTTCATGCAAACATGCAGACCAAGATCATTTCCGAATCTGTCTGCTTTTTATTTCACTCATGCATTGTGTGGCTACTGGGTAGCTTCCTCGTTTAATATGTGTGGATTTTGTGTGGGTGTGTGTGCCTTTGAAGTTCTGCCATTCTGTTGGTAGCATCCCAGGTTTTCACATCATTTTCTCTCTCTCTCTCTTCACAGTTAACCCTGGCTGAGCAAAGATGTGTATTTTCATCTTTGTGGATTAATGACCACAATCTGGACACGGTGCCTACATTACATGTGTTATTTGTTCAGGGAAGTAAAAAACAACGGTAATCATTGACAGAAACATTCACAGAAAGTGGCTGTCGTCGTGAGAACTGGGACTGCCTTCGTCATTTTAACAAGAAGAGTATGAACACATGCCTTCCTGTTACAGACTGAGACTTCATCTAAGAGAAAAAGTAAAAACCTCAGCTCAAACTGCCTTATTTTACAATCATTATCATGACAAAAACAAGGACATTTTATACTGTCAGATGCAGTGACTCACTTGGATATGTGTTTGTGAAGTGTTAGGCGTGTGTGTGTGTGTGTGTGTGAACATTTGTATATAGGATGAAGAGGTCTGTATGTGTATTGTAACACAGAAAGTGTAGCTCATAATATGTGATGTTTTATTTTTATGGATATCAAAGTATAATTAGCTGCACATTATACAGTATATGCTTGTCCAGTAAATGTATGAATACAGTTTCACTGAACGGAAGATTTTGCATCGTTATGAGTCTTGATTTTCTTGGATTTGTTTCATCACACAAAACAAAAAACTAATCCATTACATCATATGACAGAATAATGTGAACAGGAAACAATGTGCTATTCTCTTACTATTCATGATAAATTATAATAAATTCTGTTAGTCTGAAAATGAATAATTCATTTTTCATCTATGTCTAAAATCCCATGTGTAGGATTTGTCTCTAATATGTTGCTGTTAAGGATTTGGGGTGATACAATGCAAAAGCATGACTTACTCCATTGTAGACAGTGGCCCTAATGATGAATTCTGTGCCTTGATGTCTTGTCTGAAAGCTCTCGGACTGGATTTCATACAAAGATTCCTCTTCAAGAATAATGTAGAGGATGCATCAAAAGCAGTAGAGAGGGGTATATGACAGATAGTCCAATTAGTTTTTTTTTCTGTTTTTGTCTTTGACAGCGACATTTTTTTGGGTGGGGGGGGTGGGGGTGGGGGTGAGGGGGGTCGGACTTCCCCAACTGGGGTATGACTTTCTTTCTACACCCACATCTTCCCAGGATACATTGTGTCTGGATTATTAATGTGGTACCAGTGAGATCTTAATGATCATTAGGTATATTCATTTCATATCATCTCTTATTATACATAATATACACTCTACAGTAATACTACAGTAATGTCATAAGAAAACAATATCAAACAAGACAATGAGATCAATAGGCGGTCCTTACTGCACATCACAGACACATTAAAAATACAGAAATGGCACAGGAATATTGCGGTGATCCCTCAGAGTTGTTTTCCCTCACTACACTCTCACTCACTATCTCACTACAGTTTATTTTAGGGGACCTGAACCATACCAGAATAGGTATGTCTCTATCTTGCAAGTGCATGTGGAGTGAGTGGGCTTGACTGAAATAAATCTTTCAGAACAGCCTAAAGCCAACTGGCACTCGTCATACATAATGTAATGGTTCATCATGTTGCCCATCTGCTAAAATCGTATTGCAGTACTGCAGGTCTAATCCATTCTCTATCAGCTGTGTGACTGTATGTTCTGCTTAAATTACCATGAAACCCGAAGTATCTGCCTGATGTACCGAGCACAGTGACCTTGAGTGGTAGCTGAACGCAGCCTTTTCTTGAAGTTTCTTCCTCTCATGTATATTTACTCTTTAGTTTATTATTAAATTATATTTCAAGAAGAAATATACACACACATGTTGTTACAGTTAGGTAATATAGGCAAAAATTAAAATATGTGTTTCTGTAACCCTTCATATTCTGCCCTCCTTGATGTACTACCGTTACATTGTTTAAATCCTGAACTGACTTTGTACTTATACTATCCCTGCTCCTGTGTGAGTCATTTATGAGAGTTGATTGCTCAACTAACTGGTTTATATAGTATATGTTTTTTGCTATGTTGGTGTGGCTCTAGGGATGTCAATGTTAGTCTGATGGTCAGTCCACTATCTTGGTCCAGATTGAAACATCTCGACAATTATATTCTGGAAAATATCACAACATCTGCTTTATAGATTAGCACAAAATTTTGTACAGATATTAATGGTTCCCAGATGATTAATCCTGTGGCTTGGTAACTTTTCATCTAGCACCACAAGGTTCACATTCGCAGTTTTAAATTAAATGTTTCAACAACAATTGGATAGATTGAGATGAGGATGAATAGTTGATTCCTTAAGTTTTCATCCACTGTCTTTATTTCAATTTGTCCAATACTTTGATTTATGATCACATACCTTAAAAACTAATGAAATTCTGACCACTTAGTTTTACTAACTTACTTTACTACTTACTTTACTACTTTGTATTTAGTGTTAATTAGGAAATGTTAGCATGCTAAGACACTAACTAAAATGGTGAGCATGATAAACATTATACCTGCTACAGTGTGTTTTTAACCATTGAAATGAAAGACAATCACTGCAAACTAACATGGGCAACAAATGTCATAAATCTTGTCCAAGGACATGTTAAAAGAAGGTTTGTTCATGATGAAATCCCTTGACATTTTGACTTTTAGTTGATAATTGTGCTCAAATAGACACTGGGTGCCAGTGCTGGAATGTAGAAAATGTTATTTTACTGTTTACTTTTATTCAGTTTCTTGACTGCTGAAATATGTGATCATCCACAATACATCGTTATTGAGATATTGTTACACCAAACAGTATAATTTAGTTAAAATTAGCTCCCTACTCAAGGGCTATAACAGTAAAAAGCTACTTACACATTACTGCATCAGTATTATAGTAATAATCTAATCTAATATAAAAGTATATAATAATATAACTCATGCACACAGCATATGCACAGTTTTTACTTTTAATACTCTAAGTACCTTTCGCGGATAATACCTGTTTTTGCTTAAGTAAAATTTTGAATACAGGACTTTTACTTGCGATGGAGTATTTTTACATGATTGTATGGCTGCTTTTACTTAGGTTTACTTTCTGCTTTGGTTACATGCAACCTACACAATGAAAAAAAGCTGACAAATGCTGACACATTCATTGTGTTTGTAGAGTAAATTAACTAATTCAAATTCAAGCTATTGGATCAGCCTTCATAGTTTGTCCAAAACTTTTTTAACTGAGGAGGGAGGGTGTCCAACTAAAATAATGCAACTTTAAACTGTTTGCATCTACTGTTTATGTGAATACTTTCTTACTGCTGTTGAGCAAACATGTGTCACAAGCTAGCTTTTTTGTTGACGAATTTGATTTCCAGCAATTAAGTATTATTTTCAAATAGGTGATGACACATTTTTACTTCTCTCCCTCCCTCTCTCCTCCCTTCTCTCTCATATTTGAAAAATCCAAAGTGCAGAATAATATGAATATTTAGATTAGTTTAGATTCAGTCAATGTGAAATGTAAGATATTCATGAACTATAAACATGAACTTCAACATCATATCTCAGAATCTTTTTTTTTTTTTAGTAGAAATATAGCAGTTAATTCAACAAACAACCAAAAAAGATTTCAGTTCTGGTACTTTTCCTGCAGGTTAGTCACATAGTCTGTTGCAACTGTGTCCTTGACGAGTGACTGTGTAGTGACGAGTCCTTACTTACACAATAAGTAATGATTATTTTGAGGGATTCTGCTTCCCAAATGACTCAGCGACTTGCAACTGAGCACAGATCTGGATCAGTGGATCGGATATAAAGAACAGTCTGGCTGATACTCATTCAGCTTTACCTCCAGAACAACAGTAAGTTTTATTTTTTTTACTCATGTTACTACTGCAACCTGTACTTGTCTTATCTGTGGTCAGATATTTTGCATTGGTGCAATACTTTAGCATTATATTTAAGACCTTGCAACTTTTCTGATAATTCTTCCTCTTCATGTTTAATCTAATGTTTCCGCCCTTTCTTGTTTCTTAGTAATGAATCCCTGGTGTGCCCTTGCTTTTCTCTGGTTGGCATATTTCTGCCATGGCACTCTGTCCTGTCCGGCACTTTGCAAATGCTACCCCACAAGAGCTGAGGTGGTCTGTAATGAGGTTCCCCTGACAGAGTTTCCCACAGAGGGTCTCCCAAAGAACACCACTATGCTGACCATCCAGGACACCAACATCACCTCTATCTCCGAGCACCATCTAAACGCCACGTCCCTGCTGCAAGAGCTCCATCTCTACAGCAACCACCTGGAGAGCCTTTCCTCTCACCTCCTCAGGGGCGTTCCTCAACTCAACACTTTGGATCTCACAGGCAACAAACTGGCTCACTTGCCTACAGACGTCTTCAGCCACGCCCCACTCCGCAGCTTGGTGCTAAAGAACAACCTGATTGAAAAAGCAGATGCTGAATGGTTTTCTGACAACAGCAACGTGACCTGGTTGGACTTATCTGAGAACCGTTTGACAAAGATCCCAACAGCTCTACTTCAAAAGCTGCCACACCTGGAGAATCTTGATCTTTCCAACAACCGTCTGGAGAAGATCTCTGCAAATTCTCTGGACTCGCTGACCAAACTTGAGAGGCTGAGCCTACAGAACAACAAGCTGGGAACCCTGGATGAATCTATACTTGGTAGCACTCATAACCTCACCTACCTGTTCCTGTCTCAGAATCAACTCAACAAGCTCCCCCAAAACCTTTTTCAGGAGCTCACTCAACTCCGAGTTCTTAGTCTGGATGACAACCAGCTGAGCCACATCCCTCCAGGTTTGCTGGACCCGCTGAACTCCCTGGATGAGGGAGGGCTGGACTTGACCAACAACCCGTGGCTGTGTGATGGGAAGATAGAATACCTCTGGAGGTGGCTTCAGAAGAACAAGAAGAAGGCCTTCCTGCCAGAGTCCATCATATGTGCTAAACCTCAGTCTCTGGTGGAACGCAAAGTAATGTCACTGACAGAAAGTGAACTAAACCCTGAGTCTTAACATTTTCCATCCTTTTATTGGTTACTTTCTGATATGCAGTAGTCACGTACCCAATTCAGTTTGTCATCGCTGTCTTACATGAAATCACTGAAATGTTCTCTTTTGTTAATGTAATATGAGTATATAATTAAATATGATGTGAGTAAAGCATTCAAGATTGTTTGTCATTCCTCTCACTTTAATTGCAGATCAAATGTGTTGTGAAAGCAATAGTTTGACATTTTGGGAAATATGCTTACTTGTGTCCTTGCACAGTTAGAGAAAAAGATCAATACCACTTTCATGCCAAACATGAAGGTACCGCTAGGGGACAGTTAGCTTAGGTAAGCATAAAAACTGGAATTAGGGAACAGCTAGACTGGCTCTATTCAAAGATAAAGAAAAAACACTTTCCGGTGCCTCTAAGCCCCTGAAAAAGCACAACTTCATATTTACTGTACAGATGTGAGAGTGTAAATATTATATCTTTTTCAAACAGGAGAAATGCAAACACAGAATATGTGATCATAAAAATGATTCAAGGCAGAAATGACATCATCAATTTCTGTTTTTGCCAATAGCAATTATTCATATATAACATCTGAAATAACATACTGTTGCATTAAATATTCTCACAGAAGTGCAAATAGAAAATATTGATTTTTATGTGGTAACATCTTTTTTGGAAAGTACAGAAAAAAGTAACCACTCAACAGTTGAGCTGGTTTGTTTGCTTGGTTTTGTTTGCTTTTTGCAACATTTGGTCCTGACTCATTGCTGGGAACAAATGTACTCAGCATTGTATAAAACCAACTCCTTCAACAAAAACAGAGAGAATTCTGCTGTGCCTTTCAGGTAGGATTATGTATCTTTGATCAGATTTTTTACAATACAATAAGATAACCTGTAGATACCTGATAATTTGTGCTCGCTGTAGATACATTTTCTTAACTGTCTCTTATTTGTTTCCTCTGCGAAGTGGTTAAAGATGAACTTGTGGCTGCTCCTGACAGTCACTGTACTGGCTGAATGCTGCTACCAAAGAAGAGGCGCCTGCTCTTGCCCAGATCTGTGCTCCTGTTCACCTTCAGGTGCAGAGGTGGAGTGCAGCCAAAGCTCTCTTACACATTTCCCTGTAAACAATTTACCTCCCAATACCACTCGACTATCCATCCAATCCACCAACCTCAGCACTATTTCAGCCGGTCATTTGAGTGTTGTGCCTCTTTTAGAAAACCTTCAGCTTTATCACAACAAACTGGACAGTCTTCCTTCAGATCTATTGAAGGACATTCCTCACCTGAACACTTTGGATCTCACAGGTAATCAGCTGGTTCGTCTGCCTCCAAATGTCTTCAGCCACACTTCACTGCATAGCCTGGTGCTCAAAAATAATCTGGTTGAAAAAGCGGATGCCAAGTGGTTTTCCAACAACAGCAGCCTGACCTGGCTGGACTTGTCTGGGAATCGTTTAACACAGATACCAGCAGCTCTGCTTCAGAAGCTGCCTCATCTGGAGAATCTAGACTTGAGTCATAACAACCTGCAAGACTTACAAACAGATGCACTGAAGAACCTTCACCACCTAGAGACACTTAACCTTGCTGGTAACAAGTTAAGCTCCCTGAAACCAACAACCTTCACCCATAACCTGAAACTCTCCCAACTGTTTCTACAGGAGAACCAGCTCCAAGAGCTGCCAGTGACCCTCCTTCAAGGTCTCCAACGCCTTGAACTACTTCTTCTCAATCAGAATCAGTTGCAGCATCTCCCCTCAGGCCTGCTGGAGGACAGGAGTTCCACTTTTCGGGTTATCTTAACAGGGAACCCCTGGGTGTGTGATAGGAAGATGGAATATCTGTGGAAGTGGCTCACTGTTCGTCCCCAGAATGTCATCTTTTTGGAGGAGGTAACATGTGCTAGCCCTGAAGCTCTCAAACATCGTCAAGTGGTCTCTTTAACTGACAGTGAACTTGGTCTTAAAAAATGATACAAGATTTCAAATAAGTAATGGGGAGGAGGTTAAAAATGTGGATATTTTGTTTTATTATCTATCCACCACAAACATCTTATGTCAAATTAATATTCACATACAATGTACTACACAGCCTTAAACTTTAAATCCTGAAATTAAACTTTATAATTGATTTTTGTATTCAACACTGTTGTCATTAAATTTATTCCACTGGAGTCTCAAATTATTCACCACATTTTCATTTTTTCCTCATGAACTCTCATTAAGCTCTCCATTGATTGGATGTAGTCCAGCCCACTGGGTGGCGTAATATACTCAATAAATGTTCAAAGCAATGAACAGAACAAACAGTCCAGCTCATTTAAGCACCAATTTACTCAGCAGACCCTAGCCAAGAATGTGTTTAAACAAATTTCATGCAAATGTATTGGGGCTATTATTTTATCTTTGATGTGCATAATCTAAAGGTCAATGAGCATCATTAAAAGTATGGACAAACTCAATTTTTAATCATCTTTTTAATAATTGAAAATGTTTTCATAAAGAGGATAAAGAGCATAGTCCAAAAGCAGTTATGCAGGAAATAAATGGACAGTAGTGGCTGCAGAGAATCATCAGAAATGAAAGTGCTCTTCCCTCCTTCCTTCATGTTCAGATTCTTATGGTGAATCCTTACTCAAACAGATCTTTCTCACTTTTTGTTGGTTGCATCATAGATTGCAGCATTGTTTCTGTCATGCCCTTTTGTTTTTAATGATGTCGAGCATGTGGGAGTGTGTGGGCAATGCAACGGCTGAGTCTTCTAGCTGACCTCTTCTGGATGTGTTTAAATATCTCTCTCTTTCTTTCTTGCTTTCTTTCTTTCTTTCTTTAGGTCTTTCTCTTTCTCTTACAATATGTGTGTTTGTGTATCTTCTGCATGCCCACACACACCCCTGTCCTCAAGCCCTGATAAAAGTGAGGGTGCCAGGCTGTAATTTATACCTCTTACAAAATATAAAACATTGCGTCCTCTAGGCTGTTACTTATGAAAATTAAACCTTGTTCGTAAATACTCCCCAAAGAGCAGAGGAAAAACTTTGATGTATGTCTTTCATTCTACCTCTCTGAATTGTATCCCTGAGGTTAAAGGTTGAGGAGGTGGGCTTGAGAAAAGATTGCTGGTCCAAATCTTATTCCCTCTTATGAGAATTCCCTCAAGATGTGAACATCTGTTTTAGGCAAGGTGAACAAGAGCACTCTCATCTACCTTAACAGCTATTGCTGCTCTTTGGGTAAGACATTTAATCTACATCCCACGAACACCCAGGCTCTGACGTTTATAAGTGTGTAATAGTGTGTAGGGTGATGGATAAATGAGAATGAAGCTTCCCTCGCCTGATCAGTATGGAGGAATGGAGCTTGCTCTCTGGCACGCTGCTATACTGTCGGCTAATGATGACTGCCTGACATTGAAATCTAAAAGGTCGCAAGCAACATTTTCCTGAACTTGAAAATTACTTTGGCCTTTCTGACTTGGTGTTGCAATAACGGAGACATGATCGTGGTTGATAGCTGCTCATTAGCACATTATATTGCACTAATTACATTATATTTTTGTCATAATCAGCAGACACGAAATGTCTATTGTATAATGTATATTTTCAGCTCATACACTTATCAATAAACTGTGAAACAGCTTGTTAATAGTTCACATTCCAATCCAAAATGAACATAGGTGGAAAGCGTACACAAGTATTTCCTTTTTGAGGTATACTTTTTTTTTCATTCTTCATTTAGGGAAATTACTTAAACGTTTCTCTACACTACATTTATTTAAAAGTTATAGTTACTCTTCAGGCAAATATTTTACATATAAAATATCATATTAGCCTATAAAACATAATGAATTGTTATAAAATAGCTCCGCCTCGACCAACTTTAACATTAAAATCCTACTTATGTGCTAATGCAGCAATTGTTTAGTATATATATATATATTATATGTATATGTATGTATGTATGTATGTGTGTGTGTGTGTGTGTGTGTGTGTGTGTGTGTGTGTATGTGTATATATATATATATATATACACACACACACATATATTATACATATATACATATATTATACGATATTAACATCCCGAAAGGAGCCACTCTGTATAACTGTATAATGAGTACTTTCACTTTTGATAATATTGTATTGTAAATTAAAAATCACTTTGCTGATTTGAGTTGTTTGTTACTTTACTTTTGTTACTCAAAGCCTCCACTCCCACATGTAACATCTTCTGTGTTTAACACGTGTACAAAACCAAAAAAACACAATGTTGTGGTCTAACAGCAGCCAATTTATAGTTTGGAGGTATTTACCAACCTCGTCCTCTCAGTGAAGCTGCATTATTCTCACAGCCTCCAACTCTGTACTAACCCAGCTGATTCCTAAATCTAGCCTTACCAGTTGGTAAGCTAGTCGCTAACTTTGTCTGCTTTGTGGTGCTAGGTGTGTACGTGTATTGTTTGTTTTTATAGCTGTTCAGCTTTAAACAGCTGCCTACTGTGGCCACAAACAACACTGATGAGAGTTGTGAGCGAGAACCAAAATAGTAAAGTTGCAGCTGAAAAACCAAAACGTTCCTTAGAACAGCAGAGAAATGTAGGGTTCGATGCTAATTCTCTCTTCTCTTCTTACCACAAGCAACCCCAAGTAAAATGATCCATTATTAGAGTATTATAAAGATATTGGTTATAGCTCCTTTAAGGTCTGAATACTTGTTCCGTGAGTTTTTACTCAATAGACATTCTTCATTGGCCATCACCCAAAATCTGCCTTAGTTTTTGAACAAGTACCACTAGAGGAAAACTGAACCACACTGTAGGCTGCAGTGCAATTAATCACAAAGAAAGGAAATCCCAACACAAAGTTTCCCCTGTAACAATACATCCATCCATCAATAGACACATCTGATCTTTATCTACACAGCTGCGGTGCACCTTTGTTCTCCAACCTTGCAGATTTTACAGGTCACACTCACCTCCTACTTTATGTGTGTTGAGCTCAGGCTGAAACAAGAAAAGAGGTTGTTAGACTCATTAAAAGCTTACCTGAAGGTGGGTGTGAAGAGTCACACTGTGACTGCCTTCAGGAGCTTGAGTCCATTACCATGCAAGCACTTAACAACGGTAAAACACTCCCACTGAGCCCTTTATCAACCCTCCCACACATTTTACTCACAAATGACAGTATTTGTTTATGCCTCAAACCTATGCATGTTCAGGACCAGCATGCTTTGCAGTTTGCCCATCTAGCACATTTAATCAATTTTTTACCATGAGCAGTTTAGGTAGTGAGTGAGGAAAAATAGCATGATTCCATGCATTAACCTGCATCTTCATTTATCATCATCCTACATGTGTTTTATTAATCTCGTTCCCCTGCTCATAAATCATTGCTCTACTTGACAACATAAACATGGGGAAAGGAATGTGTTGTTGCCTTTGTGCATTATCTCATTATTGGCAAAGAGGGCTGAGGCCAGTACCCCATCTGTATGATTGGTTGTTGTAAATGGCCTCACATGCTCTCCAGGGAAATGGGCTATTAGGAGGCTCTTCCTAGATGGACGCTGTGTTTAACACCCTGCCACAAACAGAGACTGTTTTATTGCGGGAATGATGGAGGCTCCCACAACATCCCCAGACATACACAGTATAGCATGAACCATGGAGAACACAACAAGAAATAGAGCAGGGATTTATCCATCAAAAGCGCTGCTCACAGATGAAAATGCAGACAGAAGTGGAAGAAACTGTGAATGTGCAACACAAAACAAAGTGACAGAGAAGATTCTTTGCTCTGCAGAAACAAAAATGCAAATGCACAATCAAGATGACAACAACACAAATTCAATGGCAATGAAATTTACAGAGGACTGTAAAAACACATGATAACGCTATTGATGACAGGCTGGAAATTCAGCATGAGTAACCACCAGTAAAGAGGACAGATAAGTCTCAAGTTTCTGTTTAAAGGGTTGGTTAACCCACATTTCCTCCAGTAGTGTCAATGCAGATGCAATGCAGGTAGTTTTGATTTTATTTACCTCGGTTTTGAATCAGTTTTCCATTCACTTCCATTGCATTCACCCCAAAACAATGGAGGTGAATGAAATTTCATTTGTGGTGCTATTTACAAATTACATTTAGAAAATTCATCAGCAACTTGACTTTTAAGAATAATGGCCAGAGAATGCTTTAAACAACTAGTATGTATGACATACAATCTAAAGGCAAATGTATACCTTTTTTGAATGGAATTGAAGGCAGAGTGGATATTCAATGATTCAATTGTAAATAATTGTGCACACTTTTGTAGAGTATCTTCTTAAAGGCATTTATGTTGTGGCAAAAATAGTAGTGTAAAGACTGAAAGTACAGCTTGAGAGAGAAGTTCAAACCCTGCTTACTTTCGCATCTTCACACACCTGGGCGATCTCTACATCAAATGGGAGTGGTTGTCAGATTGTCAGTTTCAGAAAGATACAAAAACAATTGCACACAGCTCTCCCAATTCCGACATCAGAAAGGTGTTGAGGGAGGACGGTTTATACATTGTTAATCAATCTGACAAGCGCTTGAATCATACTGCAAAACCTTTAAGGTGCCAGTACACTTCATCACAACTGCTTGTTGGTTGGTTGAACAATTTCTAAATCCTTTCTAAACCCTGTCACCTTTTGCACATTGAAATTGAAGACAATCTGACATTCACACCAGCTTCACACAGTGACTGGCAATGCGTGCAGAGGTAACAAATTAAGCAGGGTCTGAAATTCTCTCCCTAGCTCTTTTTATTCCTTACACAACTATTTCTGATACTCTTTGTGTTCTTGACTTTGAACTTAAATTGTAAATTTCTCAAAGAACTTCAGTCCAAAGTCAAGATTGTGATATGTAACACAACAAGCTAGTGAAGCACTGTAAAGGCAGTGGCATCTCCCTTACAGTAAATGCTCTCTGGGGAATGAAAACTAATCATTGCTATTAGTCTTTGTAGCCCTTTCTAAACAAATTAACATGCCCATACCCTTCTGTGACAAAAAAACATGTCACCCATGTTCACCATGTCTTAGTTTTTGGACAATAATGTTGGTCTATGATACAGAAGAATATGTTATATCAGGCTTATGATACACACACAATACTTGTAAGTAGGATCAATTCATTGTTAGTTTGGCTCTGAATATGAGATTTGTTGAGAGTTAGAAAAATATAGAAAATTGCCAGCGAAATCCGTTGAGGTAAATGAGATTTTAGGGAATTTGGGAGAACTGTAGACTATATAAAGATGGACATAGCGAGGTGTGACATCACCAGTTGGTTTGCATTTGAGCTGATTTGAAGCCCTGAATTGCTGCTTATGGTTTGCTCCATCTTTTCTGTTTGGAGCCAGGACCTTCCAAATAAGGAGTACGGGGTGTCACCTTTCACACTCTGGAAACACCGCTACGTCACTACCTCGGACTGCAGCGAACGCTAGCTTACTGGGAACACTGAGTGGTGCACAATGGGGCTAACATTAGCTACTTTAGCTAAATTGTGCTAACAGGGAAGGTATCATAATCGAGAAACATTACCGAAATATTGCGACAATAGTCTGAGAACAGCAGATGTGCGACCTGTCAATCACAGCTGTCAATCAACGCCCACACAGCAAACGTAGTGGACAAAGCTGCTAAGTCTTCAAATCTTATTAACAGAGCAGAAACTTCCAAAATGACCACTAGCAAACTTATTAGAGGGCCTGAATTTAGCTATTGAGACCATAAGGCTGAAAAAAAACTGACTTTCTAGAGGAAAGTTGACGCTTTTTGAATGGGAGTCAATTGGTCTTAGGGATTTTTATAGGCGTGAGCATCTAGTGGCCACTGGTGGCATTGCACTGTAACATACTTCAAGCCGTGGTAGTTGCCACTTGGGTAGAACTGACATTTTAACACGAACAATGACTTCCACACACTGATAGGAAGGCCTCTATTCTCTGTTTGTTCATTATTCTGCCCCCAGGAAGCACAGCAGCTTTGATCTCTCACTGACATGCTCAGAGCCTCCTTAAAAAAATTACTGACAGATCTTTTACCCCTCCCCCAACTTCTGCTATCCCCCTCTGTACACATCCACTCTCTAATGACTATGTAAATATTCCATTGCAGTGATGTTCCGTGTACAGTCCATGCAGCTTTGATCTGAGGCTGCTGTAAGAGGAAAAATCTTTCTAGCAGTTACTCCTGTCACCACCATTCTTTTTGTGTCTTACTCTGTAGTTTTTCTTTCCAGGGACAGCAAATTGATTTCCACATTGCCATCCAACTATGATCACCCACAGTGACCCACGTAGGGGACAAACGGGGCGGAGAGAGTTTAATTACTTCCAAGCACAAGGACACAGCATTGCATCACTGTTTGACATCTAAATCTCCTCAATGACTCCTCACATCCTTTGCCATAACTTTTCATGTTGGCTCACTGAGCATTCTTTCACACTGAGTTCATATGGATTATCATCTGACTCCATCCATCCTGAGGGGCTTAAACAGTGCCTGTAACAGACCTTTCACCTGTTGTTGGGTTGGTCGGCACGGAGCCACACAGAGTTGCCTGCAGCCATCAAAAATTGTTCACAGCATGTAGATTCAAGGTCAAGGCTACTGAGGAAGATCATGTGTCACTGATGGGTGTGGAGAGGGGGGTCAGGCAGCTGTTTGTGTGGGCGGACTGAGATGAAGTGTCTAAAAAACGATTGTCATGAGCTAAGGCATTAATTTAACAACTTACTGATTCATGCATTTGACATATGCCTCTGCAAAGATATCTGTTTTAGCAATCAATTAGTATTCAGGAACATTCAGGAATGTCCAAGTATGGAGCTGGACGTAGGAGCCAATTAGCCTAGCTTAGCACAGAGATTGGATGCAAGGGGAAAGTTCAAAATTACACCTAGCAGAAAAAATTTAAAAATTTTTTTTTAAATTCATTTGTTTAATCCACGCACAAACAGAAATTTAAAAATGACAGTTTGTGGTTTTATGAGTAGTTATGTGCTGTAACTATTTCTCTCATGCTAAGCTAGGCTAACTGCCTCCTGGATCTAGCTCCATATTTAAAGGATATGGCTGGCGATTTTCTATAGTTTTCCTATTGTCAACAAATCTCAACGATAATGAACTGTGTGTGTATCCAAAGCCTGCTATATTGTGTTCCTGTGCTGTAGACCTCCATTTCTGTTCGAAACTATTAAAAACACGTCAGTGAGCCACACGGTTACACTGGGTGACATGTTCCATTGCCAGGAAGAGGTTGGTTCAAAACAGCTCCAAAGACTAATAACAGTGATCAGATTTTCAGTCTCAGGAGAGTAGTTCTGTGTAAGGCAGGCACCACTGCACATGTGCAGAAATGCAGTTCCATTTACAGTGCTTCGATAGCTTCTTATGCCTCTGACTCTGCACTACATTGAATTTTGTGAATTTCTTAAAAGAACTTCACTACAAAATGCAAATATCACCCTTGTACTAATAAATTATACAGGAAATCTGCATTTGTCTGTATTCAACTGGTATTTCTTCAGCATTTATATTCACATCTCTTTTAGGTTCAATAAGTCCTCCAAATAAAACGACAAAAACTTAAGGCTGCAATTTAGAGCTCACAATTTCAATGAGTGAGTGATTTATAGTTTTATGGCAGCAATCGATCTTCTGGGTGTGGTTGTTCTATTTTTCATAAGATGGACATCCTATTGTGGAATGAAACTTCACTTGTGGTGGTCACATTAGCCTGGAGCAGAAACCCCAGGCAGCACATTACAATAATGCATAGCTGTCACACTTTGACATATACAAAATGCTTGTTTGAGTAATTTTGTAACAGAGATAAATATTGCGTCCCAGCAGAAGCATAAGACTGATGACACCCTCGCTAAATATTTTTTTTATGACCTGCCACCCCAAATTAATTGTAATCATTGTAGCAATCCACTATTGGACAAAGATGTTCCACTCCATAAAACATCATTGTCTCTGAATGAGATAATCAGTGGTGGCAGGTGTATCAGCGAGCAGGTCAAATCTATCCCTATGGCTTTGGTCTCTCAAGGCCAATTTCCTTAATTAGATGTCCATACATTTATCAGCAGAAGTGACACAGGGCCACTAGAACATGGCTGATGCAGTGAAATGTGCCCTTTGTAAGCCATTTTTGAAGTGGGACTGTCAAGTGAAGGGCATGAACTAAGTGACAGAGAGAAAGAGAGAACAACTTGTGCCAGACAGTAAGCAGACCCAGTCATAGCTCTTTATTATGCAGGCAGCGATACACAGGAGGGCCGTTTCTTTCTTTTATGTGTTGCTGTTTATAACCTTCTAATTAAATTCATTTGCTAAAAAACCCGTGCAATGGATGGATTGATTTTTAGATAAACTGAGACAGCTTGGCTTTGAAGTTATTTGAGGCCGTAAGTGGACACAGCTTTCAAAGCTCAAGGTCATCTGGAGACTGAGCTTGGCAGAATTTTTTTATATATATGTTTGGGGCATTTTTTTTGCCTTTATTAGACAGTTGATAGTAGATAAGTGGACAGGAAACAAGGGAGGAGAGAGGGGCATGACATGAAACAAGGGTCCCTAGCCAGAATCGAACCAGAGCAGTTATGTAGCATGTGTTGTAACCACTTGGGGAACTTCTTGGCAGAAATGTTGTTTCAGACTGCTGAAACTTGATCAAAGCAGCCAGCACGACAGTAATGTGTAAAGCAGTGCAACACAAAACAAAGTGCACTGCCACTCAATGACAATTCAAACAACATATTACAAAACGTAACAAGTGGGTAACAACATGAATAAATACACAAGGACTCTCACTCTTAATTTACATGTGCATGTTTGTTGAATGAGTGTTGATTTACACTGGGGGACTTGGCAGTGTCAGCCTGAAAGAGTAACGCTGGAATGTAAAGGAAGGACATTGAATTGTTTTCCTGGCTGCATTAAAGTTGGTTCAAATGTAGCCTGAATAGAAAAGCGCTGCCTCACACTCATGACATTCAGAACTACCTGAATTTATAGGTAAAGTCTTGCTAATCATTTGAATTTATCTTTCACTTTTAAAGAATTTCATCAGCATTTTGAGAAGTAAGCTTATTTGCTTTCTCGCCATGTACTGTATGTGCAAGTACGGAGCTCGAGGCAATTAGCTGAGCTTAGCATAAAGGCTGGAAGCAGGAAGAAACAGTGACTGTAGACAGGCTCCATCCAAAGTTCAACACCTCTAAAGACCATTTGTGGTTTTACTGACAGGTATATGCTAAGCTAGGCTAGCTGCTTCCTGGTTCTAGCCCCATACTTAACGCAAAAACATGAGAGTGGTATCGATCTCTTCATCTCACTCTCGGCAAGAAAGCAAGTAACCCAATTTCCCAAAATGACAAATTATTTATTTAATACTTCATCGGCAACTAACTACTAGGTTTCCATTTAAGTTAGTTCCTGTGCCGACTGTATCTGACAACATAATGGCATAATTATATGGTCTGATTAGGTGGAGATGGGATGCTCTTTACATTGCAGCTGCTCTTTAGGCTTGTAGACTGATGACTCATCTGGATGCCCACAGTGCCATTAAAAACTATTTGCCCTTAGCCTTTTTCTTATTAGTGTTTTACAGCATGGAATCAAAATAGAGATAATGTGGCTTTTTATTTCACACAAATCAATAGAAAAGGAACCTTGAATGTCAAAGAGAAAACAGATTTCCACACAATAAATGAATTGCAAATATAAAATACTGAACTTTTGCTTAAGTATTCACCCTCTTTAATAAGACACCTCTGAATCATCACTGCTGCAGCCACTTGATTGCAGAAGTCACATAATTGGTTAAATGGAGATCAACTGTATGTAGTCAACTTGTTTCAGTTGATTTGAGTATAAATATACATTTATGTCGGGAAAATCTGTCTTTTGGTGAGTCAATATTGTGGCAAGAAGGGAACACTTTGTTTTCAGCTTGACATAAAAAAACACATTGAATCCCCTTTGATTCAATGTTGTGAGACAGTACAACATAAAAACTTCCAATACTTTTTATAGACACTGTAGTGTAGATAAGACTAAATCCCAAAGTGCTATAATTAAATGAGCTACTGTGTAATATGGTAAGCATTTAATTGCTTGTTGTAGTCAGGCCCCAATTAATAACTAATGCTTCCATAGTAGGCTCCTAAAGCAATAATTTAACAAAACTAATATAGTATAATGAGACACTATAATAGATCAAACAAGTATAATGAGTCCACGGACATTTTGCTGCTCCCTTTGGTTCATATATACTGTTTAACAGATAAATCTAATCAGACAGAAGAGAGGATCTGATGTAACTCTCCTCTGAGCCGACACAGATACTTGGTTTGTTCTTAGAGCAGGGGAGGACTGGTTAAGGGAAGGTATGCCATTAAGCGTATTGAGAAGGAGCAACCACAGATGTTTTTACTGAAGGCCACATCACCTCCTTGAGGCTTAGCATTAAAACTGTGATGACCCAGAACCCCCCAGTGTCTATTCCACATAAAAGGTGCCATAAAGCCCTCGCAGATAACAACCTGGAGAAATGAGATTATAACTTGCCTGGCAAATCTCAAGATACTGAGGTACTCTGAGACTAAAGGTGGCACTGAACTCCAGAGCACACTTTCTGCTATCTTCTTTTCAAGTGAAGTGTCTTCTGGAAACTGATAGATTTAGAGCTTAATTGTGGCCATTGAAGCCATATTTTGAGAAAATCTATAACAGTTTAATTTTGCACTACATAAATCCTTATTTTCATTAAAATAAAAGATAAAAGGTAAACTACTGCTGTGATCCATTTGGATATTCACAGTGGATTTATATTAAATGGTGCTTGATACACACCTCAGTATCAGTCTGCTCATAACTATCACTCAGTATTCTCCTGCAGCTGTTGGCACGGAGACACTTTGCAAACCCTCATTCAACTCTCTGCAGGAGCAAAAGCTTTGCATCACATGTCTCTATTAGTCCCGCAGACAAAAAAGAACTGGCACACCAGTGAGAACAATTTTATAGGCAAATCACTTTTCTCATATTGCTTTTGCAGTTGTATTTTATTTTCCATTTGTATGGGTCCAGGGTAATGTACAGCACCCGTAAACCTCAGAAAGCTGCATCACCTCTTTACTGGTCAGTAGGTTTCAGAGGCATAACTATATTGATTTCATTATTTAACACTTTACATTGACATCTTGGAAGCTTTTGGCATAGTCAGCAACAAGGCCATTTAGTAATGCATATGAAACAATATATTCACTGGGTATTTATTTGATTTTCCAAATGAACATGTAATATATTCTGCAGGTTCCATAAATTTTCCCCGCTATTTCTGATCCGTGTTCTTATGAGCCGACAACTACAGATGTGATGTTTTTGTAAGAGAACACTTTTCCAACACAAAAGAAGGTTTAGAGGAAAAGAAGATGGACATCATTTTTGCAGCCCGGTTGAGTGTGTTCAGTGCATCATCCTATTCTGCTATTTAGTAGAAGGTCATATTTAATCTATGTAATTATTGTCATGCAATTTTATGCAGCTCTTCGGGGTGCACCTACGCAGCGTTTTAACCATTCCTGTTGAAAAAAGATGAAACTCATTCAGCACACAATTGCGTTCCTGGAAACATGTTTTTCCTCTTCTTTCGAATATGTCATCGGGGAGATTACCTTTTCTCTCTCCTGCGGCTGAAAATATCTCCCAAACAGAGATAGTGATGGGGGGCTGGTAGGCCGTTAAGCCATTATGCACCCACATTCTTACTCAAATGAAAGTGTTTGACCATCTTCTTGTGGATATGAATCCATTAAAATACATCATTTGTACCATTTGAGGGTAGATATTAATCTGATTTTCAGTGTAGTCTTTAGAGAAATATTTGATCCATGTTGTTTGCTTAGTTGAGCTTAATTTTATTTTTCCCCCCTTTTATTTTTTTTTTCTCTTCTTTGGAATGTGATGTCTTAAATCTTTGACTTTACAGTATATCTGAGTAAAAACTGCTTTATGTCAGTCTACATTGCTGCATCTTAATAATCCATTTAATTCTCCTTTCCAATTGCAACCACTTTTTAGCAGTTGTAAAGCATTCATAAAATAATATTTAAGTATACACCAACTGGCTAGTGAGGGACATACACAAACAATAAAATGATCCTTTGTTTGTCTTGGATTTCAATTCATCTGCAGCACAGAAGACACACAAGACACCTACAGGTATTTCCCTATTTTTAGACAGGAGACGTGAGTAGAAGAGGATCCCCGTCCTTAAGGTTGAGGGAGAGGTGACCAGGGTCTGTGTGTGTTCATGCTGTCATCAAAATGGTTGCTGTAACTCAATACCAACATACCAGTACATCATGAAAAAACAAACAGGGCTGGGTGTCAGCTGGGTGGGACATATGAGTTTCAGGAATTGCCCTGATTACTTGAAACAGGAGCAAAAACTAATGGTGGCACTCATCTTTTTAAATGTACCACTAGTGGAATCACAAGTTAATTTTCCATTTGGATATGTTTGGGCGTTCAGGCTGAATGTCATAATGTGTTTATTTACAACTTCCCACATGCATGATCCACGATTTAATACCAGACTCAGCCAAATATGGAGGTGCACACACAGTACTGTAACAAACGTTCTAGACACTTTGCACTGTTGCTGTGATTATTATTCTCCACCTTCTCTGCATGTTGGTTTAGTAGTGGAATGAAATGTCAGCAGGATAATGTAAACACCATTAAAAATGAAACCGAAAAGTAATTTAATGGTCAGCTGGACAATTTGAAAAACTTTCCTCAAGCACACACCTACACAGTCTGTGATCCTTTTAGTCTGTTTAGTCACATCTGTTGAAAGTCTTACGAGTCAAGTAAACACTATAACTATGCCAATTTGCTGTCTATATCCTCAGAATTGTGCAACTTACACTCGCCAACAATGTCTCAAGATATAACCATAATGTGCACCTAGAAAATGTATTGATTTAGTAGTAACAACCATTAGTTACCTGGACATTCTTACAACACTTGCAACTATTCTGGTGAAAGGATAATGAGCACAATTTTGTTTAAATGCTCAGAAATACCTTTTATCTTAAACACCCACTGAATGCCAACATGTGGGTGTAAAAACTGATGATTAGCCAGTGGGTCATGGCAGGTCACTGTAGAGTAGATCACACATGACTTTGGGTATATGGGCAAAGGAAGTGAATGTGTGTGTGTGCAATTATTTGTGTGCACTTGTAGGTGGGCGACGGGGAGGAGGGGGATGTTTGTATGCGCCAGTGTGTGCGCTTGTAAATCTAAATTTGAACGTGAAGGTGCATGTGTATTTGCTCGTCTGCTGGAGAAACATTGTTCCTTTACACAATGCACGGCTTTGACATTCCTGCTCCACCTGTCAGCGTGTACAAAGGCCTTTCTCCCAGGCTTTGACAAGTGTGAATCTGTTGCTGGCCAGAAGAGATAGCAGAGTCCTGTGTAGGACATGTGTGGGTGGACAGCCTGCAGAGTCATGCCTGACATCCTTCATGATCTTTCTTTCAGGCTGCATAACTTAGAGTGGAGCTTAGTGGAAAAAAAGCAAGCATTTGTCAACAGGTAGCTAATACTGAACCAGTGCCTCAGACTTGTTGACATGTTGTCCCAGTGAATGGTGGAGATTCTCAGTCAGTGAGTAAGGCAGCAGTAAAATGCAACACCCCTCTTCATCCCATCAAAATATGACTGCAGATGTAGTAATCACAGGACTTCAAATTTTACATTTTTGACCTTTACTTTTAGCTCCCCCATCAGGCTAAATAGTGTAATTTTTAACATGCCAGAAACAACATAACATCAGCATTTTCAAGCCAAATATAAAACAATGAGACCATTACATTCCATCATTGCAACTGAATTATGTGACAAAATGTGCACTGCCATTTTAATCTTTTTCTTTAAAGGTTGGAGTGAAGGTTACAGTTCACTTCAGGCAACTTATAATGTACATTTTGGATGATGTAAGGTTTGTAACCCAGTCATTGTAACCCGCAGTCCCACAGTAAGCCTCCATCCACTGCACCACTTCACTGTCAGGCTGCCTGCTGCTATGAATGCCCTCCTCGTCTTTCATATACAGTATACCCCATTTTTAGTGGGAAACCTGTCATTTTGTCCTGCAAAAGGCATTTATTTACATTCAAGACATTATGCATACACAATAAAAAAAATAAGACTGAGCAAAGGAGCACAATCTTAACATGAATCTTCCATACAGGTTGCAACAAAATCCAACCAGCAACATTTGAGATATGAATAAAATATGTCAAATTTTAATTATAGTCCACACACACACACACACACACAGTGCCGGTGAATGAAATTTCTAAGAATTGTTACAATTGTGCAGCAGGTTTCCTGTCACTCAGACTGATAGTGTGGGAGTTGAGTCCTTTCAAACTGTGAGAAAAAAATTAACCTTTAAATATAGTACCCATTAGGCCATTAGGAGTGGATTTTTTAAAACATGGGACACAGTGTGAAAATACTTCATCTCTTTAAGTTTCATCAAAATAACATCAAAAATGTAATAAGACACATGTCCATTAATCTTACCCCTGACAACCTGCTGGCCTGAATGTAATTTTGATTAATTAATGATAAAAGAAGTCCTCTCTATTTCTATTTTATATGTTTCCATTAGTATTCCTTCTTTGCAATTCAGATTTTCAGGTTAGTCAATCTGCACTCTGAAAAACTATATTTAAAGTTTTAATAAATCAACCATCTGGCTTATTTTTGTTGAATCCTCAGCCTGCTGCTCCTTACCCTCAAACACAAGTCCAACTTTGTGGTTGAGGTATTCCACTGAACCTCCGGGGAGGAGCAGAAAGGCGACCGCTGTTGCAAAATTTAAACCCATTATAGGAACATGTCCTGAAGCCAAAGAAGCTTCTGAAGTTCCGCTGTCGGCTACATGATCCTCTCTGGCACGGTCACTGCTTTTAACATTCCTGCACAGTAGAGGGGTTTTATATCTGATATGTTACCTCACAATCATACAGTGTCTGTTACAAAAATAACACTGATGCCACTGAGACCACAGACAAAAACAGAACAGCCTTGGTGATATGTAACTTTTATATTCCCTACCAAACTCATCACCTTGCTCTAGTGTATCTTTAATGTGTCTGTAGAGGCTTTAGAGTGGCCTGGTAGAGATGTATCACTATTAAACACCTTTAGTGTACTTGTGATGTCTATACACCATTCATAAACCTATCACAGCATGACTACATTTCTCTTTTCTCCTGGAGGAGCTGCTTGTCTTTATTATTAGAAAAAAAACATTCATTGTGATATATACAGAGGAATAAGCTACAGTACGGTCTACAGTATGAGTGTGAGGATTGGGGATGGGGCATGTTATATAAGAAGCCTACATGGGGGAATCAGTGTAAGTGGCTGCTCAAACAGAGTCCCTCAGCCTACAGGGACTCACTGCGCAAAGGCACAGCTCATCAAGTCAATATCGCTCACATATGTCCCTTTAATAGGAGCAATTCCTCAAAATGGTCGTTGGAGACCATTACTGCAGTCCCATTATTTCTACAAGGCTATTTACAATCATGTCTCCAGCAGTCATTATGTTATTTTTTAAGCTGAAATGTGCGGGTTAAGTTTGAATAAGTCAAAAATGAATGATTTAGTTTGGTGTTTTGTTGTTCATCCTTTCTGCAGGATCTTTTCTGGTGATGCGGGGTCTTCAGTGTTCATGAGATGAAATATTCAGTGGCCTCAGCTGTGCTCTCAAAGCTTGTGTCCATGCTGGGGGTCTGGATCCCTGCCCCTCCCCTGGGATCCTTCAGTAAGGGGATGTATGTGTCGCTATGACAGGAGTGCATGGCGTTGTCCCAGACCCCCGCGCCGCAAACATGTTTATGAGGGCCGGGTGCAGCCTTCAGCTCGCCATCGCCGGAGCGAAGTGCCATCAGTTCAATCTCGTGCTTGGCCGCAGTCTCCAGCACCTGTTGCTTGTTGTAAAACAAGACGAAATTGTTGATGATGGGGTGTATAGGCAGCGCTATGGCGATCACCCCGCACAGAAAGCTGATGGCTGCGTTACACCGACCTAAAGTGGTCTTGGGGTAAACGTCTCCATACCCCACTGTGGTCATGGTGATCACAGCCCACCAGAACGACTGTGGGATGCTTGTGAACAAGGTGTCCGGGTGGTTCTGCTCCATGGTGTAGCCCAGTGCGGAGAAAAGGAACACCCCCACGCCCATGTACATGAGAAGCAGTCCAAGCTCTTTGAAGCTGCTCTTCAGGGCAGATGTGAGGGTCTGGAGCCCAGAGGAATGGCGTGCCAGCTTGAAGATGCGCGCAATGCGCATTATGCGTAAAGCCTGCACCGCTTGCTGCACGTTAGCCAGCTCCATCACTCCTGCGCCGAAGGAAGTCAGAATCAGCACCACGTAGAAGGGCATGATAGCCATGAAGTCGATTATGTTCATGAAGGACAGGACGAATTTCATTTTATTAGGGGAAGAGATTAGACGCAGGAGGTATTCAATAGTGAACCAACCGATGCACACTGTCTCGATGACCTCCAGAGTCGGGTGCTCCATGAGGTTTCCCTCTGAGTCCTCTACCTGCAGGTCGGGGATGGTCCCGACACACATCACCACGGAGGAGACGAGGATGAAGATGAAAGAAACTATAGCGATTATGTGCGCAGGCAGCGAGGACTCCGGCTTCTCCATCAGCCTCCAGAGGCACATCTGGAAGCGCTGCCAGCCTCCTGCAGACGGATCTCCCTCCCGGTCCACCAGGATAGTTTTCACTTTCTCTGCAATCTCTGCAAGTTCATCTTCTACCTCCTTCAGGTGGCTTTTACAACACTCGTCCAGAAAATCAGAGCCAATGTTCCAGAACTCCATCTCCTTCATAAAACAGATTGGGCAGATGCCTCGTTTCATGTGTATCTCTCCATAATAATACAGCTCAATTATGCACTTAAATGCTTCTGGGTCTCTGTCAAAATAAAATTCTCCTGTGTCAGGGTCGTAGTCATCACACAGTGAAGATATTTCCTCCGAAGACTTAAGTGAACAGCTCACCAATTCTGCCAAACGGGTGTCCGGGAAACGATTCAACACGTCTCCATACAACACCTGTTTCACTCCCCCGATATTAACAACAATCTCCGTCTCCTCGCTGGCTTCAGAGCCGTTACAGTCCGCATACCGCGTCCTCTGGATCCCCCACATTATGTTGATAACAAACCCGCCACAAAACAGCAATCGAGATGTTCACAAAACTGTGTAACGCAAGTCACCAGAAGCCCTGGCGCTGTGCGTAAAACCGCCCAACTCCCACTCTTTTTGTTGAAGTTAGAAAAATAAATATTTGCTCCGAGGTGACTGCGGCGTGAAGTCTTCTCAGTTCAGTACAGCCGTGTTTGGTAGTGAACAGTGCGCCTGTGCGCTCTGAGAAAGTTGGCATTGAAGTGCGCGTAATGTTCATGTCAAGTGAGACACGATCAAACCACAAGACTTCCCCTATTAACTTTCAAAACAAAGCACCTACAAGCTGAAAACTGTCTCTTTTTTATTATACCAACATAAAAACCACTGGGTTAATTTAGGCAATTTAGGCAAATGTCTCAGCTCAAAACATACCCAAAAAATTTCTAGTCCTTGTTAAGTTTACAGTCGTGTGATTAACTACCACACATTTTTTTAACATCCTTAAGACATTGAGTTGTGTTAAACTGTTCTAAAAGGGCTCTGTAGTCATTGTCAGCTCTTAGGAGGCTGAAATATCTCCTCCAGACATGTTTTAAGACATAAAAAACACTCTTCTTTGAATGATTTGTTTTTCCACAAATGTAATAAATTAAGATTAGAGCCACTCCTTCATATTGAAAAATATAGGCCTATGAATATACAAATTTTGTTTATTTCCAAAGTTGAATTACCTGACACACTGTTTGTGCACTGGAGAATTCAGTGTTTCACATCTCATTTGTGTAAATTACACACTGGAACACACTGGATTCAGCTTCCAAACTGGTTGTGATGTCACAAATCATACCTGCAAGTAAACTGAGATCTAAGGTGAGCACAGAGAAACTTTCCACTTTCAGCAGATGAATGTGAAAACACCCTTCTAGTGTCAAACTACATCATTCTGCGCAGTGAAGCTCAAATATCCAACTGAAGGAACAAGAAGCAGAACACATTTTTAATGTTGCCAAAACAATGCAGAAAATAGCTACAAACGTGTCAACTGGTTTATACTTAATTATTACATTAGAGTTACAAATGTCCTTAATATTCAATCTGATAATCTCACAAGCAGTGCCCCGCAGTGACAATGTGATTTATTTTTGAGGACGACTCCGTATCTTCCTGTCTGTCTGCGGTTGTCTTAATGCAGCAGTGCAGCCAAGCGCAGCAGATCATAAAATCACAGCGACATGTAATGAATTGAGAAGTAGCAAACAGGGAAATCAGGGACACGCACACTTTCGTGGCAGCTATAAGAGCAACAGTTAGTTAAAGGTAATCGATTAGCAGGCAATAATCCTTCTAGTAACCTAATACATCTTTTTATTTTATTTATTTATTTATTTTTTACAATAGCCTATAAAATATTGTTCCAAATCCCAGACCTAGGCGCATTATCCATCATCCATTTTGAATGTATTATCACTAAATATGAAGAGGATTTTGGCTTAATAATAACCCGACAGAGAGTGAGATATATGCCTAAATATACTGGACTATATTCCCCTGTTGTCGCGGAAAACCTTCATACACTATGTGGCTCTGATGCCAACGAAAACTACTGTACAAGCAGTCCAATAATCCACCAGTGCAATTAGGAACATTACAGGTTATGTCTATTTTTATTGGGCAATCACATTTGTTTACAGGATTGGCAGGAGGTGACATGCTTTTATACAACTTCTACTTTGAATTCAGTTTCGCAGGTTTGCTGTTAACATTATGGGTGAATGATTGATAGGCAAGTGGATCATTATGGCTGGATCACATAGCACACAGTGCTTTGTTGTTTGTCTCCACCTAGTGATGCAACCTCCACAATACAGTAGCCTAGAAGCTTTTCTTTTTGTATTTGTAAACACTGGTGCAAACCATTGGGGATATGAATCCATTAATAAGTGATTAAAAAACAGTGTAGAATAAAAATCCAGTGTTTGTGTTATAAACTGCTGTAACATTTGCTGTAACCAAAACAACAGCTGAAGAATGTTTGTGAAGAGTCTCAATTATCCAGGTCGACTCATTATAGCCTAAACAAACTTTGTGTGTTTCCATCACATGTTGTTGGAAAGTTAGACACTGAAAGTTTGACTTGACTCCACTGCATTGCAGGTTTTTACTCCAGCTGTTACCCAAAGAGAGTTGAATCGAGGGCGACTGGACTTGGTTACGACCCAGCAGAGGTTTAATACCTGGGACTCCCCACCAGTCAGTTAGAACTGAAGTAGCCCCTTGGATTAGAGTCGAAATGTCTTCAAGTATCTTCAACCAAGTCCGGTTGCCCTCAATTCAACCCTCCTTGGAGATCAGCTGAAGTAAAAACCTGCAATGCAGTGGAGTCAAGTCAAACTTTCAGTGACTAACTTTTCCACAAGATTTTAATGGAAACACGCAAAGTTTAGTTAGGCTATAATGGGTTGATCTATATAAATAAATGAATGTAGGAATACAAGGACTTTTTTTGACTTGAGATAATGACCTAATCAAACTTCACTGAAATTTTATCCACATTGAATATTCCTCTAAGAACTGTCATTTACATTTTGCTGCAATAACTACTATGTGTAAAGTTATCAGTGATATAATGTTCATTTAGTCAAGTATTATACTTAACTACAAATGTGTGTATGTCTGGTAGGCTATTTACTGTATATTGTTGCTTCACTGGAATTGCATATGAGGAATGGAAATAACTATACAGTGAATCTACTGCCAGTTATGTACTATAGGTATGTAATAGCCTATACATGCAAAGATTGGTTATGTAATAAAAGTGTAGGCTGAGCATACTACACATTAGAAATGACTGGGTCAAATTTTACTCACTTGTGCAAAACGATGTGCATTTGTCATTCAAAAGATACACAAGTTATTCACGATCAATAACAAACCGTGACATGTAAGTTTAAATAAAGAGTAGAATGAATTATGACAAGCTTTTTTTTTTGATAACCCAACGATAAAAAAAAAATGTAACACTAAAAGTGGGTCAAAACAACTCCTTGTTCTGAGTGGCTTTCTAGGTAACATAAACCCAGTAATATGTTGGTGCTTTATTGACCTAAATTGGATACATTTTCACCCAGTGACTTTTTAGTGTGTACAGTGACCATCTATAATCTGGGGTTATGATAATAATAACAAATAAACCAAAGTACTTGTAAATGTTGTCCATTTGATGTAGAACTTTTACAGTGTGGTTTTACTTTAAGAGCTGAGTACTTCTTCCTTGACTGAAGGTTTTGATACAACAGTAATTACCGTAGTCTACTTTCTATTTTATTGTTGTCTGTCTATAGTTGTATATAAATGTGTAAATGGACATAATACACGTCGGCATAATGAGAGCTACATGTCATCATTACATCTCCTCTTAGCGCTGTTTGGTTTTGCCCCTTTTCCCTTGTCTTCACCATACCGGTTGCATTAAACTACACGGCGCACGCTGATTGGCTGAGGCGCGGCGTCGCCACCAGCGCACCAATCAGCGTGGGCCACGGTGAGATTCTTCGATCTACTTTTCAGGGAGAAGCAGCGGCAGGTCTGCGTGTGTTGCTAACAGAGGAGGCGAGCAGAGAGCAGCTAAAACCATGAGACCGCTTTTACTTGGTGAGTGACAAGAGAAACAGCTTTTCTACCTTTATAAAACGCCATGTTGGAGAAGTTATTAATAGGAGATGTATTTGACTGCGTTTTGCTAGCCCGGCTAGCTCGAATAGCTAAGTTAAGGTGCATATAACTGTAACAGGCCTCTGTTACCGTTGGATCAATGAATCAAGAAACCTAAATTTTACATGCTGTTACACAAATTGGCAACAGTTCTGCATATAAACTGTATTTAAGTCGGATTGTAGTGTCCCCGGCTGCTCTGTTTTATTGAACACGTTTGAGCATTCTTTGCTGATAGTAAATCTTTTGTTATCTTCATCTCTGCTCCTCCAGGAGTGTTGGGCTGCTCCCTGGTCCTGTCTGTCCATGCCATGTACTCAGCTAGTGATGATGTTGTTGAGCTCACCCCCTCCAACTTCAACAAGGAGGTCATCCAGAGTGACAGTCTGTGGCTGATTGAGTTTTACGCTCCATGGTGAGTCCGTGCAACTGTGGTGGGCATTATTCAGTGGTAACAAGTGTCTCGGAACAACCAAGTAGTGACACAATGACCACATTCAGTATACTAGCATCTTCAGGCTCAGTAATGGTTGAGTCATTTGACTATAAAATGCTTCTCCATGACTGGGAGAGTCAGTGGAGACTAGTAACTTATGCAAAGTTGGTAGCTCCTCCTTGGGTTAGATGGCAAGTACACAGTTTAGAGTACAACCTTATACAAAAGCAATTCAAAGAGTGATTAAAAAACAGTAGAAAATGAGTTTTAGCACATATACAGGCAGACAGCATGCATACATACTAAAATCATCACATTTGAGAAGCTGCAACCAGCAAATGTTTTGACATTTTTTGCTTAATAAATGACTAAGATGATTATATGATTATCAAAATAGTTGCAGGTTTTCTGTCAATCAACCAATCGATTAATCAACTGATTATTGCAGCTCTAAATTTGATAAATTGTTAACTCGTAGCATTCTCAATATATACATATATTCAGTCTATTATCTGCGTTAAAGAACAGAAGCTAAATCATAGACAAGTCTGTAATAAACAGGAAAACAAGTGGAGATGTGCACTCTCCATTTACACATTTAGCAGCTCTGCGCTAAAGGTCTGTACTAGTATCAATTTGCTTACAAGTTTGATCTCCTGATTAAATGAAATGTTTCAGGGCTTGAATAACGTTTATTATATTTCTCATTCCAACTGCTAACCAACCCATGACTTCTGTGTCCATTATAAAACTAGATTACAAACAATAAAAGCTAAAAATATCTTATTACTAAACATCATCATGAATTTGATTTAATATTCACCTCACTGCATCTCCACTGTTTATTACCACAGGTGTGGCCACTGTCAAAATCTCACTCCTGACTGGAAGAAGGCAGCCACTGCCCTCAAGGTAAACGGAACATTTCCAGCCGTCTTGCCGGATACTTTGAATCATTTAAATTTCGGGAAAAGACAACACTGAAGCTATATCACTATTACAAATCTCTAGCTCACAGCTGTCCTCTAAAAATGTGTAGAAGTTTGTGAGAATAACAACAAACGGCGGTGTGAGATGTGAACAGAAATGGAACTGGTCAAATGTTCTCTCACTCTGTCTCAACATACTCATCACCTCTAACTGTATTAATTTGAACCACATTGCTTCTAGAGATGTGAAACAGCACATAAATGTTATGTGAAGGCTCTAAAGTCTTGTTTTTCTCCAGAATTGAAATGAGTTTACAGTTTTTGTATATTTTGCTGTGTTTAAAAATTGAGACAGCACATTCTAATCTGTTTCGGCATCTTTCAGGGTATTGTCAAGGTTGGTGCTGTAGATGCAGACCAGCACAAGTCACTGGGAGGCCAGTATGGCGTCAGGGGTTTCCCGACCATCAAGATCTTTGGAGCCAATAAGAACAAGCCAGAGGAGTATCAAGGTACAGATGAGAGCATCAAGCAGACAGCTTTGTGATTTTGATGTTTGCCTCCTTACTTCACCAAACCCTCTTAGAAAGCTTATCTGAAAAGATAAATCTAAAAAAGAGGTTTGAGTTGTGTAACAGAAGTCAAATACTTCCTTCTTTCTCAGTAAATCAGTAATTTGCATATGAAGCGCTGTATGGAAGTGTTCAGATTGTTGGTGAAGTCACTGGTGAAGTGGCAATGACTGACCTCCTTCATCCCGCAGGTGGACGCAGTAGCCAGGCCATCGTGGATGGAGCCATGAATGCTTTGCGCACTCTGGTGAAAGACAGGATGAGTGGCAAGTCTGGCGGCTCCAGCTACAAACAGGTAGAGGAAGTAGTGAACATGCACATATAGCTTTTAGGTTGTAGTTAGTTTTCACATTGGAAGGATAAAATGTTGACGTGAACATGGTTAAGTAATTCAACTGTCCTCTTGCAGAGTGGTGGAGGCAGCAGCGGGGGCGGTAAGAAGGATGTGGTTGAACTCACTGATGAAAACTTTGATAAGATGGTGCTGGAGAGCGATGATGTGTGGTTGGTGGAGTTCTTTGCCCCCTGGTGTGGACACTGCAAGAAGTGAGTTTGGCACTTGACTGTCTCTGAGATTTCTGCCACTGCCCCAATAAAACGGAGGTTAATAGAATGTTACTTACAGAACTAGAAAGTGATGTTTGAAAGACTAAACAACATTACAGTGTTTCTTTTTGGAAACAATTTCTCATTAAGTCTGGATAATCCACAGACCTCACTGATAACACTTCATTGGGACCATTACTTCAGTTAGAAAGTATTCCTGTTAAATGTTGTAGTCCAGTTTTTAACATCCTTACATTTGAAGATTGTACATTTACACATTAGTAGTTCAGAAGTCAATTCTATTGCTACAAGCCCATATTTGCAACTGAAGATTAAGTGAATTGGTTTATAATTCCAGTGACATTTGTTCGGCTTTCATTGCAGGCATCAAATTATAAGAAAGAATTCCAAACTTGACTTGCAAATTGTGATTTCTGTACTGTGGGATGACTCTTTTTTTTTGAGTATATCATAGTTAGTTTTTCTTAACCATCATCCTGTTCACTGTTTCTAGCCTGGAGCCTGAGTGGGCAGCTGCAGCTGCAGCTGTGAAGGAGCAGACCAAGGGCAAAGTTCGCCTTGGAGCCGTGGATGCTACTGTTCATCAGGGTGTGTCAGGCCGCTACGGGGTGAGTTAGAATTTATAAATAATATTGTGCATTGATGCATAATTCACATGCAAACTACTAGTAAATTGATAAAAGGTGGAACATTTTGACCACAGCTGCTAAGCTGGTCTATCCTGTTTTCAGCTGTAAGTTTAACCAAATAAAATGATCTGCTGTACATGATAAGCTCCTGAGGCTTGTGGTCACAGACTTTTCTGCTTTACATAATGTGGATTTGACCTTGTAAACATACCTGCGTGCACAGTTTGAAATGCTATGTCTCAACAACCAAATAATTGTGGTTTGTAAAAGTCTTCTTATGGGTATGAATGTATCTGTTTATCCAAACAAAGCTATGAAAGTATTTTGGTGGTGTGAAGTCAAGTCATACTAATTATATTAGACTGACTTTGCCTCAGAACATCCAGTCTAGTGCAAATGTTGATTTCTCTTATTAGTGCTTCATTTGATTTATATTTTTTGCTTCATATCATGACGCTACATCTTTAAACTCTGCCACCATGAATTTAGCTGCAGTTTCTTTATTTGCGGTCACATGACAAGATATTGTTTGCAATTTAATGCAATGATCCAAAGCAAAGACTTGGAAGGTCATGCATTTTCTGTATGACCTATGTGTGTCCTGAGACTATGATCAGTCATGACAATGAAGGTCACCTTTATCACCTTTAACATGCGTATTACAGTTGCTTAGCAACTAAACACAAGTTTAATCAGATATTATAACAAATGTAACACCAAATGTCACTGAGTTGTATCACATCAGTTAAAAGACATATTTCCTAAACTGAATCCCTAATTAAATATGAGTATGCAACAGAATCTAAGGCATTATTTACATCCCTAACCCAAAACTGAACATGTATATTCTGTGTGTTTTTAGATCCGTGGTTTTCCCACAATCAAGATTTTCCGTAAAGGCGAGGAGCCCGAGGACTACCAAGGAGGCCGCTCCCGTGGTGACATCATCGAGAGGGCTATGGATCTGTTCTCTGAGAATGCTCCTCCTCCTGAACTGGTGGAGGTTAGTATAGTTGTGTTTTTTCATTTCCATTATTAGACGCATGTATGATTTATGATAGGGCTGTGCGATTTGACAGTATATATCGTGTGACGATAGAAAAATGTCTGTCGTTTCATATTACGCTCTATCGTTTATTCGTTTTGTGTCGCAAATTACACTCTTTAAGGCAATATTTTTTGTCATTTGGAGTCTGTCCATCTTTTGCATGGATTACATTGATAAATGACTCTCTTTTATTGCACTTACCGTAACGTAATGAGTGCAGCTATTGTCAACTCTAGTACTTCACCTGGTTCACTGTCTTTCCTCTGCTCTGCTGTGTGTACAGCACATACACGGAGGGCTGAGCCCCGCCCGCGGTTAAACACAGAGAGCAGAGGAAAGTAACGCGACCATAAATCATAGCAAAACACAGTAGAGACTATGTTTATTTATGTTATTTACCTAATTTATGTGCACTTGTTACATTTCAGCTCAGTGAGAGTCTCTGCTGCATTTTGCTATCATTTATGGTTGTGCTATTCTCTGCTGCTCTCTGTGTTTCACCGCAGGCGAGAAAATTGTGCTATATTGTGATATGTATTGTAATCAGGATATGAATTGACTTATATCAGGATATGAGATTTTGGTCATATCGCACAGTCCTAATTTATAGTTCTGCTGTCTGGATAAGTTCACAAAAAAGGTCTGTCACCAAGCAGGTCTAACTCATAACCTACCGGATTAACTAGGTTTTATACGACCTATTTTAAGCCTGAGCAGTGACCGACAAAAGGAACTGAAACTTTAACACAATATGCAAAAGACATCACATAGCTGAGAACACTGATGGAAAGTCCTGTGCAACAGCTGAGACTGCTTGACAGACCCCACAGAATCCCCTTCACAAAACATTAAATTGTGTGTATTGTAAATGTTTGTCCCTCAGATCCTCAGTGAAGCTGTCATGAAGAAGACCTGTGAGGACAGTCAGTTGTGCATAATTGCTGTCCTGCCACATATCCTGGACACAGGTGAGACCACACACCTCCGGCTCTGACATCTTAAATAATTCAGAAATGTTACATCAAAGCACACAAAATTTAAAAACCAAATCGAATACACTGCACTGAACCTGTTCAGATATTTAATATAAGAACTGATATACTGCATTATTCAATATCTAATCAAAAGCTGCTGCACTAATGAGTGTGGGAACATCACACAAAAGATAAATACCCTTATTATTCATGTATTTCAACCATCCACTGTCCTTGTAACTCAACAGGTGCATCTGGTAGAAATGGCTATCTGGAGGTGATGTTGAAGATGGCTGACAAGTACAAGAAGAAGATGTGGAGGTAAGAATGAAAGTCCAGTCTTGGAATCTTAACGGATGAGTGTGACCAAGAAGGAATGACTAATTATGGCTGTGACTAATGTCCCGCTCTCCTTCTATCAGCTGGCTGTGGACTGAGGCAGGAGCTCAGATGGAGCTGGAGTCTTCTCTGGGTATTGGTGGATTTGGCTACCCCGCCATGGCCGCCATCAACACACGCAAAATGAAATTTGCTCTGCTCAGGGGTTCCTTCAGTGAGACTGGCATTCATGAGTTCCTCAGGTAAGGGGTGCTATTGTCTGCCTACCTTAACAAGGATTAACAGAAAAACATGCATCAGAGTAGACTGACTGATGGCGCTCACGTTGTCCATCTTCTATTCAGGGAACTTTCTGTCGGTCGTGGCTCAACTGCCACGCTGGGAGGTGGGTCCATGCCCAAGATTCACACCGTTGAAGCCTGGGACGGCAAAGATGGACAGGTGAGTTGGAGCACTAGTGGTGTGGTGAGGAAAGTGTGTGCGCAACAGAACAGTGATGCAACAAACCTTTACCTATTCATGACTTCCTCCATATACAATACTATAAACATCTGAGTATTGTTAAGAAACACTATATTAAGCAATATGGCGATTGGAGTGTAACCAGTAATCAACTGTTTTCTTTCTCATGAAGTTAAGTCAGACTTGTAGTTATTTCCCGAAAATTAAAAAGAAACCCAAGTGTCAAAATAACATTTGTTTTTTTTTTTTACATTTCTGATGATCTGACCAGACTTAAGAGTCTATGGCCTTGTTAGCAACTCTGTACTTTGGTACAATGGTGCTTGCAACTAACGATTATTTTCATTATCGATTAATCTATTTATTATTTTCTCAGTTAATTAGTTGTTTGGTCTACAAAATATCATAAAATTGGCCGAGGTGATGTCTTCAAATGTCTAGTTTTGTCCTGACCAACAGTCCACAACCCAAATATATTCAATTTACTATCACAGAAGACTAAAGAAACCAGAAAATGTTCACATTTGAGAAGCTGAAACCAGAGAATTGGGACATTGTTTTCTTAAATAATCACTCAAAATGATTAATCGATTATCAAAATAGTAGGCAATTAATGGTGCTACCAGCAGGTATAATGTTTACCATTTTAGTTTAGCGAGTATTAATTAGCACAAAACTCAAAGTACAGCTGAGGCTGATGGGACTGTCTTTAGTTTTGCAGGTGTTGATGATAGTGCTACATTAGAAGTTATGGTGTCACCAATGTTAAAATTCATCCTGAGGGGGACAAGGATGTCTGTACTAGATTTCAAAGCAATCTAATCAAAAGTTATTGAGATTTTCTCTTAAAACCACAAATTTCAGCCTCATGGTGGTGCTGGAGGAAAAGTCAATGAATCATCAAGTTATCAAAGGATATATTGATCAATAGTTGACATGTTTTAGTCTAGAACAAAGTGGTGGACTGACAGACCACATTACTACATTGCTATCCCTAGAGTCATGCTGCTGGCGTGGCTAAAATGGGGGATTAGGAATCTACTACCTGGTTACAGTAAAACTTTTCTTGCCTATACCATCTTTTCTGACCATGTGTCTTCATTTTATATCATTCTCAGCTTCCTGTGGAGGAGGAATACGACCTCAGTGATGTAGACCTGGATGATGACTTTGAGAAGGATGAGTTATGAGCTCAAGTGGGGCGGGATCTGATCCAGACTGGTTTGGTTTGATCTGGTCTGGTCCTGTGCGACCCGCCTCCCCTCTCCTGTGGACGAATGGGAGGCCAGGCCGCTCAGTTACTGAAATACTCCAGAAAAGACACATGAGAGACACCTGCAGTTTCTCACATCATCTTTGTCAGTCACACAGGGACAGGAAGGGGGGTTGTGGGAGTTGTGTCCCTGGAGTGAACTCTGCCTCACACACCTGCTGAACGTTAGAAGCTGCATATTTATACGGCCGCTGCCAGCTGAGGAGAAGAGGGAGGAGGTTCTGAATGTGGCATTTTAATTGTTCATTCGAGTCTTTTTCAAACATTTTTCCCCCTCCCCTCTTCAGCCACCCTCAAGCACCTATTTTAAGATGTGGACTTGTCAAAGTAACACTTCAATGTCCAACCTGATGTGATTAAATTTTTTTTTCTCTCTCTTTTTTAAACCAGTGAATGAAAATCTTGGTGGATCATGTCTGTCCAGGACAAGGGGATACTGTGGGACTTCTTGTGTAGATTTTTCTTACACGACTTTATTTCAATTGTGTGAAAACAAAATGACATTTTTGTTAAAAAAATAAAAAGGAATAAAAACAATCACTGCCTCCGTATTCACGTAAACTGTTACAATATCAGAAAACGCATATCACTGAGCGCATGCAATACCAAAGGCATACAGAGCTTCAGAACACCAACTTTAGCTACTGTTGATATCCTGAACAACAATAAGCCATTTTCAACACATTTAAATCAAAATATACGAAGTGATTTTAATTAGTTTCCTCTTAATGTAACATAATGGGAGTCATAATACTTGCAAGCATATATCCAGTCAGTATAATAGAAGATATGGCACTTCACTTATGGAAAACAAGTAAAAACCATGTCAAGGCAAGAGCGCTTTGGAGAAGAGCAACTACAGGGAATACCTCAACTGAAAGCACATCATAGTCCACAGAAAAGGAGCCACATTGACAAAAGAAGTATCCATTAATGTAAACATTAAGACATGGAGTGTTTTTTTGTTTTTTTTTAAATGACAGGATCACATGGTTCTCTGGTGAGGGATGTGTGTGGGATGATGACCAAGCTTCTATCAGATCAGATGAACAGCATAAAACTGGATGGGTGTAGGTGGTGCATGTGTGTGTGTCATTGTCTCTGTCCTCAGAACTGACGAGAGGCTCCCTGATCTGACTGCAGCAGTCTGACAATGGACGGGTCGCTCTTGGCACCTTTAATGAACTCCTCCAAAGACAATCTACCTGCGGAGCAGAGACCAAAAAAAGAATTTCCGTCACCAGCAGTCGAACATGTGACGGTGGTGTGAATCATGCAGTTACAGCACTCTAACACCCACAAAAAATCAACAGAAACAAGTTTGATGTTCCTTTTGAGTTTAAAATTAAATCACCGCTGTCCTAGATAACACAGTACAGGCAACTGTTTGGAATAAATTAGAATGAACTTAAATTACAGTTTTCCTGGATTGCTTACACACTGTAATTGGGCCTATTAACTAAACATCCCAAACCATGACGCCATCTACCAAAAGACCCATTTCCCAAAACTATAAATACTGTTCCCGTTTTCAGTCATGTGCTCATTTAGAAAGCACTGGAATTCAATGTCATTAACTCAAGCCATCACAGCTGGAACCCAATTAACACACAGTTCCCCAGGTGAAAATAGATAGATAGATAAAAGGGCCACGGGTCAGTTCACTTGTTTAGGAACAATGGATCCACAGAGACCTGAGGCAGAATAAGTGTGATTTCTTTCTTTTTACTGTTTTTTTTTTTTTTTTTTTTTTTTTTACATAGAAATACATACATAGAAATTATTTTACTGTATTCTATGTTCTTTATCAGTTGGATATTTTTATAGTAGATTAACTTTTTCACTAAATTTCTGTTTATTTTACTACAGTACATTGAGGAATTAAAAATGTTGAAAATTTATACATGTGTTGTGTCTTTATATAGTGTTCATCATGTAAAGAGGTTGTTCTGGGGGAAAACCATAAGGACCATTATTTATTGCAGTAACAGGTTTTTACAGTAGTGTTTTGAATGGATCTCACCAGTGTGTAATAGCTATGTAGTAGTGTTTGTGTATTTGATGGCTTTTGTGTGATGTCTGATGGCAATGTTTGGTTTAGATGTAAGATTACATGGTTTTTGAGTGGAGAGTATGACGTTTGTAAAGATGAGTTACGCATTTGTGTTTAGAGTTTTGGGAAATGGAGCATAATTTCAAGGAATGTGTCTTAGCAATCGATAAAAAACTGTAATACTTTTATGACAGAATGATTCAGTTGTTCATACCTGTCGAGTCACGTCAGCCAGCAGGTGATGCTGTTGGGTTATTTACATGTAATTCAGGAACTCTTTAGGTGTGTTGATTTGCATTTTAACACTACAGTTTTTGTAACTTAAAAGTCATAATGTCAACTAAATATTTAACAATATTAATGAAATTACAAAATCATAACATTAAAACACAATATGAATAAAATATTTAAATATATATACTTTTACGAAAGATTTCTATTATGTGGGTTTCTGGGGTTCTTGTCTCACCAAAGGTATTTTCTTTGGCAAAACATTTTGGAAACAATTTATTAAAAGATAGAATGCATGTAAGTGTATTTTATATCTGTAATAACTTTGTTTAAACACAAAATGATGATGTGCTTTAAAGGGTATTAAAACCAAATGAGCAGCATTTAAATATTGACGTATTGATTATTTTGATGTCAATCCCTAGCAGAATGCATTATTTCACCATTCTAATAGTTTACTACTTATATCTATTACACAGTGCATTTCCCACTAAATGCCAAAGAATCTTTCTATCTCAATCTGTCAATCTTTGAGCATCAAATCGTGAGCAGTGCAAAGATCAAAACTGGCAACAAATAATGAGAATAACCTTTGTCACACAGCATCTGTGCATATTACATTAAAAATGAGGTGTTTTGGAGTTTTGGTAGATCTACCCTTCACAGCAGCTGTAGCCGTAGGCCTGCTCTGTGGTACCATGTGATGCTATAAATCTTGAGCATGAGACAAACAGTTTGACCTTCAGACTTTCTGAACCTTCTGCTTCAAAACAAACTGAGCTGCCCACCCTCATATGAATAGCGCTAAATATCTCACTGAGACGAGACGTGTCAAATACGTTCAAAACAGTAAGACTTGGGAAATACTTAAGTGCAAATCACATGGGTGTACTGTAGCGTCACCTTTTCACACTAAATGTCAAACTACAAGCATCATGGTGGCTCAGCAGGCTCAGTTGCAAACCATGATGCCTTTTAATGATCTTGTGAGTCATGTTCATGTTATGTCATGTTGTTATACGACATCCTATTTCTATCTTTTTCCTGTTGCTACTGACTAATCTACTGTCTTTATGTTATGGTTTCTTTCCATCTAGCAGATTATAATTTATGGTCCATCTGTAATTATGTAAACTTTCTCCTAACAAGTATAACTGAGTAGTCAAACCATGTTAGTTTACTTTTGTTTTTCAAAAGGTTGCACTCTGAGTCTTGGCGTATCGTTAATTTGCAGTAATGAACAAGTAGCATCCTCATAAAGCATCTATAAAAAGTGCTTTTGGTCTGCGACAAACTCTAGTGCCAGCTGGTTATGATATACATCTCTTCAAAAGAACATGTATTTACATATTTTAAGTTGATTACAGTAAAATATCAGTCTCACCATCATTGTCAATGTCCATTTGTCTGAAGATCTTATCTGTCCGTTTCTCTGGTGTTGATTCATCTTCAGGCATCTTCATCACTGATGACACCATCTTGTAAATTGCCTACAGAGGAGGGAGTTTTTCCTTGTTATGTACCTGTTAATTTTCTTGATTAAAGCTTTAAAGCAGCAAAAATGGAAAAAAAACAGTTCTCTCTTGAAATATTTGTTACATCTTTGTCTAAATGCTTTGACCTGTTTTCTGTGGCTTCTTTGTAATGATGGTGTGCTGGCAAGTGAAGCTTATCCTGCTGTTACACTCACTGTAAGTCGCTCTGAACAGGCGTGTCTAATGCATCTATTTGTATCTTGTCAAGCTACACATTTCACATCATCTAAAGGTCTCTGGCCTTGATGAGAGAAAATATGTTTAACTAAAAAAAAAACAGAGCATTCTACAATAACAAAAGCACCGATGCTTTAGCTTTTTTTTCACATTCATTTGTATCCACAAACACAACGGACTGAGCCAATATTGATATGGCCCTGCAGGCTGCTAAGCTCACCATATTGGAAGAGTAAATATAGTCACGCAGATAAGAAAAAACAGAAAGGGCAGCCTGCGTGATGTGAGGTGAAAATATCTTATGAATTCAGACCTGCAAGTGAATTAGCCTGTGGGCTAAAATGCATATAACACTAGGAATATGAGCTCAAATGATCAGTATATAAATACAACATTTATTAGCAACTATTTTGACAATTGATTTGTTTTTCTGAGTAATTTATCAAGCAAAAACACAAAACAATTCTCAGTTTTAGCTGATCAGATGTGAAGATTTGCTGCTTTTCTTTGTCTTATGTGATAGTAAACTAAATATCCGACTGTTGGTCGGACAAGACATGACACTTAAAGATGTCAACTTGGGCTTAAAGAAATTGTGATGGGCATTATCCACTATTTTCTGACATTTTATTGACTGATCAATTATTGCTCCCTCAAAAGAAAATTTTGTTTTAAATTTACCCTCCTCCTACTTAAAACATTTCTAATGTCAGCTACATTTTAAGATGTGTATGAAAAACATGAATATTTATCTTCAGTGATGCGGAATAAAGTTGACTCCTAACACAGATTGAAGAAGAGCTTGGTATATACAATACATATCAATAAAGAAACCATATTAAGTAGGATGAGTCTCATATCCTCACCTGAACTATCTCCAGCATCTCTGCCCGGCTGATGTATCCATTCCCGTCCAGGTCGTACATGCTGAAAGCCCAGCGCAGCTTCTGCTCCAGCCCGCCACGAGACGTCACGCTCAGGGCGATGATGAACTCCCTGAAGTCGATGGTGGCGTCACCGTTTGTGTCAAATGTGCGGAAGACGTGCTCGGCGAACTTGGAGGCATCTCCGTAGGGGAAAAAGTTGGCATAGATCTTCTTGAACTCCTCCACGGTCAGGTGGCCAGTGGGACAATCCTTGAGGAAGCCACGGTACCACTCCTGCAGCTCGTGGTCGGTGAACTCTGTGTTTTCTCTCAGGTCGTTCAGGACCTCGGGCCGCAGTTTGCTGTTCTGTTTCCCCATGATGCAGCACTCTCACAGGCAGGCAGATAGCTGGGCTGGTGTTTCTACCTTCTCCCTTTAGTTCTCCACTCTCTCCCTGCGCTTCTGCTCTCCACGTCGTCGACTGCTCGGCTTCCTCTGCTCCTGCAGGAGACCAACAATCCTCATTAATATCCTTGTGTGAATATCATCAATGATTCATGGGTTCAATAAATCCTCTCGGTTTGCAGCAATGTTTTATTATAAAACATGTGCTGAAGATGCTTCTCAGGCAAACAAGCTGAGGCATGAATCTGGATAGTTAAGACAAAAACACAGATAATACTCAGATGTCATGAGGGCAGCATGTGTATGTTGGGGTGGATGGCCTTGTCTCCGTGGATACAGTATTAATCCTCTGGCACGGTGATAATTTATCGACCCCTCACTGCAGGGTAGAGGGACAAGTGGCATTGTAATTCTCAATAAAGCCACTTTCTAAAAGGTCAAGCTGATACTGACTGTTGTCACTGAGAAGACCAGACATTAACCTCCAAATGTAATCACAACCTCTATGTGAAAATAATATTTGGATTGATTTTAATCATGTCAACAAACATGATGGCTAAAAAATACCAACGCAAACAAGGACACCGAAGCATTCGACCACCTGCGCCTATTCACCTTTGCTTTCTGTGGTTTGTCTAAATTCTGTTTCCATGGTTATATTCTGCAAAACCAGTTTATTCATGTATGCAGGGGTATTCATGATTGGAGATATGAGGATGCATAAAAACATCACATCCGGAATAAAACATTGCAGCATAATAACTATTAGATGGGACACTTTGTGCATGCAGACCGCTGATGAAGCAAAGGGAAACATGGGAGTGTTTGTAAGCAAAAAGGTTATGACATTTACAGAGAAACTGTGTGTGTATGTGTGCATACTGATTTTTTTTAACTTAACAAGGGTTGGTAATGGCAGACTTTCTTTAACAAATAACAAGAAAACTTAACAAGAAAACATCTGCATAAAGACACAAATGTATTGGCAATTTACGTAAGCATGAATTAAATCTCTCTGATAACATCAAACATTTGCAGTATCAACCATGTAAAAAAACTGTATTTCATAAGATGTTTGAAAGTGGGTCACCTTTGATGTGTGCCTTTGTGTGAAAGATGGAAATAGATAAATAAACAGAACGAAAGAGAGAAGGAATAGCCATTTTTGTAATAGAATTTAAAAATATCAGGAAAAAAAAAGGTCTAAGGAAGAAACTGGCAAAAACCTGAGCTAATCTTTTACAACATGTATCTGGTAAAGTGTGAGTGGGAGGGACAGAAAGAGAGATGTGCGGGGGCAGGGAGGAAGAAAGAATGGAAAAAGTATGACACATAGAAAGAAAACTATTTCCAGCTATACTATGTGAGCTGCTTTACTAATACCTGTGGTTAAATACATAAAAATCCTTCAGAATAACACCTCTACTCCTCTGTTACCTCTAATGAATTTATCGGAGGGAGAGAGACTTATCATCCTCATGCTGTCTCTCATTCAATCATTGAAATCCCATCCTTCATGTGTTATTGGCACCAGAACCACTCTGTCTGGCAAAGAACAAATGAGAGCAGTGTGAATTTGGATGAGGTCTTTTCTGTACACCGATGCCCTTATTTCTCGTAATTGTCACAAGGCTGTAATTTCCTGCAGTTTCATGAATCGCAATCGCAGTAACATGGGAGGCAGGCCCGGTTCAAGAGACAGCCAGTGAAACAAACTCCTTACAATGTTGCTCAGGCTTATAGATGGAAAAGAAATCAATTCAAACTGACACACGACACATCAATAGAGTTCATTTTCAATCTCCCTTCTCTTATTGATGCTCATTATATCGCTGACTCCAGCAATGGGCAGGGCATTTCCATCTAGGTTTGAATTACTGGAGGATGTCAAAAATAATGTCATACCCTTCTTGGACGAGGTTCAACATGTTTTGTTTTTTTTACCAATAACAGTTCCATAATATTTAATTGCTATAATGTTTCATTCCAGATTGTTTCATCGTTTTCTTCAGAAGTGTTCAAAGAAGTAGAAAAACAGGAAAATCTGCATCTCATGCAGACAGCAGTATGCAGAAAACATGTTTCTTAAGTGAACAAAAAGAACGACTTGTTTCAGTTTCATACTGATTCATACTAATTGTAAACAGCTTTTTTAGAGATTCAGATTCTAGTGTGTTCTCACTGGTTAAGTGACAAAATATCAGTATATTCAAAGCAGTTAGGATGCATAGGAAACACTGTTGATGGATACTGTTCTCGCAAAGTTCAACAAACAAAGGAAATAGAGGAAAAGCTCCAGAAAGATTTTGGAAAGATCTCTGAAAACTTCACTGTTTGTGAAGTTTAATTGGCTGTCAAATCCCAAAGTCACAGTTTGTTTGAAATGCATCAGTGCACGTAATTAATCAGTTCCTGTTAATATAAAACAGATTATATTATATTAATGTATCTATGTGTGTATTTTTTGTATTAATGGCTAAAACTGTATGACAGATAGTATGTAGTACATATCATATGGAATCAGTGTGTAGTATGGGTTTGGGATTCACTCTGAGAGGCTGCTGTGTTCACAGTATGTCAGATGAATGGGAAAGATTGGAAAGATTCCCATGTTCAGGACTTGCAAGAATTCATGTCATCTGACAACTCAGGAAGGTTGTATGATAACTGAGTCTGGTCATATGAAGGTTTAAAATACTGTGTATTGACAAAATTACATAATATCCATTAAATTTGATGTGAGGCAGCCATGTTTGTTTGGTTTTCAAGCACATAAAAAGTCTTTCAATCTGCTTTGAGCTAAATGCTAACGTAAGCATGCTAACAATAACAGTGCTAACATGCTTATGTTTAACAGGTATAGTATGAATGTTGACCATGTTAACCATCTTAGTTTAGCATGTTAGCATGCTAACATTTGCTAAATAGCACTAAACACAAAGTAAATCTGAAGCTGAATGTCATTAGTTTTGCAGGTAAATTAGTCATAAATACATAACATATTAGACAAACTATATTTTAATTTTAAAAAAGGTAAAAATGATGTCTTAAAAAAGAGAAATTGCCTTTTATTTGATTTTAACAGAATAAATGACAAAAACACACACAAGCACAAGCTACAGCAGGATATTGTGTTTCCTTATGCTACTATGTAATAAGCTTGTGAACATTATGGTGCAGAAGTGATCCACTAGAATAAGGTGAAGCTCACTTGTGAGAATCTATTGCCATTAGCTCCTGATTGTGTTTAACTGGGCTACAGTATAAATCAAACACTGCCCTGCAGGCCTGACCGTAGTCCTTCCGCTCCAACATGCAACAGGATGAGGAAGCGGCAGCAACCTCCTAAGCTCTGGGTCACATGGACTTTTCCAGGACAGCTCAGTGTGCAGGCTGAGCTGGAGCAGACATAAATATGGGCGTTGCTATTTATTCCTCCAACGCACGAACCCACATGAAAACCCAGAAGATTCCATGCTGGAAGACGGAAAAGTGCTGCCCTGATGTTTCAAGGAGCTCCGAGCCCGAATGACGAGTTTACTTCCAAGTAGAAACAGTTGTAATTTGGAGGGAAAAAAAACAGCAAAACATTGTGTATTCTGGTGAAGAGATTGTTAGCTAAAATTATACAAATATACTCGGAGATTATGACTCACAAAGAGTTTTACAGATTCCACTGACCTCTGAAATACGCTCATTAATCCTAAAACTAAGCTACGAATCCCCATTTGCAATTAGGGCCTATTCCATATTCATATATACATTATTTACTGACTTACTTTTTAGTATAACAGAGAGAAAGTAGGGTGATCTTGGAGCATTTGATCAATGATTTGATTTGATCTGATTTCTGGGAAAGAAAAAGCAAAGAGTTGCCTTTTAATTGTTGCTTTAATTAAATATGACATATTGCTGTAAGAAAACTTTTTAATTGATTGTTGGTCTCTGTGGCTTACTTTGTTTCCTGGTGCAGAGACTGTTACTGGCATCAGAAGACTGGACAATTACAGCTGTATGTAATTCTGTTTGTGCTCATAAAATGTGGTATCTATATATGCACACAGGCCTGCATTTGAGACGTCACGGGATGTTTTATATGTTTTCACAGTGGGGGATTTTGAATATGGTCAGAAATAACCTCTAGATATTGCTCTGACATCTTATGACCTATTTTGCAGAGAGAATGATACACTCTTGCTTTGACTGCTGGAGTTTCATTAAGTTTGTAAACTGAACATTGCCTGCGAGCATTTCTTGATACACAACAGCCTCTCCAGATTGCCATTCCACGTTCAGTGTTTGCAATTCCCCTCGATTACACAGCAACAGTCTCTCTCCTTGTCCCCAACCCCCATAACCATCCCTGTGCTGTATGGTCCACTTTTTTTCCCTGCCTAATGAGTCTGTTTCACATAGGCTACAGTGCAGCATGTAGCTATCCCCAGCCCCAAGGCTACAGTGTGTATCCTATAAACTTCTGACCAGGCAGGTTTCACTGCTGTTTGCCAAATAGGCCCACCTCATTTCCTAGGTTATGGATTGTCACAACAAAGAAAGGCTTTATTCATTTCCCAGATGCTCGTTACTTCATCTATAGCAAAGGACAAATTCCAAAGACAGTCAGATGAAGTAAGATGAAGGGCGTGTGTTCAGTCACATGAAGGAAGTTGGACGGCTAAACTGCACATTAGCACATCCATAAAGAATGACAAACAGCTGATGGAGTAAATTACGCTTCTGCCAGAACATCTGTTAGTGAGTGTAGGAAACAAATGATGACTTATGTCAATGTTTACATTTTGAAGAAGGAACATGTTTTCTTTTTTGTGGCAAACAAACTAAACTTTCTGAATCAGCTGGATAATTTCCAAATGTTCTCCTAAAATAGAACTGGCTCTACATTTCATGATGTCAGAGGTCACATGGAACAGTTCCCATCGTCAACCCTGTATAAACACGACGGAGAAAATATTTTTCATGCTGTCTGTATCGCGCCTCTTTTGAATGGAATGTAAATCAAACAAATTGATATGGTTGGGCGCACAGAGAGAAAGCAGAGTTCTCATTTTATTGTTGCACAGCAGCCTGAAGTACTGCGTGCTGGCAACTGCTGTAAGACTGCATGAGGAGGGTGAGGAGTTAATTGGTCCAGTGTATGAGGAAGAAAAAAAGAGAAAATGAGCTCTTCGCTTATTCTCGCTTTCAGCGCTGCTTCATGACAGTCTTCTCTGAACTAGTGTCAGAGAAAATCACGCAGTGGATCAGGATGAAGTCCCCTGACACACCAGTAGTCAAGGCAACAGGATAGTAGTGCAAAGGCTTATGAGAGGGAGGCAGTGTAACTATCAATCTGGGGCACAAGCAGGGCAGGAGATATAACGAGAAACAAGAACATTTTGTGTGTGTATGTGTGTGTGTTTTTTCAAACGAAAACCTTATTTTCCACAGTGTTATCCACAACGACTTTATAAATCATTGCTTGATACTTTCCAGCATACATGTTGTTATAATTCATATTCTAAATGTAAGTGTTTGGGAGCAAAAGTTTACTTTCATTTTAACAGCAAGTTGGTTTCCTGCATTTTTTCTAGGAAGCACACTCTTGACATGTTGGCTTTGGTCTTGTTAAAAAACTGGAACAGTAGTGTTGAAATTAATGCACTGGCAGGCATAATTATGGCAAGATACAACATTTTTAGGGCTGCATTGTCCCATCAGAAAAGGAGACTGACACACCTTTAGCTTTAGATCCATGTATGTTTTACTTAGGGCACACTGATGACTATATTGTAATTAAAAATGACAAAAATAGTTACTGAAGTGTTTCCACATATATGATGGATTTCGTCACAACACAGCTTTATTATTTTTACATGTGATTATGCATACTTATTTTCTATATCATGATGTACCTATATCAATATTATTATCATGATATTTACAACTATCACCCACTCTGTCTTCAACTAAATATATAACTTAAATAAATACGAATTACATTTATTTCAGAATGTGTTTACAGTATGTTTAAAGCTACTTGCAAACTGCATTGAAAATGATAGATTTTTTCCTACTTTGAAACACTTGTAACATAACCTCATGTGTAGGTGAGATGTAGGCTGGTCTTGTTTGGGTGTAACCCCTTTAACACCCTCTTCTGTCTTGGGGAAACTGACACAGCAGTCCAGGACAGACTTACCACTGGAGTATTTTTTACAATTAAGTCATGTAAACTTACCTCTTTAGGCGTAAACGTTGTTTGTGAGTCTTTCGGTTGAAAAGTCCACTTTGGTTAAGTCCACTTTCCCACTTTATGTCGTCACCAGCAGCCTAACTTCACCGTTAACTTAGCCTCACCTAACACCTCCTCCAACTGATAAAACTCAATGAAATCCAACACGACAATTTAAATGCTGGGGTGAGTTTAACGGCCGCCAAACACTTACAGAGAAAGAAATAAGATACGGAGTTTGACCAAGTAACGTCGTTTCTTAAACGCTAGCTTCTTAGTCCTGCCTCCAGTTCCCGATGTAGCGGCTTTATCATTTAGTGGAAGATGTGGCACAGAGCTCGGTTTTCATCCGACTCTTCCAAGTTACTACTAAAGGGGTTCTTTTCTCTTTTAGGACGATTGAACGTACTTCGTCCGGGCACTGTGGTGCTGAGCATACATTGTGTTAATACAGAATGCGAAAATGTGCCATAAATACATGTAACCGTTACTTAAAACGCCTTCAGTATAATTTTCTGACTTTTAGTTTAGGTGTAGTACTTCCAACCCCCCCTACACACTGAGTAGATCATTCCACACCCGCTCGCTTCCATCGTAGAAACGGTCGCAGCAGCGTCCTGTGGAAAATTATCACTGGGGACTATTATTAGCCCCATATCTTAAATAAACGGCTCACATTTGAGGCAAAATCTTGAAACTTGGAGAAGCACCAAGCAAATGAACCCAACATACATAAAAGCCCGCAGAAGTTCATTTACAAAGCCACTACTGTTTGGTAATTCTATACGAGATGTATGATTAATAACTCAATTATGTATAGCATCCTATAAAAGATGATTTTATTGGTTGCTATTATTATTGTGATGCCTGAAAATAACAAAAAGTGGCTTCAGGATATCAACAAAATCACTACAAGTTCTACAAACACACAGAGGAAAAACAATTTAATTTACTATTATACATGTTACATTTCATTTCAACCTACAACCACCAGCATCATTATGTATGATAAATAAAAATCAAATGTAAACTATTTTATCCATCACAAGTCTCTCTTATGTTGCAGTACAAGCCGCACTAGAAAGCAGTGGTATTACATAATCAAGTTATTTTCATCTTTTTTTTCCAGTATGACTTCTTTCTCAGCCTCTTTGAAGACGTATATTCACCCATCAGCACCTGTGACAGTAACTCCTCTTCTGTAGGCTAAAGTGACACAGCAGGCACGGTGGTGTGTATGTCAGCATTTCAGTGAGTGGATAAATAATTAACTGTGAGTGTATGCATGTGTGTGTGTGTGTGTCTTCCTGAAGCCTGACACCTGTTTCTATAAGCACATGGAGTGTTTATCTCTACCTAAGAGTGAGTACAATGAAGACTGGAGGGGGTTCGAGGCAGTGATAAAGTAGTCTGAGGTTGCTTCTGTTGTTGTTGCCAGTTTGCAACTTAATACTGTCACAAGCCTGCATTGTTGAGGTAATGCGGATGAAAACATTGTTGTAACTCCCTTTTAAAAAAGAACTACAGGATCCCTTTCATATATTTGGACTTTATCTTATACATGTTAAATCATTCCAAATATTATAATACAGTAAATACAGTTAAAATGTTAATCCCACAAAAGTCATACTGTAAATCTGTATGTGAGTGTTGTTATCAGGGCATCACAATCAAAAATTCAACATGACTACAGAGACTTCACAACATCAGTTTGAGCTTGTAAACAGTAATTGCACAATGAAATAAACAAAAATCTTAACTCAAGGTCCACTTACTAGCTTTTTCTGAAAGCTTTTTCTCAGATGAAGACTGTGAGATGTAATTGATATCTCTGGCAGAAGCTAGTCAGTGGACTCTGATGTTCTACATGTTGATTGTTAACCTTTTTCACACTCACTGGCATAAAATGTTACTCTAAATAGTGAATAATTGTAGTAATGAAAATTGTTACCTTTGCTTCAGAATATTGAGACAAAATTGTCTCTGTGACAACTGGACAAACTCCATCTGTGGAAGAAAAGTGTGATAGTAGTTGAAAGTTCCAGGAAAAAGTGAGATAAGTTTCTCTCTTTTTTTTTTCTAAAAGCCTTAATTGTTTTTCTAACTAGTTACTATTTCCCTCCAACAGAGGCACTGTTGTACAATCTATTTTGTCAAGGAAACGCAGTAATAGTGGATAGTCGACAAATAATACACACATACATTAAATCAAAAATCATCATATTTTACAAAATTAAATTCATCATTACATTTACATCTTTAACTTTGCACTTTAGGCATCAAGATGATGATTTAATCCAGGACAAAAGTTTAAATGGACTGAGCAAGGATTACATTTCTTAAGTCTTGCTCAATGACACTACAACAGAGCATAATGGCTGTTTCTAGGAGTGAATCTGAGACACTGTATGAAGAAGAGGGACAACTTCTGTGTTATTCTGCAGAAATGTATTAATCCACTAGAGGCCACTAACAGCCCTCCAGTTTTCTGGTAGTATTGTTGGTTAGGATTGAGCAGGCAGGCCTGTCCTTAGAGTTGAACTCAAAAGCTTAATTTGATTCAGGGGTTAAACTTAATGGAATGAGACTTTTTATTTGTAATAGGGGTGTTTATTGGCATAATCCCCTTCCAACAAATGACTAAAGAGAATTTTGTACTTGGAAAGAACACGCCATGTTATGTCATATCATCTCTCCTAATTGTCTGTTTTGATAGTACATTACAGTGTACTGTTGTAACCCCCCCCCCCCCCCCCTTCATACTGTATCTAAAATACTGTTGTTAAAAATGATGCATCTTTCCTTGTAAAGTATTAGATTTATGCCATTAAAAGCCAGCATAAATCTCTCCGATTCTTATTTATTGTCCTACAAGAGTAAATGAAATGTTACCAGTTAAACAAAGTTTTCATGTTCCCATTGAACAAACATGAACCAAATTTAGAACAGGTCATGTTTTGTAACCTACAGCTGTTATGACTGAAGACCTCATCATGTATTAATTTATTTTGTGCTAAAACCTCCAAAAATAATTTAAAAATACCTTCAGATTAACCAAGCCAAGATTTTATCATGGGCATGAAAACACTTGTAGAAAACATAGATATTCATGGGGCACTGCAAGCCTAAGCGATGAGCTTATCCCTCAGTCTGAGTTTATTGAGTTCATCTCCCTGTTAGGTGGATCACCAAGTCTATCTGCACTGCATTGCAAAAGAAAATCACAGGCTATTTTTATTTCATATATTATTTTATGGTTACTTGACTCCATACCAACCATAATGCAAGTGACAAGTGTTGTAATAGGATTTCATACTGTAAAGATGTGATTAGATTAACTGAGGTTCAAGTCTATACATGTTGCAAAATGGAGTCACATTTCTTCGGAAAAAACTTGTTGACCCTCTTCCTCGATTGCACGCATGTACATTTAATCTTCTGCACTTGTCATTAGTGACAAGCAGTCGCTGCACATGTAAAGGCAACACACACAGCTCAAATATTGATCTGTCTGCCTTTACATTCAACAGAGTGAGGGGCAATGATCCCTCTATAGTCCTATGTCAATATTTAGGGAACACATGGCATTGAAATCAAGGTTTAACTTGATTAGGGTGAAATAACATGCCCTTTAAATTATTTTCCATGTGTTCCATGTACATTTCCAATGTGTTTCAGTTCACTTTATCTCTCTGAGATAAGTCACACAGTATCCATACTACATACTTAAGTACCAAACCAACATAAGACACAAACAATAAAATATTTTAAAGCATATCAGTATACAGTCACAATCTGCCCAGTCATGTCCAGTCATGTTAATGTTCCTCACCTAGTTCATACCACAATACTGGAAACCTACCGAAAGCATCATTGCAGTAATGGTGCCATAAAATAAGATATTTAAAAAGGGATATGTTGTGTCCAATTACTTGATATAATTACCATGAAAACAATGCAATGTTTCAATTATAATCACAGTATTTTTATAGACCATGTCTCTCATACTGTTGCTTTTGGTTGTAAGTCAAATGTTTTCCTGCTTAGTTAAATAACCATTTCAGACCAAAGCAAGGACCTGGAATAAACCCATGTTTGTCATCAGTATGAATGAGTCAGCATTGGGTATTCCGCCTGACTTCACAATAACATGAATCTGTAAGTAGATATTAGCTATTACTTCTATCCCACTGAGAAATTCAAAACATCACTGGTGGCCAAGAGAGATATCCTATAAGGTAACTTCCAATTTGACCAGTGACAACACTTTCTAGCTCTTATAAACAGATATGGTTTAGGGATGATGTATATGCAACTACAGCTTAATGTCAGAAGTGAATAAAATGTAAGTTTGATGTGTATTTATCGCCTATCACTTGCAGTGAGGAGGTCCGCTCTGTCTGTCTGCCTGCCTGCCTCTCTCTCACTGCGCTTTCAGGCTGCTCTGACACACACAGACAAAAAGAGAAGTCAGGAACCAGCTTCTTCTATCCCAAATAGTTAAAATCAGCAAGCCACACTTCCAAAATGAGGTTGGAGGTAGGAGAGAAATCTGGTTACGAATTTGCTACTATATGGCCACAGTCAGAAGAGCTCACCAGCGGCTTTTTATTCATCAGGTGGCTGAAAAAAGGAGGACTGAGCTGTTGACCCCTCACACAAGCCTACAGAGGATTGGTTGAGAGCCTCCTGACCAGAGGGATCTGTGTGGTTTGGAGACACCGCACAGCAGGAAAGTAATGCTCTCCCATGGGTTGTAAAAACTGCAGAGAGGATTATCGTCTCCCCTCCATAGAGACTCTGTACTGTGACCGCTGCAGGAGCAAAGCACAGGCCATCCTCAGAGACCCCCATCACCCAGCACACTCTCTGTTCAGGTGGACGAACACTGACCTGAGACATCACAAACCAAGAGAGTGTCAGCACAAACCGAACAAGATTCAGCAACAGCGTCTTCCCAGCAGCAGATTGGTTTCTAAGGACATTCAGGCTGGTGTGAAGTACCCTCGACCCCCCTTCTCACATAGACTTTGGTGTCTTAGCACACACACACACACACACACACACACACACACACCTTGGACTGTAATGTGAATTGCCTACATCTGGCACATCAAGCTTATGCTTATTTATTCAAAACCCTTATTTATATACTGCTATAACATGCTGCTACACTGCAGTATTATATCCTCGCTGGTGCAATATTTGTGCATTACCTCCTTCCAACTGCTGCTTCAGTACTTCATTAGAGCTCTGTAAATATCTGATGTAAATACTATAATATCGCTCAAACTTCACTACTCTTTAAAAAAGGTAACTTTATTTTTTATTATTTAATATAAATTTAATTTATGGTAAACTTGTTTCTTTTTTTAACCTGACTGAGTGAACTGCACAAGAATTCCAGTGTGCATGAACCCTGTGCCTGTGCATATAGCAATAAAGTCTCTTGAATCTCGAATCTGCTTCATGTACACGCAGATTTACAGTGACCAGATTACTACAGTGCATGTAAATATGTTCGCCGATTACCTGTAGTAACCTGGTTACTTAGGTGCATGTAAACTCACTGACTATCAGGGTTTGGATGATTGAAGAGATTTCTGTCCCTGCGTTTTGCTTCCTTCTCCATTCTTTTAAATTATTTTTATTAGATGGCAATAGTGGAGAGATGACAGGAAATGAGGGAGAGAAAGTTGCTCAGAGTTGAACTGGGGACAACACAGTTCATGGTCAGTCACCCCCTCCAATTTTGTGGAAGTGTGTGACTTTCCCTTTTTGTGGCCTGATGCACAAACTTTTATGGTCTAAATCTTAGTTAGAAACTGCTAGATGCTATCACTCATCTTCATAATAATCCTGTTTGTTTATGACAATTACAGCAGTATCTCAAAATGATCCATTTAAACACGTAGATTTTGAAAGACCATGTTTTTTAGTAGAATTATGTGGATATGCTGATATACTGATAAGCTACATGTGCTATAAAACCCACTACCTGCTTATCATATTTGTACTACTTCACCTTTCATTGTGCTGTGTTGATAGTAGCAATGCTGAGTAGTCATTCCTAGAAGTTTCTGGATGTTGAATGACTATAAAGTCACACTGACATTGAGGTGAGATATTCTTTGTTTTTGAGCCAAGTGTCGGTAATGTTCCTCTCGTAAAGCAATACACAACATGACCAATGACATGACCCATGCTGACTTGAACTTAACTCCATGTTATGTCATACTATAGATTTAGTTTTAGAGATTGAATTCAAACCCAGCAAGCCACTCTCAGTCGGTCAGAACATTGCATCTACTCTAGTTAGCAGCATGTAAAAAAGTGCAGTACATGCTGCTCTGAGTTGACAATATTGAATATAATGACACTACATGACATGACATGACATGACATTACAAGTCTTTGCAATAGATGCTGAGACTGACATATCTATCAGCATAAAAATGATAATGGTAATATTAGCAATACATCATGTGTTCATTTGATGACAACCCCCTCTTTGTTGGTACAAACATGGACATGTTTAATATTTTGTGTGTGTGTGTGTTGGAAATCCTTGTTGCAGTGATGAATAATGCTTCCTGATCAAGCTATTGGTTTTGTGTGTAGAAAGGAACAGGTTTGTTTGTGAACATGAGCATGCAACAGTTCTCATAACCATTTGGAATTCAAATCACACTAAAAATAATTACCCATAAATTTATCTGAGGTACATGCCGCCTGTCCACTCGTGTACTAGCAGTGCTTTATGTTTTAATGCCTATATAGTTATTGTGGCAGCATACAGTTACTGTCATATATTGAACAAAGGTTGTATCCAACACAAATTTTGTCAATCAAAGTCCAATCACGACGTATGTGTGTGCTTGTGTGTATATGTCTGTTGGAAGGGAGCCAAATGCACAGTGTATATGTGTCCAGGCACAGAATACTGCATGTTCTGTACATTTGGTGTGCTCTGTTGCAAGAACTCATTGATGTGATATGAGAGGTACTGAGGTCCTTTCAACTCTTCAACATCATGGTTACACTACTGTATGTTAGGTCTGCAACTAATAATTATTTTACCAATAATTATAATAATTATTAATCTGTTGATTACAATTAATCAGTTAATCTGTTGATCAATAAAATGTCCAAAAAACGGTGAAAAATGTCAATCACTTCGTTTCTAAAGCCCAAGGTGACGTTCTCAAGTGTCTTGGCCAGCAGTCCACAACACAAAGATATTCAGTTTTCTATCATAGAAGAATAAATAAACCAGAAAGTATTCTAAAAAATTATTTAAAACTATTATCAAAATGGTTGGCGATTAATTTTTGGTGATCGATTTATCGATTAATCGACTAATCATGTAGCAAGGTTTTGCAACTACAAGCATTTTTTACACTGAACTTAACTGAAATTAAGAACATAATTAATTCATTGAACTCCATTTCTGAAAATGCAAACATTATGTTTGTATGCATAAACAATTCAGCAAAGTGACCGTAATGATGCAACACATTCCTGAGAATATGTCCACACATATCTTTTCACTGTTGATGTCTAATGTGTAGTAGGTTTTTGCCTAATAGTGCACCAGCTGAAAACTAAATACAAGAAAATATCAAAATTGTAAAAAAAAATTTCCCAAAAAAGTCAAAGTACAAAATTTCTGTTACACTTTAATACATTGACCCTTGGGTGGTTTTGACTTCATGCCCTCGTTTATCATCTCAGCCAAGTAGACACAGTTACATAAATGACATTGTATGTTTGACTTTCTTTGAACAAAATACCTCAAAAACTAAGGGAAGAATAGAATGAGCTTTGCTGTTCACATTACTTAATCTCTATACTTCTTAAAGTCAAACCATATCAGTTTTGTTTATCCTATTTTTTTTTTTATATGGAGAACATGATCCAAACTACATTTTGAACTGATCATACCTCATCACCTGTTACTCACAGACATAAAACTTGGCATACACATTGAGTCTGTTTTTCTTAATGTACATTGCTATTTGCAGGGTGGAAACAATAAAATAAATACATGTGCAAAATCTAATGCAATAGCTCTCCAATAAATGCTACCCTGCTTCAAGAAAGATCAAAGAGTTACACTTATCTGATATATTCTTAACAAAAATGTGGCAACCTAGTTGGATGAATGATGATTAAATGAAAACTACAAATAAAATAGCATAATTTGACAAACTAGTTGGTCCTGAGACTCTTAATATTTGAACATCGGGATGTTTTTTATGCTAAGGGTAGGGGATGTTGAATGCTGTGCAGCTTGTGCAGCCCCCTGAGGCAAATTTGTGATTTGTGATTGATATAAATAAAAAATTGACTAGACTAGACTTAATGATCCATAAATGTAAGGATTCCTGTACATGTGAATCTTTTATTTGTGCATGCATATATGCATGTGTTCTCTATGCTGTGCAGTGCATGATAAACTTTTATCTGTCTTCGTAGAAAGTTTCTATCAGTGAGATTTTTATGAGGTTTGGCCCAAAGTGCTATGTGTCAGTACCTGATAAAGCTGAAGAACAATATGACTGAGAGTGAACAGGGTGGTTTATGACAGCGATACCCTGTGCATGACTTCATTGTGTCTGGACTTTCAGCCAATGTTTGCTCAATCAGATTGACTTATAGGTCAGTAAACTCTAGGATAATGTGCAATTGCATACTGTATTATGCAGTTAACAACACTGCAGATTAATGCATTAACTTGTGGTAACAAGATCCAATCCAAGTATCAAAAACAGGAGTGTATGTTGAGCAATGCATATTAACACATTTAATTAAGCACGTACACATAGACAATAATATTGATTTTTGGAGAATATATTTGGAGAATATCTAAATTCTTTATGATTTAAATTAATATGACTTCATTAAAGGATGAGTTGTGCAAAAGATAAATTGAGACAGACTCATGAACACTGAGTTGTGGCCATTTAATCTGTCATGTTGTTGTAGCACCTCTGATGGGTGAAATAGCTGGGAGTTGACATAATAGTTCTGAGTTAAGTAATGCACTTGTCTGCAGTGCAAGTTGTTGCAATAGCAATATTAGATGTTGGCAGACATTTATAGAAAATAACACAGGATATTTTTCCATAAAGAAAGTTACATTAACTAAATGGGAAGAGGTGAAGCCATATAAAACAATCTGCAGATCACCAAACATTAGAATATATTTTAATATTGCAACAAAGTTACATTGGAAAAAGCTACTGCTCACAATAGACTTTAGGTAAGAGAGGCAAAGAGATAAAGCAAAATTTAAGATAGACTCGCAAATGACATTTGAGGACTGAGACTTGAAGACATTAGTTAAAACAAGAGATGGAGTTTGAGGGGGGTAAATGAAAACTTAAGTCATATTTTTTTGCCATCCAGTATTTAAAGGGGACGTATCATGCACATTTCCAGGACTATATTTATATTCTGGGGCTCTACTGGAATATTTTCGTGATTTACAGTAAAAAAAACCCTCCTTATTTAGCTTATACTGACCTTTTATGTAGCCCCTCAGTTCAGCCTCTGTCTGAAACAGGCAGTTTTAGCTACTGTCTCTTTAAGGCCCCCCTTCTGATGAGCCCACTCTGTTCCAACTGGCCGGTTTCAGGAAGCTGCCCTTCGACAGACTTCTGGTGGCTCCGGAGGCCACATAAAAAAACAATTGTTGATTCCACTTTGTTTTTTTTTTTACGAGAAATGGAAATATTTACATCCGTACATGTTTGAGCCTGAATCTGATTTGAAATATGCATGTGGACAGCACGAACAACCCATGGAACGACCTTAGCAGAAACCATAGTAACGAAGGCTATGGAATGGATGGCCATTTGTGGGCATCCGTGAACGATCTGATGTCATTACAAGGAGGAAGTAGAGGTGACATCACAAACAGACCATTCAGAGCAGGCTGAAGCCCTTTTTGAAGCCCGTTTTGGGCCTTTGACCATGTTTAACAGAAACATCCCATATCATAAAACTATTAAATCACAAAACCATGATGTATTCCCTTTAACATTATCAAGGCAATCAAGAAAAGACAGGCTACACCCAGTTTCAAGATAGGTACAGTTGTGCATGACTCAGTATTATGGTGCATACTGAAAGCTAAATTACAGTGAACATACAGTAATTTCCATTAAAGTAAAATCCTTTGGGTTACGTTTGGAAACAATTGGCTAATTTTGCAATTTTTATTTTTTTACAAACTGTGACAATTTTAGTTGTTTTTGCTCTTTTAACATTTATCATGACTTTTTTTAGGCATTTTACCCTTTATTGATAATTATAGTAGAGACAGACAGGAAACATTGAGCGAAAGAAAGGGATGGCCACGTTGCTTTTCAGAGCACAAATTGTAGTCAGTGTGCTGGGAGCATATATGACTGGATGAACAGGGCAAATCTGTAAACAGGGTGGGGTTAGAAGGAATCCACAACCTCTCAGTTAATGTGTTGGGGGCTGATAGCAATCGTAGCCAATCACATCAGCTCCTCTCATCCCTTTTAAAACCCAGCCCTGCCCACCAGGACATGCTGACAGTTTGGTTTTTACAGATAAATATATACGACAGCCCAAATACCTAAAGCCTGACAACTATCCCACCAAAGGCAAATGTTGCAAACAATGGGAAATAAATAAATCATAAAGTTGAACAGTACCTTACAAAATACTATCAGTGTTATCAGTGGATTAAACAGTTGACCTTTACCCTGAATGATTGATTAGGCAACTGAGCCAACAGCTGCCCTGCTGGGACAGAAGACAGCACATGTCTGTCTCCTGTAATCACAGAGTTTATTATCACTGTCATGGGCCTCATCAGGTGGACAGCAACAGCATGTACTATTCTTTCATTTATTTTGTCAGATAATAACATCTTCCTCTTTTTTTCCATCAACAGCCATTGCTGGCACCAGCTGATGGAATAAGAAGATGGATATCAATAGAGCAGCTATTTATATGATCCTCAGGGAAAAGACGCAAACAAAGTTAGTTACAGCCCACAACCACCCTCACACGGTCACAACAACAAAACTTTGAGTAAAGATTAACCTAGGAGAAAAAACAGCTTGCTGCAAATACATAAGTGGTTACAGAATAAGGCGTTTTTACAAATCAACAACATCTACCATACTGTACTACATTATTTCCATTCAGCACTACTGAACTAGCTCACATCTGCCACTGATCTCTTTCATGCACACCAACAGTTAGATCTTTGATTGAAAAAAATATTTCAAAGAACTATCATTTGTGCAGCATGTACTGTATGATTCATGTAATTGAGTTTATTAACAACTATTTTAGATGTTTTCCCTCAAAGTAGCTTCTCCCCTCTGACCCTCTGAGATCATTGAGAGCATGCAGATGAATTGAGCATATCTGAAATCTGCTCAATTGCAGTGAGGCTTGGAGGGGGTAAATCTCAGACTGTCAGTAAACTGGACTCTGCACGTAGAGCTTACATCACCGTTTAGAAGCCTACATGGGTGTAACTACTATATATATGATTGTTTTGATTGTATTTATATAAATATAAATAATGCATAAAGATAATTCATTAAAAATTTGACATGCTGGATTAGAGCATCAGCAAAATGTCTAAAATGCAAATGAAGCATAAAGTGCTCAGAGGCTCAAGCCCCCTTTGGACTCTATGTGTGTACATGTCTGTCAGTGCAAACACCGTCAATATCAGACAAACTTCTAAAAAGATGCTGATGGGGATCTATTGCAACAGGCCATTACACAATGTGCAGATGCAGTTATGTGATCAATGTACAAAAAAGATTTTTTTTAAATTGCATGCTCTCTCAAACATTGCATAGTTAATGCAAAATAAATATAATAAAATATAAGAAAAGGCCTTTGCCAATCCAAGGTTATCAAACATTTTAACATAAAAAAATACATAAAATAAAAGGCTCCATGGACCCTTGAGTCTTTGTAGATCAAAGTTCATATCTAACCCATATCGAAGTTTGGCAAATGTTTTCTGTTTTCATTTTGGCTTTGTTGCAGTGGAAGCAGAACAACAAGCATCTAACTCTGTTACAAGGTACTATACTGTAAGTACTAAAATTATTTTAATGGTAAAGATTAGCAACAATTAGATGGAAAACACTGAGTATAGTATATGTGAATAGTATTGTGTTTAATAAATATATTTAAATTATGTGTGTGTTGGGGGGAGGGGGTATCTAAATTATTAAATGGGACATAATTAAATGTAAAACTATCCACAACTGTAACTAAAATTAGGGCATTAAGGGACTCATCCAACATTTACATAACAGTGGAAATTCTCCTTGAAGGTGCCGGTTTGTTTTGTGGTTAATATCATCAATGCATAAAAGCAGCTGATAAGTTTATTATCTTTTTCACATCTAGAGGGACTTTGTGTTTGCAGCATGTGTTGATCACACAGTGTTCGCTAATGAGTTAAGTGCCTTTCCAGTCGTATCAGTGACCTAATTCACACTGGAGCTGTTAGCTTCACTGATTGACTTTGCATTTTTACAGCATCAGTTCAAGAATATTACCGATTATAGAACATGGACCTTTGAAAATGCTGGACCTGAATTTTATGTTTTTAATGTATGTAATAGTTCATCAGTTCTAACTATGAATCCAGTGGAAGGCAAACCTACTTAAACCTGTCATTCTCACATCATGAACTGTGAAATATTTTACCCAAATTTTCAAGTCAAGTCAGTAAATCACAGTGAATGGTTTATTTAATCAACTGCAGCTTAACTTGACAAATAGACTACACCAAGAAAAAGGTCTACATATGACTGAAAATGTATTGTAAGCTGTCCTTTTGACAACACTGCTGCTCATGGAAATTTTAATTTTTTGAATTTACTTTAAACCCACTACTATCTGAAAAGGCTGGACTTTATTTTAATCAAAGAAAAATTTAAATATCTTATCCAATTAAATATCCATAATATGCATTTTTAAATGCATATAGACACTTTGAACATTTGACAGAATTGATCATTTTTGTAAGCCTGTGCTCTGGGCAATGAGTATCTTTTTAAACCTTTTGCCTTTGTCCCTCCACACAGGAGGGTGGGATGGACTTTGAGCGTTCAAAGCACTGTCTGGGCCCCTCAGTGGTCTGATAGAGCACAGCTCAGGGTATAAAAGTCTCGAGCTGAATCTGAGAAATCAGTCTCCTCTGAGTACTCGCCAACCCTAAGGGAGAGAGTTTCACGAACCCATCATGGGGGACTCAAAGCTCTGCCTTTTGCTGCTCCTGAGCACATCTGCCTTGGCTTGTGAGTAGCTCTTCATTCTCACCTATGATAGCTCACTGTTTTGCTGGACATTATTTTATCAAGAATTTCCTAAATTGTATTGTTTTATTTCTTTTTTTTTTGTTACAAATCCTCAAAAGTATGTTGTAGTAAAAATTAGAAATAATATGTGTTTGCCACCCATGTGATGTGGGGAGCCAAACTACAACAATTATGACCTATGACCTATGGATTAGTGTAGTGATGTTACAGTTTATTTTATTTTATTTTATTTAACACATTCTGATTTATGTTGGTTTCATTAGAATTATTAAAAAATAAATGATCTGACTTTGTCTTCACAGTTGCCCAAGATGAAGATCAGCCAACCTGCCTGCGTAAGTTACACCAGACTACTTGCTGTGATCATGTAACTGTGTAGACATCCAAACTACACAGTTACAATCATTTTATGGGACTGACTAGATCACTATTACATGCACAATCTCTTCTCAACATCGATTTTCTCTTCTAGTTGCCAAAAGATACAAGACCCTGCACAAGTATGAATACCAATATGAAGCTGAATCTCTGAATGCCATCAACGGAGCCTCACTGTCTAAGCATGGACCCAAGGCCTCTTGCATGGTACAAGCAAGATATTTAAAAACATCTTCAGTCATCAGATTTTTCTTTCCATGTAAAAAAGAGTGTCAGACATGAGAAAAAATGTTTGCCCTCTCTCACAGGTTGAAATTGAAGTGCCTCAGACTTGCAGTTTCATTGTCCGCACCTCTGGCTGTAGCCTGAGTGAGGTGTATGACATGGACACAGACGGCAGCCCTATGTTCAGGCCTGCATCTGGCTCTGATGCCTTTGCTGCTGAAATGGAGAAGTAAGTTACTCCATAAAAAATCCATAATATCAAACTGCCACAAGAATATCTACTTTGAAACGTCAGAGCCAACTGAATTGAATTAAAATATCTCTCTTTTTCTTTTAGATATCCTCTGAAGGTTGTAGTTGAGGGTGAGTATGATGTGAAACTGTACCCTGAGGAAGGTGAGACAACAACCATCCTGAACATCAAGAGGGGTATCATCTCTGCTCTGGCTGTGCCTCTGCTGGAAGAGGAAAAGAACAAGAATATGGTACAGTTATTTCCCATGAAAATGCCCTAAAGAGCAATATATTTTGGTAGCATCTTCAAAAGGAATCATGCTTTCTGATAATTAGTTTGAAAAAAGCTGTCTATAATACACTCTAAATCTATATTTTTTTTCTGTAATAATTTATTTTAGCCCACAATCCACGGCATGTGCAAGACCTATTACACCATCAACGCTAGAGAGGACATTGCAACTGACATCAGCCTCAACAGGGATCTGTCCAGATGTGACAAATTTGTCCCAATGAGAGATCACACCAGCCCCCTGGCGCTCATCTCTGGCATGGTAAGACATCCAACAAACATTGTAGCAACAAGAATTTTTTTGGAAAGATACCGAATTTGTGACAGCTTTTACATAAGCAACATTTGCTGTCTTAAACAGTACATCCAGTCTTGGTTCTTAAATTGAAAATCAGAAAGTAATTTTATGTTTGTGAGAAGAGCAAAAGTAATTTGTGTAAATTAAAAATGACTGACACTAGCGTTAAGTTGTAATAGTAGCATTCAAGCTTTATGCACAGAATTTTTAAGTATAAGTACTTTACTGCAGTGCATAAACACAGTGGCTGTTAACCTCTTTAAAGTCAAATATTCCTCAATATTGACATGATCATTTGTCTACTTTCAGCATTACCCTCTTGCTCAGCTGGTCAGAAGCTCCCAGACCTGCAACTACAAGTTTGACAATGAGAAGAAACACATGACCTCTGGATCCTGCACAGAGAACCACATCCTCATTCCCTTCTCACACAAGTAAGTCCAACCTTGCTGTGCTCTATTATGTAAGTGTATGTACTGATATTTGATGTGTCTTATCCAAGTGTTCTACATTACTTTTTAACCAAGTGTCTTCTTCCTACAGGGGAGAGTACGGAGTTACCAATGTTGGAAAGCAAGAACTGACCCTGGTTCAGGTTTCTCCTCACAATGATAGAGTCTTTGACCGAAGTAAGCCCAATATTTCATTTGTGTTGTTTTAATTTATGGTTCATTGTTGAAATTACACTAAAGATAAATTTAACTCACTTCTACAATGCTGCTTGTGTATCACAGGTGACATTGCTCTGGGTCTTCATATGGAGGCTGTCGAGGACAAGTCTGTTGTCCAGGATAAAGCTGCATGTCTGGATCTCCTGAGAGAACTGGCCACTCTGCCTGAGACCGAAGGTGAGAGGAGGGCCCACCTCTTCCACAAGCTTGTCACCATGGTCCGCGGAATGAAGACTGAGACCCTGAGCCCTGCTATTCCTGAGGCTCTTGCAGTGTCCCGTGTTCTGACCTACCAGGTTCTGGCCCAGTGTGGAACCCCTGAGTGCAGCAGTGCCATCATGCAGATCCTCAGGACCTTTGACAGCTCGTCACTTGAGGTTGATGCCGCTGTTTTTGCTATGGGACTTGTGTCCAATCCCTCTGCCCTACTGATCAATGACATGCTTGAGATGGCCAAATACAAGATCAGCAAGCCCATCATGTATGCCCTGAGCAATGTTGTCAAGAGGTGAGTGAAGTTAACCAGACTTTAATCAAGGTAGAGGATTAGCTGGATGTTTCAGCGGATGTTTTTAAAATCAGATATTCAGGCTTGGAATTTCATTATCAATTTTCTCTATAACAGGTTTTACAAAACTGAAGGAAAACTGATCCCTGAGATTTACTCTGTTGCTGAGTTCATGGCAGCCCAGTTGGGTGACTGTTCTGGTCACAAAGACAACACTTTTATGACATTGAGGGTAGGTATCTAAAAAAACAAAAATTGTCACAATATTATCTGTGGAATTACTGCATACATGCACAATAAATCATTTGGTAGATTATCAGATGCATTTGAATTACATATTTTTTTAGTTATGTATTTACAAAAACCTCTGTGGTTTTCTCTTCAATTTTTGATTTAAAAAAAACAAAAACTGAACATAGACCTACAGAATGGCATTGTGAAATAACACTGCCACTGCCAAAAAAGGAAAAAAATTAATGAGGTAGAAAATTATGCTAAATGGAGAGTACCATAAATTATATTAAAAGACAGGAAAAACATTAACATTTGAAAGGTTTTCACATTGAATAAAAGATGCTAACTTTAGTCAAAACCTGACCACCACTGGATGTCCCCAAAAGCATGTCTGAATTTACATTCTGCTCAATGAAGAGAATGATTTTTTTTGTTTGTTTTGATTCTAGGTTATTGGAAACATGGCCCCAGCTGTTGTGCCTGCTAGTCCTGCACTCAGAGCTGCAGTGATCCAATGTGTGAACCAACCTGCAGCTTCCCTTGCTGTGCAGCAGGCTGCCATCCAAGTATACAGGCTGACTCCCGTCCCTGAAGAGGCAAGTCAAATTCATTGGTTTGACAGATTATTGTAATATTTATATCTACTGTAGGCTCATTTTATTGATCTCTTTTGGTCACAGGGCAGAGAGGTTCTCATGCAGGTACTCTTGGACAGCGCTAGCCCCATGCAAAAGCGTATTGCTGCATATCTGGTACTTATGAAGGACCCCCAGGCAAGTGAACTGGCTCAGCTGACCAATGCCTTGCCCACTGAGCAGGATAAACAAGTCATGAGCTTTGTGATCTCCCACATTACCAACATCTTGTCTTCAACTGAGCCTGAGACCCAAGAGTAAGTGAAGAGTTGATGCAGGTTTATATTTATATTAATGTTTAAATTTGTGTTTTCACATACTTGGTGAGTAGATTTTCCAATTTGACCACTATCATTGGAATAACTATGATATTTTTTCTTTCTTTCATAAAGACTGAGGCAGAAGATTCGTGATGCCCTGCAGGGTAATGAGATTGGTCCCATCATGGACCCCACCAAGTTCTCTCGCAACTACAAGATCGGATCCATGGAGGGCAACATGATCTTTGAGGGTACCAGTTACCTGCCCAAGGAAGTCATGCTTGAAATGACTCTTAAGGCATTTGGCTATGACATTGACATGATGGAGGTAAACAGTTTGAGCTATTTTAATACAAATCATGGTTGAGGTTGTCTTTCAGTAAGTTCAGTTGTGACTATGAAATTTTTGTCACCTTTACAGGTCGGTATGGAGGGCAAAGGATTTGAACCAACTGTTGATGCCCTGTTTGGAGAGAATGGATTCTTCCCTGACACTGCCCTCAAGACAATGTACTTTGTTGCTGACAACATGCCACTCAGAGTCAATGAGATCCTGCAGAACATGCTGCCAGCTATGAAGAAGTACAAGATGGAGAGACAGGTACTCAGAGCAATCCGTTTGGTTAATCAGACTTAAAACAATTGTAGTCATCATGTGTAATTTTTACATAATGGAATACTTTTGTAATAGTGTGCACACTTCTGTTTAGGCTTCCCAGAACCTTATGAGGGAGATCGGACGCAACCTCAACAAACTGGTAACAGAACTGAAGAGCACACAGTCTCCAGAGGCAATGGTGTATATGAGACTCTTAGGAAATGAGCTTGGATATCTGAGGACCAATGATATGGAGAGGATGGCTTATTCTGCTGCCATGATGATTGACAGCATGTTCAAGATGTTCCCCACAGATGTAAGTTGTTTTCCCAGTTATGTTAATTAAACATAGCTAACAGAATTGATTGTGTATTTGTTTATCATTTAAATTTCAATTGTGTTTTATGTGTTTTTATCTGTCATAGCTAATGAAGGAACTGATGACTAAGGCTGACAATTCGATCTTTGCCCACTACATCTTCATGGATAATGAATTCTTCCTGCCTACTGTCACTGGTGTGCCTCTGAGGATTGCACTGTCTGGTACATTCACTCCTGGTATCAAGGGTGGACTTAAGATTGCTCGTGACATGGTAATTACCCATAAATGTGTTTAATGCCACCTGTAGTTTTAATATTACACAGCATTGACAAAACTATTCACATTTCTCCTACTTTCCCACACAGAGCGAAGTTGCATTCATGCCCTCTGCTGGCATTGAGTTTGTAACTCAGGTTGGCTCCTACATCCCTGAATATGTCAACTCTGGATTAGAGATGCACACTAACATTTTCCACGAGAGTGGGCTCAGTGCCAAGATCTCCATGGAACGTGACCAAGTCAAGCTGACCATCCCTGCTCCACAGAGCCCTACCAAGCTCATCAAAATGACGTAAGCCTTGGTAGAACTTTCAGATATGCTATTTTTTCCATCTCAAATGCAGGACACAGGCAACAGTACCATTAGTAATGGAATAAAGCATCAGACAGAAGCTGTTTTGCACTTCTGGTTGTAATGCAACTGTTAAGCTAACCTGAAGTATAAAGGGAACAAATCATAAATGGAGAGACCAGGGGGGCAGAGGGGTAGGCCGCCCCAGGACCCACGCTCAGTAGGGCTCCACTAGGGACATAGTGCACGACCCGATTCGTGAGCGCAGCAGGAATAATAGAACTCTCTTAACTTTTTCAATTCATTCTCAGTGTGGGTTGCAATGGCAAAGTAACTGTCTGTATTTCTGCTCGGTGACTGGGAAGTGAAGACTGCTGAAGCAGTGATTCAAAGTTAATGACCAACTTCGCTGACAACTTTATCCAAAATATGAGCTATTCGCGTCTTTTTATGTTTGTGGTGAATGAAACTTGCAAGACGAAGTTTCAGCTGTCTGAGGCTCATTATGAGCTATTTGTGTTTGTGCATGGATGAGGCCAGACTATCTGACCTCACTTTACTTAATGGACTATGCTTAGCTACAGGCTGAGCAGGGTCAAAAATTGGTGAGTGAAACAAGTAACTTCCATAACTTATGGAAATTATGTTATGTACTAGATCTTGTACTGGGATTGACAAGCCTGCCAAGGCTTTGAATAAGGTGGATTTTCCCCAGTTTTGCATTTATAAGTGGTCCAGTCACCTGATGACTGTGTGTGATTTGAGAATGAGCCTGTGCAGAAGCTCTGTCTGCTTGTTGCTTGTGACAATTCATTCAAGGATATAGATATATATATAAAACAAGAGTGAGTGAGTCGTGTATTTGTTAAAGGCAGTGATACTTTTTGACATGGACAAAAACTCTTAAAGAATGAAGAAATATGTGTAAAGTCATGTATCTACAATATGTGTGCATTGTTTCTTTTTACATGCCGTCTAAATGCCATCCTAGAGTTTTCTACTTAAATGTAATGTGGTTTGCTGTATTACACCACTATGAAACACTCTGTTTTGATAAAATGACATGTTATCCTACTTAATACCTTATTTCTTTATAATGACCTGTCTCACCACATTGCTATTATAAGTGCTTAGTCTTAGACTTAATTTAGCTAACTTTGATGAATGTGTAGGGTCACAAGATGATAAAAAGTACAAAACAGAAAAAAGAGCAATTTCTGTTAATTTTTTTTTTTTTTTTTTTTTTTTTAGATTTTTCTCTAATTGCACTGCTCTTTTCTTGGGAAATACAGGGCATACTCACCTCTCCAGGGTTAAACAAAGATACAAACATCCATAATAAGTCTTTACTAACTTAAATTTTGTTTATGAAGAAATCAGTCAGGATGTTATATTAATCTGTTTTTTAACTCCATGCTCGTTGCATCTCAGCACCTCTCTGTGAGACTGCCTGTGGTGTTGTAGACCACTGTGTCTATTTTATGTTTATGTTATTTCCGTGTAAGAAAAACATGGTACTGAGACAGCACACCTGGCTTGTTGCTGTCTGTGGTCGTGGTGCTGAACCATTTGTTAATCAATGCACACTGAGCACTGTGTGCTGTCCTCGGTGCTGAAATGTCTGAATATGGCTGGCAAACTGTTTTCTTTTTTGTTCTTCAAAACAAGCTTGTTTGACAAAGTGGCTTCACTATATGTTATGAAGCACTATACTATATTTCTTAGACATAGGCTTACTTTGTTCAATAAGTGATAATTTGTGCAACATTTTTTTCCTCCGCACATAGCCTCTAATAAATAATTTAGGGAATTTTATATCTGTGATTTCAACCATTTTAACTTTCCTAAATTTAAATGAAAGAAAAACAGCCATATTTCAATTTTAACTTTGTTACATTTCAAATTTAGAAACAACCTGGTGGCAGTGACTGGATCAGAGGTGAGGACCATCCCCCCTATGGTGATGGACAAGGTTGACGTTAGTGAGTGCACCCCCTTCTTCGCTGGAATGAAATACTGCACTGCTCTGCAGTACACCGATGCTTTCTCTCAACAGACAGCCCCCTACTTCCCCTTCAACGGAGACAGCAAGTGAGCAAACCAACAGCAAATAATTAGCCTTCTAAAATAAATTACTTGAGAAATACTGGCTAATTTATTGAATTATCTTAATAGATTTGCTGTGGAGCTCCACCCTACTGGTGAAGTCACTGAGTACACAGCCACTGTTGCCTATGAGCTCCTCAGGGAAGGAGAAGAAGGCAGGCAGAAGGTTGACTCTGTGAAGTTTGTTCTGAGGGCTGAAGGTAATGTACAATATTTAAAAATCTTTCAACCTCATCACTGGCTCAATCTAGAGAGGTTTAATGGAGTTAAATAATATTACTGCACTGGTTTGTCAACAATAGGTGCAGAACCCACAGAAGCCAGAGCAATCATGAAATATAACAGAAGGAAGAATGTCATCACAGCCGACTTCCAGATCCCTGACTATGATGTGGAGGCTGGATTCAGACTGGGCGTTGTTGATGGGAACACCAAGGGCAAAGGAACTCACTCCATCTCTCTTGACCTTATTAACAAGAACATCCCTCAGCTCTCCCTGGTTGGCCGTGCCAAGTAAGAAATTAACCATGTATCCTGACCAAATAATATAAATGTCACCCTTATGATTGAGATTATGCTAACTCATTGGTAATTCTTTCAGTCTGAAGGCCATGAGGGAAGGTATGCTGCAAGTCCAACTTCTGGTCCCCTCAATCAACACTGATGCCACTGTCACAGCTAACCTGAAGCGTGAAGAAGAATTGGAATTGCAGCTTAAGAGTGAAATCAAGGTCATGGATGCCACATCTGAGCAGAAAATTGAAATTAAATATGGTAATGTATTTTCCAATTACTAATTTTTCAGAATATTCCTTGACAATTAACTTAATGGTTGCTTACTTCTTATATAGGTGCAGATGTTTTTTAATTTGTGTTTTGTTTTAATTCCTAAACCTGGGTCACAGTAGCTGGTTATCCTAAACGTTGTAAGACAAGAATCAGAATCAAGATGTTAGACAGAATCAAGATTTTGATCACATCTGTTAGAGCCTACACAGACTGCAGCCCTCAAAGCAAAATACGTTTTGGTTGCAAACCTGCCATTTTACTTGGGAGAAAATGCCAAATTCGATTTTGTTTAGAATTTTTTCCCCTTAACTCTAACCTGGGTTTTAAAAGCATATTTCCACATGTCTGATGACTTCATTGTTCTCTATTGTTGCAGATTTTACTTGGGAGAAAATGCCAAATTCGATTTTGTTTAGAATTTTTTCCCCTTAACTCTAACCTGGGTTTTAAAAGGATATTTCCACATGTCTGATGATTTCATTGTTCTCTATTGTTGCAGATGCCAGCAAAGTTGAGGTTGAGTTCAAGTCTGATGTGAACGCTGAGACAACCATCTTGCCAAACGCTGATATGTTTGAGAAGTATGGCAACCAACTTCTTGACACACAGGTGGGGCAGACTGACATGAAAGTCCGTCACATCTTTAAGGAGTTTGTGGAGGTATGAATCTTTGATTTAACAATTAATCTGATTTTCATGGGTAAAATGTGAAGCAAGCATAAAACAAGGATTATCTGTTTCTTAGGCGGCAAACAACTACATGGACAAGTATGGTGCTGATATCCCTTACATTCAGAACTTCAGGGTACCTGATATGCCTGAGATTTCCCTGCCAGAGACACTGTTCCTGAATGCGTAAGTGTACACAAGTTCATGGCAATTGTTTAAATGATCTGATTTTATTCCCAAAACATTTATGCATTTGACTTCTGTCTTTTTAACAGTGAAGCAAAGGCTGTCTACTACTTCAACAATGAGCGATTCACCATTACTATCCCTCTCCCTCTTGGAGGAAAGTCAACAGAAGAGCTCAACTTCCCACCCGCTTTGACCACACCTTATGTGTCTCTACCCCAGTTTGGACTAGAGATCGCATCCATGGAGATTCCAATCCCAGAGCTTTTTGTCCCTGAGAGCCTTACTCTCTCTTTTCCTCTTTTTGGTAAAGCTGAGGTTTCAACTCTGATGAAGAGCAACCTTTACGACATGGAGGCCTCAATGGCTGCCGGCAAAGATGTTGTGGAAACACCTAGCTACTCAGCTAAGTTTGATGTGAAAGGAACCTCCCCACTTGACATCCTCTCAGTTAAGATTGAAGGTATTTCATAGTAAATATTCATAAATTTAGAAATTGTCACATTATTGTCTTTAACTAACAGTTATAATGATGTACTATTACTATTGTAATATAATCCCACTATCCTTGCAATGATCAGTTATCTTTTCTTCTTGCGTGTTTTATTTAGGCTCTGGAATGTTGGCCACCACTGAATCCATCAAGGCCCACTTGAAAAGCTCTTTGGCCCATAAATTTATTGAAGCCAGTATTAGTATTGTTGAAGATGCAACCATCTCTGACAAAATCAATTTGAGATCAAGCAGCAAGATTGAAGCCACAAGCCCTTTTGGTCTCAATATTGCACTGGAGCACACTGGTATGGCTGGTGTCAACACTGAAGAAATCTCTGCCGACAGCAACTTTGAGGGAATGTTCAACGCTGGACCCCTCTATGGCAAGACCATTTCAACCCAGTCATTTACCATCCTCCCATTCAGGCCAGAAGCAAAGATCGATTCTTCTGTTCAGTTTGACTCTACAATTGTTAAGGCCCAGAACACAATTGCAGCAACCCTTGTCAATGGCGAATTCTCAGTTGTGTCCAACACCAATGCCTTTGAAGACACCTTGACCCATGTTGTTGACCTTTCTTTCAAAGACAGCAAGCTCTCACTGAAATGTGATGCTAATGCCCTTGCTCTTGGTATGAAGATCCACAACCAGGCTAAAGCCTCTGCTGGTGCTGGCGAAGTTGTCCTGAGAATGGAGACAAATGCAGACCACTCTGAAAACCGTGTTTACTCTCTGCTGACTGCCTCTCTTGATGTCAATGGTCTGGCTGTAAACAATGATGCCACTGTGAAGCTCCTTGAGAATGAGGGTACTCACAAGATAACTCTGAGAATGAACAAGGATGGTTTGACCACAAGTGGAACAACCACCCTCCAGAGCCCCCTGTCCCTGGAAAACACCTTCAGTGCTGGGCTTGATGCTTCAAGGGCTACTCTATCCATTACCAATAAGGCTGCAATGGATGTCATCAAGGTTGATAATGCCAACACTCTGATCATTACTCTTTCTAGCCTTGACTTTAACTCAAAGGCTGAAGCCACCGTTAGTGAATATGCTTCTTACATTCATGATATCACCATTGACCTGAAACCCTACACTGCTTCTGCAAATGTTAATAATAACCTGAAACTTCTGGCTGCCAATTTCATAAATGAGGCTCAGCTGCAGGCAGAGCTTTACAAGATGGACCTGACTGGAAGCATGAAAGCCACCTATGGGGAGGAAGAGATCAAGCACACCTATCAGGTTAACTATGCTGATATGACTGCTACCGCAAAGTGCAGCACCACTGGAAAACTCTTTGGAACTCACATGAGCCACAACACTGAGCTTGAAATTATTGGTCTTGCTGCCAGGATCACCAATGATGCCCGCTTCAACTCACAGCCAATGCGCTTTGACCACACCATCCGTTGCAGCATTGTTCCCTTTGATTTCAACCTTGATGCCATCTTCAATGCTGATGGAGACATGACCATGTATGGAAAGCAGAGTGCCCAGCTCTATGGCAAGTTCCTCCTCAAAGCACAACCCCTGGCTTTTGCTAGCTCACATGAATGCAGGGCATCTGTGACCCAGCAGTTTGATAATGGTTTTTCCCTAGAGACCACATTTGACAACAAGATGGATACTGTTCTGTCACTCCAAGAGCAGAAGACCAGTTTTAGAGTGAAGTCTAAAATTAATGAGCATGCCTTTAATCAGGACATGAGTGTTTACAACACTGCTGAAAGAACAGGAATGGAAATTTCTGGTACCATCCTCACAAATATCATTAACACAGAGTCCACAGAGAACCAGGAATTCACCATCTCTGGCTTCCTCAAGTATGACAAGAACACAAATAGTCACATAATTCAGTTTCCTCTAATTGAAAATTTGCCTGTCTTCATGGAAAGCATCAAGGGTTTTGTTGTGCATATTGCAGAGGCACTGCAGGACTACATTAACAATGAGGAGATAAGGGCTAAACTTGAGGCTCTTCCCCAGTATGTAAGTGAATTTGTTTCTCAACTGAATATTGATGGCAAGGTCATTCAGCTGAAGCAGTATTTCAATGATTTTACCCAACAATATGTCATCTCCATGGAGGATGTGGAAGACTCTTTGAGAAACCTGAAAGTTACTGTTGAGAAACTGCTGGCTGATCTCTCTGTTTACATCCAACATTTTGCTGATATGATGAAAGAGATTATTGTTAGTGGCACCCTGCCTGAAACCCTCATTCAGAAGATCCAGCAACAGCTGAATGCTATTAATGAGGACTTTGACATCAAGGCTATGGTTGTATATATGATTGATACCATGAGGGAGATGATCCAGCAGATTCACCTGGAGCGCAGTAGCGTCGAATTCCTGCGTTATATTGAGAACAACTACGAAATCACGTTGAAACTGAAGATGTTCCTGAATGATATGAAGAACTTCATTGAGAACTTTGACATGTCGACATACGTCGCTGAACTGAAAACATATATTTCATCCATCAACTTCAAAGGTCACATTGAGGAACTGGTGAGTCAGATTCCCACAGAGATATTCAGTGACATTAGCAAAATGATTCGGGACCTTGACATCGTAGGCAAAATCAACACATTCTATGCCAATATGAGAGAGTTGATTGTAAAGTTTGAGGTTGACAAGAAGGTTCAAGCTGTCTTGGAAAAGGTTGTGGAGGTCATCGAGCAGTTCAAAATTGATGAAACTATCAGGGCTGTAGCCAAGATGGTGAAAGATGCAGACATCCCTACAAGATTCACACAAGCCTTCCAGGGTGCTATCAACTATTTGAAAGCAACCGAAGTGAGGGATATAATTGGGCAACTGAATATGTATATCGAATCTATTGTGCAGAAGCTGAACTCATTGGATTATAATGACATTGTGGATTTGACCAATCAATTCATTGCTGAGTACACAATGTACGTGAATGAGCTGATCAGGACTCTTGAAATCCCCCAGAAGCTTGAGGCAACAAGAGATTTTGTCAACTTTGTCTTATCCTCTGCTAAAGGATTCATGGATCACCTGAGAGAAATCAAAGTTGCGGAAATGATGAAATCGGTAAAGGAAATGATTGACCAGGTTGTGTTTGATGACCTTAAGAGATTCTTCGAATTTATAAAACAGGAAATCACAAATCTGGATGTCAAAGCTGTGTTTGGCTTTTATCTAGAGACAGTGAGTGAATTCTACAGGGAGGTCATAGTCCTTGTCACTGATGTGTTTACCACAATGGTTGAGATGATTAAGAAGGTGGCACCTGAGCAAAAGATCATCAGCGAGATTCAGCAGATCATTGATGGGTTAATTACTGAACTGAAGAAAGCCGAGCTGAACACGCCATCCTTCATTGTTCCTCTCACTAATCTTATTGTACCTTCCATGAAGTTCAGGATGGATGAGATTCAGCAGTTTGAAATTCCAACACAGCTGGACATCCCTGAGTTCACCATCCTGGGTTTCCACACTGTGGAAGCTACCACAATTTCCTTTGATGACATCAAGCAGAAAATCATTGAAATCATTGATTTCATTGTAAACTTTGAGATCAAAATGCTTGATTCAGATGCTTTCTTTGGAGACCTGACACTGAACTACCTACCTTCCATGCCTGAGATAAACCTCCCAGAGATCACTCTTCCTGAGATCTCATTCCCTACCATCCCACAAGTTCCCATAGAAAAGCTGGTTAAGTCTCTTCAGGTTCCTGAGATCAAACTGCCAACTATTCCAAGTGAGATCATGGTCCCATGCTTTGGTAAACTCTATGGTGAGATTAGATTCCAAACTCCCATCTACACTGTCAAGACATCTGCTGAGTTCCAAAACTCCACTGAGAATGAAATGACACCTAAGTTCACTGGATTCCTTATTTCCCAGGGCACATCTCCAAGTTTTGAAATTCTTAATTACAAATTTGACTCCACTGCTCATATTGCAATCCCCAAAATGAGTCGTGTTGTCCTTGCAGAGACTCTAAAGTTCAACCATCTTGCTCTTGGAGTTGATCATCAGGCATCTGTAACTCTCTATGGACGATCAGCCCAGGCACAAGCCAAGACTGCAGTGAAGGTCACCACTACACCTTACACTGCTGACCTTATGAATACAGCCTTTATTGCTATGGAAGGGGGAGTGTCTGCTGCTCTGGACACAACTTACAATCATTTAGTGAACTTCCCAATCATCAATGTCAGAAGTGATGCCACTGTAACCCAGAAAGTAATTGCTCGCCAAGATGGCTACACCCTCACTCTAACAGTTGACAATGTTGGCAATGGCAAGTTTAATGCTGAAGAGGGCAACCACAAGAGCAACCTGCATATGTCACTCACTCCTAGCATTGTCACACTAACTTTCTCTGGTGACACAGACTCTACCATCTTGAAGATGAAACAGCAAATTACTGCTGAATCTGGCACCCTTGTCTACTTCAAGTTTAACATCCGTAATGAGGCAGAAGCACCAATCATAAAGAACAGTCTTGTTGTGGCATCTGGACATGCTAACCTTTATGATATGAAGATTGAGCTGAAGGCAAACCATGATACAGAACTGTACGGTGCAGTGACTGGAGTCCTGTCCAATGGAATCAACATCATAGTCCAACCCATTGAGTTTGTCTTTGAATTCCAGAACAAAGGAAATGCCAAGGTCAACATTTTTGAAACTCTGATTGCTAAGATAGATCTGCAGAATGATTACTCAGCCATCTTCAAACCTGACAGCCAACAGATGAACACAGTATCTCTGGCTCGTCTTAATCAGTACAAAATGTCATACAACTTCACTGTTAGTAATAATGAAAACGAGGCTGGTGTCTTTGTTGCCATGGAAAGTGAAGCCGATCTTGACTTTCTGAGATCCCCCATCAGCATTCCTGAAATTGATCTGCCTTTTGTTGACTTCCGTACTCCAGCTATCAGTGATCTGAACTTGTATGAGCAGACCGGATTGAAGCAACTTTTGACCACCACCGAACAGACTGTTGATGTGGATGCCAAGATAGTTTACCAGAAAATGAAGGCTGCCCCCATGGGTAACATGATCACGGAGCTGTCCTTCAAGTCTGCTATTATTAATCTAAATGTCAATGCTGGACTGTATGCTGAGGATGATCTTGTATTCCGTATGGGAGCTACCACCACCTCTGTATTTGAGGGCCTTAAAGCCAAACTTGATGGTACCACCAGTCTGACCACCAAGAGAGGAATCAAATTGGCCAATTCCCTGTCCCTGGAAAATAGTCACATTGAAGGCACTCATGACAGCACAGTCAGTATGAGCACTGAAACTTTTGAAACTGCTGTCTCTGTGACTACTGTTGCAAAGATTGCCCTGCCCATACTCAACCTGGAAGCAAACCAAAATCTGGTTGCAGACACCAAAACCAAAGCAAATGCTATCTCCACCATGAGAATGAGGGGTGATTTCAACATCCCTGTGATCAATGCTGTTGGAAAGACAGAGGCAGACCACAGTCTGAAGTTGGAGGGAACCTTTGAGGATGTTTCCATGGAGTCATCCACTAAGGCAAACATGGATGGCACAGTGCTTGAAGACTATCTAGTTTTGGGAATCCTGGATAATGAGGTTAATCTGTACCTGAATAATGATGGTCTACGCTCCACCTCCAAGATCATTGCTGATGCCAAACTTAACCATGCCACCACCAAAGTCATCAGCATGGATATAAATGAGAATCTTGCTGTTGAAGCCTCCATGAGCCGTGTATATGCGGTGCTGAAGTATACTGGCAACAACGAAGCAAACCTGTTCAATTTCAACACCAAGGGGAAGCATGTGGCCCAGGCTACCATTGATCTTGCACCAACATCCTTGACTGCTGATATTGAGATTGATATGTCTCAGCCAAGCGATCTGGGTGATCTCACCTTCTATGAGAAAACTGTTGCTGAAGTGACAGCTGCCAAGCAGAAGATCTCTACCAATACCAAGTTTGTCAGCTCACTGTACACCACAAACCTGGTAGCAGAAGTGGAGGGCGATGCTCCTGTCTTCAAAGTCACCTTTAAGTCCTCTGCCACCTCTGGCATTGTGTTCTTGGAATATGACATGGATGGTGAGTTGTTTAAATTCCTTAACCATATTTAACTGTTTTATGTTGCAAGCATTGTTGAGCACAAAATCTTACAAACAATTCTTTTCATTAGGTTCAACTACAGCAAACTTTGAGAATGAAGCTCTGAGCATGAATACCAAGGTTGTCCTGACACATGCTGACCTGACCATGGATGTCAATCATGTCATTACCCAAGCCTTGAGGTAACATTCTGTGTTTGTTTTAAAATACATTTTGAATAATTGCTTCCAATTTTCAAAGTTTAAAGTAATTGTGAAATTTCTTCAAATTTTAGGAGAAAGCGCCAAGTTGATGACAGGTAAATATTTTTTCTACTTTTTCTACATTTTTAATTTTTGACAATTTATTTTAACATATAAATCAGATTACTTCATGTTAAATTGCATATCAAAAATTAATCAAAAAATTTCGTTTGAAATGTTCTTTTTCTTTCTCAGTGTCTCTCGCCACACCCTGAATGTGGACATCACCAGTCCTACTTTCACTGATGTGAACCTTCGCTATGCTGCTCGCAGAGATGGTATCAGCGCTTCAGTATCTACCCCATCCACCGGCTTCCTTGGCCTTCAGTTCAATGGCAGAGTCCCATCTCAGATGGGTGCAAGAGTCTATGGCCGTTATCCTGTGAGTATGATTAACGTGATTGTTTTAATAGCATAGGGAAGTGGATACTAAAATCCTAATATCACAAACAATATTTTCTTTTCTCCTATTCAACAGTCTGCCCCAGAGGTTGATGTTGACATCTTGGTCATCAGAACATCTTCTAAGGATGCTGATAAGATGAACCTACAAATTGCCTACAACATGGAGACACCCAAAGTGATGCTCTCTGAATTCAAGACAAGACTCCCTTCCATCATCTCTTCAATCACAGTGTTTGCTGACAAGTACCAGATCACTAAGAACATGGAGGAGCTGAAGAACTCTGTTGTTAACCGCATCAACGAGGCCTATAACGATGCCATCAACTATGACGTTCAAATGAGCCAGCTGTCAATCTTCTTCAGGAACATCATTGTCCAGTACCAGAAAACTGTCCAGGTCTTCCTGGATGCTGTTGTCAAGGTCTTGAGGGAGACCCAGTTTAAACTGCCAGGGTCTGAGGAGATGACCACTCTCCCTGAGGTCCTAAAGCAGCTGACCAGCAGCATTGCTGCTATGCTAGATAAAACCATCCAGATTATTTATGAGAACATGGAGGTCTACTATAACTCCTTTGTTGAGAAGATCAGCAGTGTGAAATTGCGCATGCCGGTTGGTGATGCAATTACTGGAGGCCAGATCTTTGATCAGGTGAAAACAGCTTTCAAGAACATCTTTGATGAACTGGTGGACTTTGTGAAAAATATGGAGAGTCTTGACACAATGCTAGTGAAGATAGGTGACACTCTGAAAGCTGTTGTTGAGAAATCTGAGGAGTTTGTTGACTCAGTCAAGTCTGACTATTTAGATGCAGTGTTCATCAACATCAATGTCCTCTATCGTAACTTTATCACAGTCATAAAGACAGCTGTTAACAAGCTCTCTCTAAGTATGGAGGACCTCAACAATCTTTTTAATAACATTATGAATGTGGTCATTAATGTGATGGGGCAGTTCAATGAAACTGTTTATAGTTTCCTGCAGCAAGTTTCAGAGGAGGCTCAAGGCAACATAAAAGTTAGTGAAGGAAGGCTTGAGATTGACCTTCCATTTCCCTTCCAACAGTGAGGAACCCTCACAGACTGAGGCATAAGTCAATATGAAACACTATCACCTGTTTAAGACATATGCTTGGAAGGAGTATGGACAATTAGCTCTTTAACCATATTTATAACAACAAGTTTAACAAAGACACCTGTTGTATCATTTTAATTTAGATAGTTTATTGTGTACAAACATTGAAAATGTAACATTGTGCTGAGATTCACCTTCCTGCAAAGAGTGAAAAGCATAAATAAAATACATCAATACAATCTGTAAATGTCTGATTTCCTTATTCATGTTTTTCAGAATTCACAACCAGTTAGTCTTTTACCCAAGTTAGTGTTTTAACACATTTTGCATGAATTTCACTAATTTTTTTTTTTTAAAGCTCAGAGCTTCAGAGTTACCCTGATTAATTTTCTCTGGGAAGTTAACAATTTGATTTGCAAGGCATTGGGGAATTCAAGGTAACATGAGACTGGCCAGTGATGTAAAAAACTTAATTTGCAAAATTTTGAAAAATTAAAACTTAATAGAAATGTGGGCAAAATTTGCTTGGAAACTCCATAGTGATTTGCCGAAAGTGATATAGTGGTGGGACGGGAAGTTTAGTGTTTATGTGCTGTTAATAAATTTCTGTAGAGGAGTTGATCATTGCTACAGTCTATTATGTAGTTGTTATGTAGTAGTACAATATATGTTCACTGTAAAAACATTCTTTCAAGCAGTCAGCTGTTTTACCTTACAACAGCTGGTTTAACAGGAACATCTTGTACATTACATATTAAAAGTTATGTTCTAGATTATATCAAATGCTTTCATCACTAAGGACAAAAGAGACAGAAATAAAAATAAAACATTTAGAGCCACTGATTGATGCAATTAAAAGGTTTTCTGTTTCCATATCTTTGTCAGCCTTTGTAGTGGAAGATGGACTGAGCAGTAGAAATTAAATGTATTTTGTTCATGTACAGTTACTTTGCACTTGACCACATACAGTATGTTATATGGGCTACAGAACTGTCCTTTTCAGGTTCTTGTTCCTCCTCTGTTGTGGTCAGAGGATCCAATCAAGGGAACTGCTATTAACTGAACCATTCGAACAATCTATGTTTTTATGCCATGTATAACATGTCAAAAATATACTGTCAATATACCTATTAAAGCCATGCATCCTCTGAATACCCTGGGTCTCTAGTTTGTGGTTGTAAATTTTCATCAGGCTGTGATTATCCTAGAGGTCTCAATAGGTCATTTTATACAGTGAGGTCAAGTTTCAATAAATGATCTCACTACAATGAAATGGCTACTATAGGGACTAACATCATCACACATGAATATAATTGGGCTCATTTAATCCACAAGAGTCTGAGCTTTCCAGTCACACCAAATTAATTCAATTCCAAGACTGTTTGAGGACCCCAGCATGCAGAAATATTCAAATACACCATTTTTGGAATAAGCAAAAATAACACATTTATACTGCATGCAAAAAACTGCATGGTTTTTGCCCAAAACTGCATGGGACTAGCATTAAGTGGGCATGTCTGTCAAGGGCTGACTTGTGGGTGACCTTAGAACCCCTTTTCATTCAGATATCTTGAAGTGAGAGGCCAAGGGACATCTCTTTGCCAGTTTTTCCCTCACCAAAATTTAGCGTAATTTTGGAGTGTTATTCAGCTCCCTTTGCGACAAGCTAGCATGACACGGTTGGTACCAATGGATTCCTTAGGTCACCTAGTTTCACATGATACCAGATATCTTCACTGTATCTGAAAACTGAGCCTACAGCCTCTGAAAGCCAGTAATGTCAACCGGCATCCTCTGGGAGTGGAAGAGGTTAAAAGTATCCAGACTGATTCTTATGTTTTTATTATGTAGCAGTCATTGTTTGTATCTCTTGCCAGTCATTATCTCAGCTCCTTCTTATGTTTCCTCTTTGGCTTAATATCACCTTCCTTCGAGATGGATATACATCTTTAAATCAGACTCTTAAATTGTTTGATATTGTTGTTATTAGGAAAAAATATAACATCTTTTATCCCAGGGAGGTGGGATTTTCTAAGATACAGGAGGAATACAATTAATTGTTAATTAATTAAATTTTTTACATTTATTGCCTCTCACGTAGCCTGTTGCCCTTTCAGGATAGAGCAAGCAAGAATAGATCACTGATCATTGTTTTTATGTCCATATAGTGGTGTAAACTGAGATTTGTATGTCAAACTCCAATCATCCAAACATAAAAAATGGGTTAATGAATAATAAAACTAATGCTGTTTGATATGATGAGCCCTCTTAGATTAGATATTGACACCTTTCACAACTACCAGGCTCATCAGAAACTGATTATTTTCTCTAAAGCAATCACATCAGCCTCTGTCAGATTCACCAGGGTCCTGTCTGTTGATAAGAGGTTTGTTACGATTGAACATTTGAAGGTTTGCACAGTGACAAAAATAATTTCTCACCATTTGTGAAGTGAAAAGGTATGATGCATTTATGTTTATCTTTATTTATTTATCTTGTTTATGTCGCTTTGGATAAAATGCAAAATGAAATTGTAACATTGTAACAACTGATAGTGTTATAAACCAGGAGTATCCTTCATATAGCCCATGAAAACTTGGTTTCAAATCTCAAGTTTTTCTCAATAACATTGAATATTCATGACTAAATAAATAACATCAAAGTTTAAGTTCGGGAAAAAAAAATCTAAATCTTCTCTTATCATTTATTAAGAGGTTAACATTTAAAACGTCAGCTAATCTGCTTCATCAGGATTGGATGGGTGTGGTTTAATCAGTTTTGACTGATATGTTACCAAGTGGCTCTGCAACATGAGCAAACAATCCACAATTGTCAGCACATTTGGATTCAAATGTTGCTAGCTCTTGATCAGTGCACATAAGTACATGACATCACCTTTTTCCAACTGAGCCCTGCCCACTTGATAGCAGGGAGAAAGTTGCAGACGAAACAAATAAACATATACATACAACAAATCTCAGAAAACAACCAAAACCCATGCAACTTTGGCAGAAAATGTGATGTTCTTGTAGGACGATATCATTCAAAGTAAGAATATGATAAAATATTGAGAAAATATGTTTGTTTATGTTTAAAGTTTTGTAATATTTTGGTGAAGTTTTATATATATTACAGATATCTCTGCAACAACTATGCCTCAAAATGATTTCACTACACCTTTGGTGTGGCCCACTATGTGTCATGATAAGATTATTTTTATCCAAAAAAGATAACCAGTTGAGAGAATGTTAAACATAATTTAACGTAAAAGTGCAAAAGATCATGTCACAGCGGACAGAGACTGTAGTCCAATGCCACTTTGACAAGATGCTTGATAACAACCTGTTCAAGTTCAGTGTTACAACTCCTTATCAATGGCATGGGGGCAAAACCTCACAGTTTCTAGCTTGTACTTTTGAATAAGCATTTCAACTGTATGATTATGCAATATATACTTCTCAGCTTGACACACCAATTAAAGTTGAGAGACTAAGTGGCATCATTTTGATTGTTTCTCTTTAATCAGTTTCAGTACTTTGTCAAAAAAAAAGAAACTTTAAATATTTTATATATTTAATCTTAGCTGTTGATTATTAAGAAGTATATTTAATATTGAGATGAATTATAGATTTACAGTACCAGTCAAAAGTTTGGACACACCCTCCCATTCACTTAAATGAGAAAGTGTGTCCAGACCTTTGACTGGCACTGTATATTTAAATATATGATTTATATAGAAAAATGTAAAGCAATTCATACAAAAAATGAAAAACAAAATCTTCTGACATAGTGGTCAATTTACTATGTACTGTTATGTGTTCAGAGTTTGCAGATGCAGTTTTGACATAAACTTATACAAGGGCATCTTTTGTATTCACGATGATGAGACATTTGTTGAAACTCAACAATTCTAAATTCATTTGTCACCTAAGCTTAAACAGGATATTCCTTGTATCATATTACAATTTGATATTGCAACCACTCAGACCAGTTAAAGTCTGTGATTAAATCATCAGTAACTCAGTGACAAAAAGACAGGATTCTTCATATTTGTTCAGATTTATTATAAATCAGGATTGCTCTATGCTCAATCTAATAACTTAAACTCTGGAATGATACCCATCAGTAGTGATGTGGAGTATGTGAATTGCACTTCTGGTTATTTGTAACTTCTAATTATCTTCCACTGAACGCTACTTGAATGGGTTCACAAATATTAACTTATTTATACCTGGCAATCATATTCATGGAAGGCTTTATGGAACTAGTTGCCTTTGTCCCTCCACACATACATATGAAGTGAACTTTGGAGCTGAGACAGTACTGTATGTAATACCCACCTCCCCTTCATATGGAACACCTTTGCTATAAAAAGCCTATGGAGAGGTTAAGGTCTCAGTCTCACCTGAGTACTCACAACGAGAGAGTTTCAGCGAGCCCATCATGGGGGACTCAAAGCTTTGTCTTTTCATACTCCTAATCACTCTTGCCTTGGCTTGTAAGTATATTTTAATTACCATCATGCTGCTTTTGATTAGGGATACCATGAATATGATAATAATTAAAGCAAACAAATTGAAGTGAACACTGAACTCTCTTTGGAGTAAAATAATTTACTTGCAGGAGGAAACAAAGTTTTGCATTTAACTTTCTTTATTTCTTTTACAGATGCACAGACGGAGCATGTATCCTGCCTGCGTAAGTTCAATATTTTAATATTACACAACCTGTATGCAATGTAAATGTTAGTAACCGCAACTGTTAAAGAAATTGACAATCAACAATAGTTTTTAAAAGTCCAGACTTAAACTGAACTTTGGTGCCAGCACACACAGTATAGTATTTTTCCCAACATTTTGCAAATGAATACTACATGACTGCATTGCATTGTCTCACCGTTCTTGTAGTATAGAGAACTCTAATTTTAAAAAAAAACATTATCTTCTCTATTAGTAAACCAAAGGTACAAAGCCTACCACAAGTATGAATACTTGTACGAAGCTGAGTCCTTGAACGCCGTCAATGGTGCTTCACATCTCAAGAATGGACCTAAGGCCACTTGCAAGGTATAGTACATGCCACTCTCTTGACAGCTAAATTTCACCATTCTACATTATAATCTATGTTTTTCTTCCTACACTATATGTGGCAAGGAAAATCTAAAATCATCTTTTGAAACAGGTTGAAATTGAAGTACCCCAGGCTTGTAGTTTCAACATCCGCACCACTGGCTGTAGCCTGAGTGAGGTGGTCAACATAGACACAGAGGGCAACCCTATGTTCAGTCCTGCACCCGGCTCTGATGCCTTTGCTGCTGAAATGGAGAGGTATAGTTTCCCATTAAGTGACATATCCAGTTTTATGAACATGCGTATATACAGTATTATGCAATGGAACATATTTACAAAATGACTTTATGGAAAATAATCCCTACTTTCTTAGATATCCTCTGAAGGTTGTAGTTGAGGGTGTGTATGATGTGAAATTGTACCCTGAGGACGGTGAGACAACAACCATCCTGAACATCAAAAGGGGTATCATCTCTGGCCTGGCTGTGCCTCTGCTGGAAGAAGACAAGAACAAGAACATGGTAAGTCTTTTACTTATCACTGTATGCTTACAAATGTAGACTTACATATTTTTTAATCAAACACTTCTTCCTCATATGAGAACTGCTTCCCCAAACACAATGAAAAGAATGCAATGGTATTGAAATGATATCAATATTTCTGTTCACACCATTTCAGCCCACTATCCACGGCATGTGCAAAACCCATTACTCCATCAATGCTAGAGAGGACATTGCAACTGACATCAGTCTCAGCAGAGATCTGTCCACATGTGACAAATTTGTCCCAATGAGAGATCACACCAGCCCCTTGGCGCTCATCTCTGGCATGGTAAGACATCCAAGCAACACGTGGGTGCATCTGGTTTAAAATTTTCATGACATTCTGCCTAATAGACAATACTGCTAGAACTGATGTGAGCAAATTCACTGACTCAAAATCCAATGAAAATTGTATCAAAGTACTAGTTCTACTTGACTGGCATGTAACCTATCTTCAGTGCAGTGTAAAACCAAAGCACAACAGTATCCTTAGCATCCACATTGTTGTTCAAATCATTGGATAAGAATCATGCAGTTTAGCTTGATTTTTTGTCTACTTTCAGCACTACCCTCTTGCCCAGCTGGTCAGAAGCTCCCAGACCTGCAACTACAAGTTTGACAATGAGAAGAAACACATGACCTCTGGATCCTGCACAGAGAACCACATCCTCATTCCCTTCTCACACAAGTAAGTCCAACCTTACATTGCACTCTGTACCATGCTCCATTATGTAAGTGTACTGATATTTGATGTGTCTTATCCAAGTGTTCTACATTACTTTTTAACCAAGTGTTTTCTTCCTACAGGGGAGAGTATGGTATTACCAACATTGGAAAGCAAGAACTGACCCTGGTTCAGGTTTCTCCTCACAACGACAGAGTCTTTGACCGAAGTAAGTCCATGGTTTAATTTGTGTTGTTTTAATTTATGGTTCATTGTTGAAATTGTCACTAAAGATAAATTTAACTCACTTCTACAATGCTGCTTGTGTATCACAGGTGACATTGCTCTGGGTCTTCATATGGAGGCTGTCGAGGACAAGTCTGTTGTCCAGGATAAAGCTGCATGTCTGGATCTCCTGAGAGAACTGGCCACTCTGCCTGAGACCGAAGGTGAGAGGAGGGCCCACCTCTTCCACAAGCTTGTCACCATGGTCCGCGGAATGAAGACTGAGACCCTGAGCCCTGCTATTCCTGAGGCTCTTGCAGTGTCCCGTGTCCTGACCTACCAGGTTCTGGCCCAGTGTGGAACCCCTGAGTGCAGCAGTGCCATCATGCAGATCCTCAGGACCTTTGACAGCTCGTCACTTGAGGTTGATGCCGCTGTTTTTGCTATGGGACTTGTGTCCAATCCCTCTGCCCTACTGATCAATGACATGCTTGAGATGGCCAAATACAAGATCAGCAAGCCCATCATGTATGCCCTGAGCAATGTTGTCAAGAGGTGAGTGAAGTTAACCAGACTTTAATCAAGGTAGAGGATTAGCTGGATGTTTCAGCGGATGTTTTTAAAATCAGATATTCAGGCTTGGAATTTCATTATCAATTTTCTCTATAACAGGTTTTACAAAACTGAAGGAAAACTGATCCCTGAGATTTACTCTGTTGCTGAGTTCATGGCAGCCCAGTTGGGTGACTGTTCTGGTCACAAAGACAACACTTTTATGACATTGAGGGTAGGTATCTAAAAAAACAAAAATTGTCACAATATTATCTGTGGAATTACTGCATACATGCGCAATAAATCATTTGGTAGATTATCAGATGCATTTGAATTACATATTTTTTTAGTTATGTATTTACAAAAACCTCTGTGGTTTTCTCTTCAATTTTTGATTTAAAAAAAACAAAAACTGAACATAGACCTACAGAATGGCATTGTGAAATAACACTGCCACTGCCAAAAAAGGAAAAAAATTAATGAGGTAGAAAATTATGCTAAATGGAGAGTACCATAAATTATATTAAAAGACAGGAAAAACATTAACATTTGAAAGGTTTTCACATTGAATAAAAGATGCTAACTTTAGTCAAAACCTGACCACCACTGGATGTCCCCAAAAGCATGTCTGAATTTACATTCTGCTCAATGAAGAGAATGATTTTTTTTGTTTGTTTTGATTCTAGGTTATTGGAAACATGGCCCCAGCTGTTGTGCCTGCTAGTCCTGCACTCAGAGCTGCAGTGATCCAATGTGTGAACCAACCTGCAGCTTCCCTTGCTGTGCAGCAGGCTGCCATCCAAGTATACAGGCTGACTCCCGTCCCTGAAGAGGCAAGTCAAATTCATTGGTTTGACAGATTATTGTAATATTTATATCTACTGTAGGCTCATTTTATTGATCTCTTTTGGTCACAGGGCAGAGAGGTTCTCATGCAGGTACTCTTGGACAGCGCTAGCCCCATGCAAAAGCGTATTGCTGCATATCTGGTACTTATGAAGGACCCCCAGGCAAGTGACCTGGCTCAGCTGACCAATGCCTTGCCCACTGAGCAGGATAAACAAGTCATGAGCTTTGTGATCTCCCACATTACCAACATCTTGTCTTCAACTGAGCCTGAGACCCAAGAGTAAGTGAAGAGTTGATGCAGGTTTATATTTATATTAATGTTTAAATTTGTGTTTTCACATACTTGGTGAGTAGATTTTCCAATTTGACCACTATCATTGGAATAACTATGATATTTTTTCTTTCTTTCATAAAGACTGAGGCAGAAGATTCGTGATGCCCTGCAGGGTAATGAGATTGGTCCCATCATGGACCCCACCAAGTTCTCTCGCAACTACAAGATCGGATCCATGGAGGGCAACATGATCTTTGAGGGTACCAGTTACCTGCCCAAGGAAGTCATGCTTGAAATGACTCTTAAGGCATTTGGCTATGACATTGACATGATGGAGGTAAACAGTTTGAGCTATTTTAATACAAATCATGGTTGAGGTTGTTTTTCAGTAAGTTCAGTTGTGACTATGAAATTTTTGTCACCTTTACAGGTCGGTATGGAGGGCAAAGGATTTGAACCAACTGTTGATGCCCTGTTTGGAGAGAATGGATTCTTCCCTGACACTGCCCTCAAGACAATGTACTTTGTTGCTGACAACATGCCACTCAGAGTCAATGAGATCCTGCAGAACATGCTGCCAGCTATGAAGAAGTACAAGATGGAGAGACAGGTACTCAGAGCAATCCGTTTGGTTAATCAGACTGAAAACAACTGTACTCATCATGTGTAATTTTTACACATGAAGGGGATACTTTTGTAATAGTGTGCACACCTCTGTTTAGGCTTCCCAGAACCTTATGAGGGAAATCGGACGCAACCTCAACAAACTGGTAACAGAACTGAAGAGCACACAGTCTCCAGAGGCAATGGTGTATATGAGACTCTTAGGAAATGAGCTTGGATATCTGAGGACCAATGAAATGGAGGAGATGGCTTATTCTGCTGCTATGATGATTGACAGCATGTTCAAGATGTTCCCTACAGATGTAAGTTAAAGCAGTTATTTTCAGTAAATATAGCTAACAGAATTAATTATTTATTTGTTATTTCCATGCTTATCATTTAAATTTCAATTGTGTTTTATGTGTTTTTATCTGTCAAAGCTAATGAAGGAACTGATGACTAAGGCTGACAATACGATCTTTGCCCACTACATCTTCATGGATAATGAATTCTTTCTGCCTACTGTCACTGGTGTGCCTCTGAGGATTGCATTGTCTGGTACATTCACCCCTGGTATCAAGGGTGGACTTAAGATTGCTCGTGACATGGTAATTGTCTTTAAAATTATCTTTATATATATATACATATACATATACATACATATATATATATATATATATATATATATATATATATATATATATATATATATATATATATATATATACACACACACACATATACATATAAGTTTACTGTCAAATACAATTTTAACATCACATAGAATAATCACAACTGACTTTCCTCTTATGTCTCCATACAGAGCGAAGTTGCCTTCATGCCCTCTGCTGGCATTGAGTTTGCAACTCAGGTTGGCTCCCACATCCCTGAATATGTCAATTCTGGATTAGAGATACACACCAACATTTTCCATGAGAGTGGGCTCAGTGCCAAGATCTCCATGGAACGTGACCAAGTCAAGCTGACCATCCCTGCTCCAAAGAGCTCTACCAAGCTCATCAAAATGACGTAAGCCTAAGCAGGACTTCTTGACTGCTATCACTTAAATTCCAAGACCTGTCAGAAACACAGAAAGTAAGGGTTCAACAGGCACTAAGAAGATAATGTACAATTCACTATGCACTTCTGGTTTCAAGGCAACTTTTAGCTAAAGTAAAGTTTCTATCCTTTAAACTTTCATACATAGAAATACCCTGGTGGCAGTGACTGGATCAGAGGTGCGGACCATTCCCCCTATGCTGAAGGATGAGGTTGACGTTAGTGAGTGCACTCCCTTCTTCGCTGGAATGAAATACTGCACTGCTCTGAAGTACACTGATGCTTTCTCTCAAGAGACAGCCCCCTACTTCCCCTTCACCGGAGACAGCAAGTGAGTAAGACTCTGAACCATCAGCAAATGATTGTGTCTCAAACTATCTTACTAAGAAATCTGGCTCTTTATTAACTCTTAATAGATTTGCTGTGGAGCTCCACCCTACTGGTGAAGTCGCTGAGTACACAGCCACTGTTGCCTATGAGCTCCTCAGGGAAGGAGAAGAAGGCAGGCAGAAGGTTGACTCTGTGAAGTTTGTTCTGAGGGCTGAAGGTAATGTACAATATTTAAAAATCTTTCAACCTCATCACTGGCTCAATCTAGAGAGGTTTAATGGAGTTAAGTAATATTACTGCACTGGTTGGTCAACAATAGGTGCAGAACCCACAGAAGCCAGAGCAATCATGAAATATAACAGAAGGAAGAATGTCATCACAGCCGACTTCCAGATCCCTGACTATGATGTGGAGGCTGGATTCAGACTGGGCGTTGTTGATGGGAACACCAAGGGCAAAGGAACTCACTCCATCTCTCTTGACCTTATTAACAAGAACATCCCTCAGCTCTCCCTGGTTGGCCGTGCCAAGTAAGAAATTAACCATGTATCCTGACCAAATAATATAAATGTCACCCTTATGATTGAGATTATGCTGACTCACTGGTAAATCTTTCAGTCTGAAGGCCATGAGGGAAGGTATGCTGCAAGTCCAACTTCTGGTCCCCTCAATCAACACTGATGCCACTGTCACAGCTAACCTGAAGCGTGAAGAAGAATTGGAATTGCAGCTTAAGAGTGAAATCAAGGTCATGGATGCCACATCTGAGCAGAAAATTGCAATGAAATATGGTAATGTAATTTTCCAGTTACTCAATTTTCAGAATATTACTTAACAATTCATTTAATAGTTACTTACTTCTTAGATAGGTGCATATTTTTTTAAATTCCTAAACCTGAGTCACAGTAGCTGGTGATAATGCTGATCCTAAATGTTGTTAGACAATTTGGGACCCAAAGGTAGCACTATATAACTCTGTGGTAAAAAAAAAATCACATGACATTGTTGATCATATAAAGGCAACTTGGTTTTAGAGCAATCAGCAAGACAGAATTAAGATTTTGATTACATCTGTTAGAGCCTACACAGACTGCAGCCATCAAACCAAAATACATTTTGGTTGCAAACCTGCCATTTTACCTGGGAGAAAATGCCAAAATCAATTTTGTTTAGAGTAAGTTTCCCCCTAACTCTTAACCTGGGTTTTTAAAGGATATTTCCACATGTCTTATGATTTCATTGTTCTCTATTGTTGCAGATGGCCTCAAGGTTGAGGTTCAGTTCAAGTCTGATGTGAATGCTGAGACAACCATCTTGCCAAATGCTGTTATGTTTAAGAAGTACGGCAACCAACTTCTTGATGCACCGGTGGGGCAGACTGACATGAAAGTCCGTCACATCTTTAAGGAGTTTGTGGAGGTATAAATCTTTTATTTAATAATTAATCTGATTTTCATGGTCAAAATGTGAAGCAAGCATAAAACAAGGATTGAATGTTTCTTAGGCGGCAAACAACTACATGGACAGGTATGGTGCTGATATCCCTTACATTCAGAACTTCAGAGTACCTGATATGCCTGAGATTTCCCTGCCAGAGACACTGTTCCTGAATGCGTAAGTGTACACAAGTTCATGGCAATTGTTTAAATGATCTGATTTTATTCCCAAAACATTTATGCATTTGACTTCTGTCTTTTTAACAGTGAAGCAAAGGCTGTCTACTACTTCAACAATGAGCGATTCACCATTACTATCCCTCTCCCTCTTGGAGGAAAGTCAACAGAAGAGCTCAACTTCCCACCCGCTTTGACCACACCTTATGTGTCTCTACCCCAGTTTGGACTGGAGATCATGTCCATAGAGATTCCAATCCCAGAGCTTTTTGTCCCTGAGAGCCTTACTCTGTCTGTTCCTCTTTTTGGCAAAGCTGAGGTTTCAACATTGATGAAAAGCAACCTATACGACATGGAGGCCTCAATGGCTGCCGGCAAAGATGTTGCGGAAATACCTAGCTACTCAGCTAAGTTTAATGTGAAAGGAACCTCCCCACTTGACATCCTCTCAGTTAAGATTGAAGGTATTTCATAGTAAATATCATTCATGAATTTAGAAATTGTCACATTATTGTCTTTAACTAACAGTTATAAGGATGTACTATTACTATTGTAATATAATCCCACTATCGTTGCAATGATCAGTTATCTTTTCTTCTTGTGTGTTTTATTTAGGCTCTGGAATGTTGGCCACCACTGAATCCATCAAGGCCCACTTGAAAAGCTCTTTGGCCCATAAATTTATTGAAGCCAGTATTAGTATTGTTGAAGATGCAACCATCACTGACAAAATCAATTTGAGATCAAGCAGCAAAATTGAAGCCACAAGCCCTTTTGGTCTCAATATTGCACTGGAGCACACTAGTATGGCTGGAGTCAACACTGAAGAAATCTCTGCCGACAGCAACTTTGAGGGAATGTTCAACGCTGGACCCCTCTATGGCAAGACCATTTCAACCCAGTCATTTACCATCCTCCCATTCAGGCCAGAAGCAAAGATCGATTCTTCTGTTCAGTTTGACTCTACAATTGTTAAGGCCCAGAACACAATTGCAGCAACCCTTGTCAATGGCGAATTCTCAGTTGTGTTCAACACCAATGCCTTTGAAGACACCTTGACCCATGTTGTTGACCTTTCCTTCAAAGACAGCAAGCTCTCACTGAAATGTGATGCTAATGCCCTTGCTCTTGGTATGAAGATCCACAACCAGGCTGAAGCCTCTGCTGGTGCTAGCGAAGTTGTCCTGAGAATGGAGACAAATGCAGACCATTCTGAAAACCGTGTTTACTCTCTGCTGACTGCCTCTCTTGATGTCAATGGTCTGGCTGTAAACAGTGATGCCACTGTGAAGCTCCTTGAGAATGAGGGTACTCACAAGATAACTCTGAGAATGAACAAGGATGGTTTGACCACAAGAGGAACAACCACCCTCCAGAGCCCCCTGTCCCTGGAAAACACCTTCAGTGCTGGGCTTGATGCTTCAAGAGCTACTCTATCCATTACCAACAAGGTTGCAATGCGTGACATCAAGGTTGATAATGCCAACGCTCTGATCATTACTCTCTCTAGCCTTGACTTCAACTCAAAGGCTGAAGCCACCGTTAATGAATATGCTTCTTACACTCATGATATCACCATCGACCTGAAACCCTACACTGCTTCTGCAAATGTTAATAATAACCTGAAACTTCTGGCTGCCAATTTCATGAATGAGGCTCAGCTGCAGGCAGAGCTTTACAAGATGGACCTGACTGGAAGCATGAAAGCCACTTATGAGGAGGAAGAGATCAAGCACACCTATCAGGTTAACTATGCTGATATGACTGCCAACACAAAGTGCAGCACCACTGGAAAACTCTTTGGAACGCATATGAACCACAACACTGAGCTTGAAATTATTGGTCTTGCTGCCAGGATCACCAATGATGCCCGCTTCAACTCACAGCCAATGCGCTTTGACCACACCATCCGTTGCAGCATTGTTCCCTTTGATTTCAACCTTGATGCCATCTTCAATGCTGATGGAGACGTGACCATGTATGGAAAGCACAGTGCCCAGCTCTATGGCAAGTTCCTCCTCAAAGCACAACCCCTGGCTCTTGCTAGCTCACATGAATGCAGGGCATCTGTGACCCAGCAGTTTGATAATGGTTTTTCCCTTGAGACAGTGATTGACAACAACTGGGATACTGTTCTGTCACTCCAAGAGCAGAAGACCAATTTTAGAATGAAGTCTAAAATGAATAAGCACATCTTCAGTCAAGACATGAGTGTTTACAACACTGCTGAAAGAACTGGAATGGAAATTTCTGGCACCATCCTCACAAACATTGTCAACAAAGACTCGAGAGAGAACCAAGAATTCACCATCTCTGGCTTTCTCAAATATGACAAGAGTACAAGTAGTCATATAATTCAGTTCCCTCTAATTGAAGATCTTTCCGTTGTTTTAGAAAGCATCAAGGTTTGTGTTGTACAGTTTGCAGAGGCACTGCACAATTACATTAACAATGCAGAGATAAGGGCTAAGCTTGAGGCTCTTCCTCAATATGTAGGCGACTTTGTTGCTCAATTGAATATAGAAGGCAAACTCATCCAGCTGAAACAGCACTTAAATGATTTTAGCCAAAAGTATGTCATCTCCATAGATGATGTAGAGGCCTCTTTGAGGAATCTGAAGGTTTCTGTTGAGAAACTGCTGGCTGATCTGACTGTTTACATCCAACACTTTGCTGGTATGATGAAGGACATTTTTGTTAGCGGCAACCTCCCTGAGACCTTAATTCAGAATATCCAGCAGCAGCTGAATGTCATAAATGAGGAGTATGGTATCAAGTCTAGGGTTCTGTCTGTGATTGATACCATAAGGGAGATGATAGGGCAGATTGACCTGGAAAAGCTGAAGGGCAGCAGCATTGCATTCCTGTATGATATTGATGCAAAGTATGAAATCAGAGCTAAACTACAGACAATAATGAGTGGTTTGAAACAAATAATTGAAAACTTTGACATGCAGAAATTTGCTGCAGAGCTGAAAAGGTACATTTCATCCATCAATGTCAAAGCTCACATCGAGGAAATAATGAGTCATATTCCCACAGAGATTTTCAGTGAGATGACAGATTATGTTAGGGAACTGGTGCAGGATTTTGACATTGTTGGTAGAATCAACATATTTGATGCCAAGATGAGAATGTTGATTGTACAGTTTGAGGTTGACAAGAAGGTTCAAACCATCCTGGAAAAAGTTGTAGAGCTCATCAAGCAATTCCGAATTGAGGAAACCATCAGGGCTGTAGCCAAATTAGTGAAGGACACAGACATCCCCACCAAATTCACGAAAGCCTTCCAGGGTGCTATCAACTACATGAAAGCAACTGAGATTAGGGAAATAATTACACAGCTGAATGTATATCTTGGCATTATTGAACAGAAACTGAATTCATTTGATTACAATGACTTTTTGGATTATACCAATCAAATGGTCGCTAATGTGAATGAACTCATCAGGTCTCTTGAAATCCCCCAGAAACTTGAGGCAACAAGAGATTTTGCCAACTTTGTCTTTTCCTCTGTTAGGGGATCTTTGGAACAACTGAGAGAAATCAAAATTGCAGAAATTATGAAAACTGTGAAGGATATTATTGACAATGTCATGTTTAATAATCTAAAGGGATTGGTTGAAAATATAAAGCAGGAAATTACAAAACTGGATTTGAGCGCTGAAATGACCTCTTATCTGCAGTTGGTAAGCAAGTCCTATACTAAGTTCATAATCATCATCACTGATATATTTACCAATATAGTTGAGATGATAAAGAGGGTCACACCAGAGCAAAAGATCATCAGTGAGATTCAGCAGATCATTGACGGGCTCATTACTGGGCTGAAAAAAACTGAGTTGAACACACCATCATTCACCATCCTCCTCACTGATCTTGTTGTGCCTCCCATGAGGATCAGCATTGATAAGCTTCAACAGTTTGAAATCCCAACACAGCTGGACATCCCTGAGTTCACCATCTTAGGCTTCCATACAGTGCAAGCCAGTACCATCTCAACTGATGACATTAAACAGAGAATCATTGACTTAATTGATTTAATTCTCAACATTGAGGTGAAACTGTTTGAGATTGGTGCTTCATTTGGGGACCTGACTATGACCTACCTTCCTGCCCTGCCTGAGTTTTCACTTCCTGAGATTACTGTACGTGAGTTCTCTTTCCCCACTCTGCCTCCTTTTCCAGCAGAGAAACTCGTTAAGACTCTCCAACTCCCAACATTTAATATGCCAGTCATTCCTAGTGAGATCAGGATTCCAGGATTTGGTAAACTGAGTTTTGAGATAAAAGTCAACTCCCCCATCTACACTATTAGGAATGCTGCTGAGGTCCAGCGTTCTCTTGATGTGGATGATACTTCACAGCTGACAGCTTTTCTGACTTCTCAAGGGACATCTCTCAGCTTTGAAAGCCTTAACTTCAACCTGGATTCCACTGCTCGCATTGCTGTTCCCACGGGGGGTCGTGTGATTGCTGCTGAAACCTTTAAATTCACCCATGCTTTCCTTGCAGTGGACCACCATGTATCTGTGACATTGTATGACTTTTCAGCCCAGGTCTCAGCCAAGACCATAGTAAAGGCCACCACAGCAGCTTACAATGCTGAGCTTTTAAATGAAGCTTTCTTAGCTACCCAGGGTGGTTTATCTACCACAATTGACACTTCCTATAAACATGCGCTCAACCTCCCCGCCATTGCCCTCACTGGTGAGACATCTGTGACTCAAAAAGTAATGGCCCGCCAGGAAGGTACTACTATTACAATAACTGTTGGAAATCAGGGCACTACCACCTTCAACTCTCATGACAGCACCCACAAGAGTGATCTGCAAGTCATGGTCAATCCGAGTACAGTCAAGTTTACTTTCATTAGCGACACTGATACATTCCTTCTGAAGATGAAACAGACCTTGAGTTCTGACTTTGTCATCTTCAGCTATTTTAAGTTTGATGTTCGCTCTGAAGCAGAAGGTCCTGCCATCAAAAACAGCCTTCTAGTGGGATCGATAAATGCCAACCTTCAAGACATGAAGCTCGAGTTGAGGGCAACCCATAGCACAGATTTAATTGGTATTGTTAATGGAGTCCTCTACAATACAATCAATATTGCTGTTTGTCCCACTGAGGTTGTGTTCAGCTTTCAGAATAAGGGAAACACCAAGTTCAATTTCAATGATGCTTTTACTGCCAAAATGGATCTGCAGAATGATTACTCTGCAACCTTCAGGCCCGACATACAACATATGAACACTGTAGCTCTGGCCCGTCTCAATCAGCACAAACTGTTCTTGAACTTCACTGTAGAGAACAATGAGAGAGAGGCTGCCATCATTACTGCTGTAGAAGGAGCTGCAAACCTTGATTTCCTGACCAGGCCCATCAGCATTCCTGAGATTGATATTCCATTTGTTGACTTCCATACCCCGGCCATTAGTGAACTTGATTTGTATGACCAAACTGGGCTGAAAAACATTTTGACTACCACTGAACAAACTGTTGATGTGGATGCTAAGATTGTTTACCAAAAAAACCAAGCTGCCCCCCTTGTTGATATAATGGGTCTGATCAACATTCCCCCTATGGGTAACCTGATCACAGAACTGTCTTTCAAGTCTGCTATCATTAATCTAAATGTCAATGCTGGACTGTATGCTGAGGATGATCTTGTATTCCGTATGGGAGCTACCACCACCTCTGTATTTGAGGGCCTTAAAGCCAAACTTGATGGTACCACCAGTCTGACCACCAAGAGAGGAATCAAATTGGCCAATTCCCTGTCCCTGGAAAATAGTCACATTGAAGGCACTCATGACAGCACAGTCAGTACAAGCACTGAAACTTTTGAAACTGCCGTCTCTGTGACTACTGTTGCAAAGATTGCCCTGCCCATACTCAACCTGGAAGCAAACCAAAATCTGGTTGCAGACACCAAAACCAAAGCAAATGCTATCTCCACCATGAGAATGAGGGGTGATTTCAACATCCCTGTTATCAATGCTATTGGAAAGGCGGAGGCAGACCACAGTGTGAAGTTGGAGGGAACCTTTGAGGATGTTTCCATGGAGTCATCCACTAAGGCAAACATGGATGGCACAGTGCTTGAAGACTATCTAGTTTTGGGAATCCTGGATAATGAGGTTAATCTGTACCTGAATAATGACGGTCTACGCTCCACCTCCAAGATCATTGCTGATGCCAAACTTAACCATGCCACCACCAAAGTCATCAGCATGGATATAAATGAGAATCTTGCTGTTGAAGCCTCCATGAGCCGTGTATATGCAGTGCTGAAGTATACTGGCAACAACGAAGCAAACCTGTTCAATTTCAACACCAAGGGGAAGCATGTGGCCCAGGCTACCATTGATCTTGCACCAACATCCTTGACTGCTAATATTGAGATTGATATGTCTCAGCCAAGCGATCTGGGTGATCTCACCTTCTATGAGAAAACTGTTGCTGAAGTGACAGCTGCCAAGCAGAAGATCTCTATCAATACCAAGTTTGTCAGCCAACTGTACACCACAAACCTGGTAGCAGAAGTGGAGGGCAATGCCCCTGTCTTCAAAGTCACCTATAAGTCCTCTGCGACCTCTGCTCTCTACTTCTTGAATTATGACCTGGACTGTAAGTTATTTTTTCTTTGAATAAAACACTTTTATATGTTAAATAAAAAGCACAATAATACATGTTAACTAAGGTCAATGTGCTTCAACAGCTGCCATTACCATTAACTGTGAACAAGCTGGAGTAAGCCTGACTGGGACAGGGGTTTTCACCCATGCTGATCTGACCATGGACATTCAACATGTTTTTTCCCATACTTTGAGGTAACACTTTAAACAAGCATTACATATTATTTTGGGGGATTTGTTGTAATTTGACTAGTTACAGGTCACACACACATACATATTTACTTATATTCCAAGAACAGACAATATATCATGTATATTCATGTATTCCCTGTAAAATAGTTGTGTTTTTATGGGTTAAATTGCCTTCTTTACTAAAGTGACAAATTCCTGTGTCTCTACAGTGACTCCCGTGCCACCCTGAATGTGGATATCACCAGCCCTTCCTTCACAGATGTTAACTTGCGTTATGCTGCCCGCAAAGATGGAATCAGTGCTACAATTTCTATCCCCTCTACTGGCTTCCTGGGTCTTCAGCTCCATGGCAGGGTCCCATCTCAGATGAATGCAAGGCTTTATGGCCGTTATGCTGTAAGAATATCTCATATAAAATCTCATATTGCTATTGCATTTGCAAACTTAAAATGATCAAGAGTTTTACATCTCATTTTATCCTTTTTTAAAATGTTTTTTTAACAGTCTGATCCTGGGAAGGATGTTGATATCTTTACCATGAGAGCTTCTGCCAAGGATGCTGATAAAATAAATCTGAAGTTGTTCTTCAACATGGATGCCCCTGACATCATGCTTAGCGGACTACAGGAAAGGCTTCCTGCTGTCACCTCATGCTTGTCTAGCTTTGCTGAGAAATACCAGCTCTTCAGATATGCTGCTCAGCTGAAGATTATTATTATTGACTATATTGAGGAGGCCCACAATATTGCAAAGAACCATAGCCCACATCTGAGCCAGGTGTCTATCCTCTTTAGAAACACTGTTGTTCAGTACCAGAAGACTGTTCAAGTCTTCCTAGATGCTGCCATCAAGGTGCTGAGGGAGACCCAGGTCAAACTGCCTGGCTCTGAAGAAATGATCTCTCTTATTGAGGTGGTCAATAAGATGACTGTTAGCATTACTACTATGGTACAAAAGGCAATCCACATGGTGGCTGTTAATGTTGAATACGCTTTCAATGCTGTGTTTGACATGATCAGTAAAATTCACGTCACAATGCACATTGGTGATGTCATGGCTGGAGCCAAAATAATAGACCAGATTAGGGACAGGATAAAGACGGTGTCTAATTCTGTTGTGGATCTTTTTAAACACTTTGAGAGTGTAGACATGGTTCTGGAGAACCTGGGTGACACCCTGAAATTCTTTGTTGACAAAGCTCAGGACTTTGTTGACAACACCCTGAAGTCCGATGTCCTTGATGCCATTGCTGTCTACATGAATGCTTTCTATGACAAATACATAAACTTGATGAAAACAATCACCAAGTATGCAAACATAGCTGTAGACATTGAGACTATAAATGGTGCCATTAATTACATTCTGGATATTGTCAGATCTGTAGTGAATCAATTTAACTACACCATTACTGACCTTCTACAGCAGGCTCCTGCTCACTACAGGTCTTATGTAAAAGTTCAGGGTAAAAGGCTTGAGATTAATCTTTGATTCCACCTCCACTAGTAAAATAGGAGATCGAAATGCTAGAGTATTACCTAAACATAAAGGTGTGAGTGTTCAAAACATGTTAAGCTTTATTTAGAAAATGTATTTAAAATGAATATAAAGTACCCTGTTCAGCTTTGTTTAAAAATAGATGGAAAAAGCAGTGGATGAGTAACAAAGGTATTACATGTAACAACGGCACATATAAACCTGTATATCACATATGTGTTACAAATTTTCTGTCTTTGTGTTTGATAGTCATGTGAAATAAACCATGTTTATTGAATAGCATTGTGCAGCAGTCTTTTTATTTTCTTCATTCAATGCCACTACCCTAGTTGCTTCAGCTTGATCATTGTCAGCCAGTTTTGGATTTCTTATGTCTGTAAACCACAAAGTATGAATGCATGAACTGTTAATACAAGTTAAATGAGTGCAAAGCTCCACTTTTTTAATTCATCCAAGATGTAGTATTATTATTGTCTTATCTGTAACAGACATTTCAAATGCAAAGTGTCCCACAAGTTAAGAAATTGCCACTGATTCAAATATAACTGTCAATGTACTATATGTCTCAAACGCAAAAAAAAAAAGGACTACATCACACTTTGGAGCTTGGTACACCATAATCATTTAAAAATAAAGTTAGAATCTAATTGAGCATCATTAAACAGGGTGGCGTCTTCTCCTTTGCTCATCAAAAAAAAGATCCAGCATAAGGTTGACCAGAAGGTGTTAGCTATATACTTATCGTTGACTAAGGTTTCTCTCTATGAAGTCAAATTTTATTGATTGCCAAGTGACATACAGATTGGTGAGGGAAGGAGAGACATTGTACATATGTCACTGCACATGAGTTTCTTATTTTTTCAGCTTCTATGCTATTTGTAAAATTTGGTTTTGCTGTTTTAGAATATTAAGTAGCATGCTGTATATTTATTTTGAGGTACAATGTTGTAAAATACAGTGTGTTAACTACTTTAAGATATTCTTATTGGTATCACAATAAAAATTATATTTCATGCTAATATTATAATTATATGGACTCCAATAAAACAGAAAAGCAGAGCATGACCTCTTGTCTGAAACTCTAGAGATGAGACACGTTCTCTTCACTTAATGAGATATATGAACAAGCCTGCAGATGCACAAATGCAGTGTCTTACAGCTACCAGAGGGGGTCACTGGAACATTTTCCTCATTAACTATCATGCTACTATTACATAACTGTTACTTTGTCAGAATAGACACGCTGATGAATCAGTCAGTATCAGGTGTAGACTTGTACAGAAGACTTTATGTTTTTGGTGGGCTGTGGCAAATCACTATGTCTAATGTGGATACCTGTGTTGTGGGCCTGTAGTTTTATGAAGGCACAGCCTAATGTTCATTACTCATTTTCATTGTTGCATGACATTTTGTAGAACCCTAATTTGGTCATCAGGAATGCTTGTACTATGGCAATAAAGATATCATGTACTGTATGTTGATTGTCAGTAGATTTGGTTCACCATACAACTTAATTTTCCCAAACCCTACAAGCTACTTTCGGGCCAACCACCTATGAAAAGAATACATTCCAAATTAATATGACATATAAATTAATGGGTAACATAAAATTATATATTGTATATATATTATTATTTTATATCAATATTTGAACCTGATTGGATCCTCAGTACATTCAGCTGACGGCCTTTGGTGACCTTCTCTTGGCTGCCCTTATTAAGATGGTTACTGTTTTCTTGAGCAAGTGTTTGTTTTCCAGCTGACCTTACCTCAAATACCATGTTTTATTTACTTCAACAGAGTCTTAATAAATATATAAATAATAATATATAATCCTTTTTTTAACATAATATTAAATTATTATGAAAAAATAGGCAAGCCTTGTTCAGCTGGACCCCTGATTGAGCCTTTGGGGAATATTGTCAGAAACTGAAACCTTTGATCCATGACTGTATCTCCTTAACAGTACTGGAACATGTTATCAAGTAGTTCCTGAAGCTCCAAGAAGATACCAATCAGTGAGATGTAGGGCAATGTTTTCATTGAGCCGCCCTCTGCCTCAAAGCAAGTGAAGTGTAATCGAAGGTGCACTTGGAATAACAGTTTCCATGTACAGTTTCAAGACAAACAATTCCAAACCTTTTTCTGCTGTGCTATTATGTAAGACACCTACTGCATGCCAGCTCTTCTGATGTAATACTTTGCAATAAATGAAAACCTAGCAAACAACAGCCAGCCTCAACAGGTATGATGACTTTTGACAGCTCAAGATGCTAGGCCAACTAATATTGATTCATTACTAATTGCAATTTATGTCTTAAGTATTTCTGTTGGCCAACTACAGACATGTTCAAACATATGCCATGTGTCATGTGTGCAGAATGGCGAGAGTACATTGTATACCCAAGCATTACAATTATTTATAAGTTGACAGGGACCAGCAACTAAGGTAACTCAACAACATGCCCATCTGGCTTTGCTTTGCACCACCTGCTGCACACCCTGATCTGGTGTTGGGGTGGCTGCCCTGAGTGCTAGCACATTCTCACAGTTCAGCCTCAATTTTTCCATAATTTCAAAACCTTTATTATTAATAATGTGCATAAAAGTTATTCTAGCTTTTCAAAAGCTGAAGCAAGGACCATTCCTCACATTTGGAAAGTATACTATCTCAAAACTGAAACACATTTCTTTAATAGTAAAGTAATGTATTTTAGCACTTTGAGGAACTCACTTACACCCAAAACAATTGGAAGAATAATGGGAGAACTCCCTATCTTAAATTTGTCACAACAATCCCTTCAAAAACTTGCCTTGCCTTGCCATACACACTCTTAGAAATAAAGGTGCTGACTAGAACGATATAGGGCTCTTTGGGTGGTTCCCAGTACAACTTTTTCATAAAGGTTCCACCTGAAACCCTTTCAGAGGGCTCTACCTAGACCCCAACAGAGAGGGTTATAACTTGAACTGCCTATGACATGTTCCACAGAGAACCCTTCTGTGGTGTAATGGTTTCACCCAGAACCCTCACTGGGGTTTCTATCCAGAACCTTTTCACCTTCTAAGAGTTTCATCCAAAACCCACACAGGGAGTTCCACCAAGAGCCCTTTCATATTTCAAGAGTTTCACCTAGAACTCTCTTGTCTTCTGAGGGTTCTATGAAAAACCATATTGTATTCTACAGATAAGGCAAAAAGTTATTGAATCCCATATATTGTTTATTGTGGACATCCATCATTCTATGTTACAATTACCAATGTTTACAATGTTGACATTGAGAAAACATTTTTAAAGAGAAAAAATTTAAAAATCTTGGAACAATGATGGATAAAGAAAGGAGACTCTCTGAGGATAAGCTATCAGAACAGGAGAGGCCGTGTAGGTCCCGAGGGGAACAGGTCAGTGAGCATAGGACCAGTGGAATCAGCAACAAGACAGTTAGAGCACAAGCCAGGCACATCAGGCTGTCCTCAGCAGGTGAAATTCATGTAATCTCCAGCAATAGTGACATAGCAGAGAGGGAAGAGAAAAAAAGATAGTTAATAGCATCGATCCAAGATACACTTACCACAGGGTGAGTAATCTACAAACAACAAAGTAATGCATGGTCCAATGAGAGCAATCTGAGTATGGGCACATAATAATGGTGACAGTGGAACAGATTGAATAAGTCTGTCCTCCAACTCCTGTACTAAGAGCCTCCACTGGCACACAATCAGGTGAAAGTGAGGGTACATTGATAATTCATTATCAATGTTTAACTCACTAGAAAAGGCCTTTGAGTAATCACCCAAACCTTCTTCTTCAAGCCACTGGCACACATATTTTTTGTCCAGGTTGTATGACTCATTTCTATCAAAAAAAAAAAAAACAAGAAAGAAATTCTAGCATTAAAATAGTCCACCTTTTACCATAAAAGTCCTTAGCTAGAGTCAAGCTTGCTGAAATAAGACATGAGATTTAGCTTACCTTGATTATCTGAAGTATCTTCTGTCACTTAAATCCAGCTTCTAGTATCAATTCATATACAGGTGATCACACAGTGTGTGAACAGTAATCACTACTGATATGTCACTCCTGTTTTGTAGAGAAAGGCAGACCATGTAGTGCAATCTGTCGGGAAACCAGCTCTCAGCTCCCACATACTAACTCCAAAAGGGCAGCCAGCTCCCAGACCCCACACACCAAACCTTGCCAGGGAGACCGGGTTTCAAATTCCCAGCTCCAAAACCCTCCACACTGTAGCCCTCCCACCATCCATAATAAAGGAAAAATAGATACGCAGAGTCAACTACCCACTTTCCAGAAACAAAATAAATTTTTTCTTTTTTTTTGGCTCATGAGCTCCTCCCTCCAGAGGTTGTAGTTAAAATGGTCAAAACAAAACTAACATGGTGGCTCAGTAGGTGAGAGCACAGCAGTGCTATTTTGAAGACTGAGGG